>NC_088379.1:152573333-152873500 GCF_037993035.2 Macaca fascicularis
TATATGCCAGACAGAGGATACCTAAGTGTCCAGCTCCCAGTAAAAACCCTAGGCACTGAGCCTCTAATGAGTTTCACTGGTTGGCAACATTTCACGTGTGTTGTCATAACTCACTGGGGGAATGAAGTGCATCTTGTGTGACTTCAGTAAAAGAAGAACTTTGGAGGCTTGCACCTGGTTTTCCTTTACATTTTGCCCAATACACATTTACCCTTTGCAAATTTTGCTTTGCATCCGTTCACAGTAATACACAAGAGCCATGCCTAGGACTATATGGTGAGGCCTGTGAGCCCCTCTAGCAAATCAGCAAATCTGGGAGTGGTTCCAAGACTCCCAACATATAAGTTATCAACTTATTGCCAAATTCACCCTTTTTTACCTGCTCTGTGAAAAATGTATCTGGCCCTTTAATATTCTCCCACCAGTTGGCACAATGGTAAGCTTTTTTGGTAAAAAGTGTGGAGAGGCCGGGTGTGGTGGCTCAAGTCTGTAATCCCAGCCCTTTGGGAGGCCGAGGCCAGAGGATCGCTTGAGCCCAGGAGTTCCCGACCAGCCTGGGCAACAACATGGCAAAATCCTGTCTCTACAAAAAAGGCAAAAAATTAGCCAGGTGTGGTGGCACGTACTGCAATCCCAGCTACTGGTGTGCAAGTGAGGGGCGCTGAGGTGGGAAGATCACCAGAGCCTGGGAGGTCAAGGTTGCAGTGAGCCATGATGGTGCTACTGCACTCCAACCTGAGTAACACAGTGACACACTGTCTCAGAAAAAAAGTGCTAGAGGCCAGGTGTGGTGGCTCACACCTGTAATCCCAGCACTTTGGGAGGCTGAGGCGGGTGGATTGCTTGAGGTCAGGAGTTCGAGCCTGGCCAACATGGTGAAACCCTTTCTCTACTAAAAATACAAAAAGTAGCCAGTTGGGGTGGCAGGCGCCTGTAATCCCAGCTTCTCAGGAAGCTGAGGCACGAGAATCACTTAAACCCAGAAGGTGGAGGTTGCAGTGAGCTGAGATCACGCCACTTCACTCCAGCCTGGGTTACAAAGTGAGACTCTGTCAAAAAAAAAACGAAAAGTGCTGGAGAGACACTGTAGGAAGAAAGGGTTTTGCTTCCGGATTCCAGTGTGCTTAGGGCTTCTCTAAAACCAAGCTCCTGAAACGCATGGCAGCTAGCAGCATCCAAGAGTCAGTAGCTTCCCCAAGGCCCCTTACCCTACTACATGGTTTTGTAATGGAGTACCTCTGATGAGATACTTCCCCATGAGGCTTTCTCTGGCACCCCAGCACCCCAAATGGCAAAACTATAGCCAGTTCCAGAAAACAAATTTACAAGAAGTTCCCTGGCAAGGCACTACAGTGACTTTTCTGCCATCCTGAGAAGCACAGCTGTGCCCTCTTCAATAAGGTATAGAACTCAGCCCAGTGAGGGGAACTCTTCCTTGGATACTCTTACTCCTAGGGGCAGTGGCTATTATGTAGTACATTACATAATATTAAAACTGTTATGATATTATATATCTGCTATTCTTTTCAGTTCTCCTTACTTAATAATTCTCTATATTAAACTTTCCCTATTAAAATTACTGTATGACTTATCCCTATCCAGACTAATACAGAATCTTTTTTTTTTTTTTTTTTTGAGAGTCTCGCTCTGTTGCCCAGGCTGGAGTGCAGTGGCACAATCTCGGCTCACTACAAGCTCTGCCTCCCGGGTTCATGCCATTCTCCTGCCTCAGCCTCCCAAATAGCTGGGACTACAGGCGCCCGCCACCACGTCCAGATAATTTTTTGTATTTTTAGTAGAGACGAAGTTTCACCGTGGTCTCGATCTCCTGACCTCATGATTCCCCCACCTCGGCCTCCCAAAGTGCTGGGATTACAGGTGTGAGCCACCGCGCCTGCCCAATACAGAATAATTCTTAACAAGTAATACTAAAATCACTACAAACCTGAAGAGATGCTCCCCCATACTATTGCAAATCACTTCATCATCAGGAAACAGTTCCAAGGCCTGCTCATAGCAACCAAGTAAGTCTTGTATCCGATTGAGAGCATCAAGCTCTTCAGCCCATCTGAAAAGTGTGTACTGAAAAGTTTCCTTTACAAATAAGAAAAAAATATGAATTAGTCAATAACATAACAGATGAAAGAATATACAACATTAGTTGAAGATTCCAAGCAACAGAACTTAATTACTATTGAACGATCACCTTCAATTTCATTTAGCTTTAGTAGGCACTGTTTTCTAAACAAGTGCACAAATGAATGAATTTTACCACCTACATGGCCATAATAAGCAGAATTAGTCTGACCACTCTCTAAACTCCCTCCATTCTTAGATGCTGTATCACACTCTCCTTATTCTCCAGCTGCCTCATTTTTGTGGGTTCCTGTGTTTTTAGAGTTTGTCTTTGGCTCTCTTCTTTTTTCTCTCATCCATCCCTAATGCATTTATTATCACCCATGTGTTGATGGATGCTACGTTTACATCTCTAGTCAAGACCTTCTCTTCTGAACCTCAGACTCATAGATACAACTTCCTAATAGTCATTTCAACCAGGCAATGGATCTCCAGCCATTCCGAATGTAGTACAACTAAAATATTTCCTGAACAATCCTTGTGCAAAGAACTGAGGCAACATAAATCTTGTTCTTATCCTCACAGAGGCCCTATAGAGAGAAATTTAACATAAAATTTTGGAAAAGTTCAAAATGTCCTAAACTGAACTCATCATATTCCTCTGATACAAGACATAAGATTAAGATACCACTCAACCTCAAACCATAAAATCACCTTATAATGGTACCTTAACTCCACATACACTGTTTCAAACCTAGCCAACGCTCTCTCAATATCTTTAAATCTGTTACCTTCTCTCCATCCCACAGTTACAACCTAATCTGGCCCTTCTAACCATTTGCTGGACTACAGCAACAGCCTTAACGCTGTCACTCTAGTTCCAATCGCATCTCCCTCCAGCCATTCTCCATGCTGCAACACTGTGAAAAGACGGAAAGCTTTAGTCATTACAGCATTACAATTAAAACATTTTAAATCATCTTCACATATTTTATACAAAAGAGTTGATACTTGGAACTGAATCTTGAGGGAGTTTACTAGAGAGACAAGGATAAGAAAGGAGATTCTGGCGGGGCACGGTGGCTCATGCCTGTAATCCCAGCACTTTGGGAGGCCAAGGCGGGCAGATCACCTGAGGTCAGGAGCTCGAGACCAGCCTGGCCAATATGGTCTAAAATATATAAAATATAAAAATTAGCCAAAGATGGTGGCAAACATCTATAATCCCTGCTACTCAGGAGGCTGAGGCTGGAGAATCACTTGAACCTGGGAGGTGGAGGTTGCAGTGAACCGAGATCGCACCACTGCATTCCAGCCTGAGCGGTAAGAGTGAGGCTCTGTTCAAAAAAAAAAAAAAAAAAAACCCACACAGATTATATGAAATGGATCAGAGGGTCTACAGATAAGTGGCTTGGTGTGGCTGGAGTTTGGGTATTGAGAATAGAGTAGCAGGAAATGAGATTTCTACAAGGGGCCCATAAAAAGAAATACAATTTGTTCGGCAGGAAACAGAACTAGTTGCTTACCCTACTGAATTTCAGGCATCGCCCTACAAATTTTACATATACTTTTTTTTTTTTATTTTTGAGATGGAGTCACACTCTGTCACCCAGGCTGTATTACAGTGGCGCAATCTTGGCTCATTGCAATCTCTGCCTCCTGGGTTCAAGCGATTCTTCTGCATCAGCCTCCCGAGTAGCTGGGACTACAGGTGCATGCCACCACGCCAGGCTAATTTTTTGATTTTTAGTAGAGACGGGGTTTCACCATATTGGCCAGGCTGGTCTCGAACTCCTGACCTTGTGATCCGCCCGCCTCGGCCTCCCAAAGTGCTGGGATTACAGGCGTGAGCCAGCACGCCCAGCCTAAATATACTTTTAATACACAGCAATTTTATTTTATTTTTTTTTTTTTGAGACGGAGTCTCGCTCTGTCGCCCAGGCTAGAGAGCAACGGCGCCATCTCGGCTCACCGCAAGCTCCGCCTCCCAGGTTCACGCCATTCTCCTGCCTCAGCCTCTCCCAGTAGCTGGGACTACAGGAGCTCGCCATGGCGCCCGGCTAATTTTTTTGTATTTTTAGTAGCGACGGAGTTTCACCGTGGTCTCGATCTCCTGTCTTCATGATCCGCCCGCCTCAGCCTCCCAAAGTGCTGGGATGACAAGCTTGAGCCATCGTGCCAGGCCAATACACAGTAAATATTTTTAAGACAGGCAGTGTCCCTGTTTCACAGAAGAGGAAACTAAGAAACAAGTAACTGAGGAAAGATCACCTGAGTTGATCCATTTTTCTATTGCTGCCTACCTAGAGAAGCAAACTGTATCTAAACATATCATCTCCTCCTAAAGTAGGCCAGCTGGTCCTGAAATTTACACCAAGTTTACATGAACTACAAACATCTAGACGCTACAGACATTTAGTAGGTAGAGATGAAGGATGCTGCCAAACATACTGCAATGCACAGGACATCGTCCCTCCCCCCATAACAAAGAATTATCCCATTCAAAATGTCAATAGTGCCGAGGTTGAGAAACCCTCAGCCTAAATAAAGCAAATTGCAAATTTAAGTTAAATCATTTTTCATAATTTAGATTCTAAAAGTACTTGAAAAAAGTACAGCATTTCAACAGAATAACTGTTGCAAATAATCCAATAATTGAAGTTTAAAGAATGCATCATTAAATGATAACCACTTTAGGCTAATTACACTTTATTCAACTCGAGGCCCGCTATATTCCTACTACACACAATATGACAAATCCAAAAGCCCTTAAGCCAGGGCATGCTTAAATTAGATATAGGGAGAAGAGGATCACGTGAGACCTCATTTCCAATTCGAGGGCCTTTAGAATTCTAAATGAGATGGAAGTTTTGAAACTGAGAAATGACAACATTTGACTTTTGTTGCAAAAACCTAGCTATGTTGACACAGACTGCAGGAGAGAGCTCAGTTGAGAGCCGACTGCAACAGCTAGCAGATGACTGAAGCTCAAACCAGGGTAGTAAAGGGGAAGATGGTGAGAACTCATAAGATTTCTGGACATATTTCGAAGGTGAAGACTGCAGGATTTTCCTCTGGGCAGGTCGTAGGTGTGAATAAAAGAAAGGTGTCAAGGGTGAACAGTAAATATTGATAGCAACCACCCAGCCAAGAATCCTGGCCCCTCTGCCTTTTTTTTTTTTTTTTCCCCCTAATTTTTTTTTACGAGGACGTTGGATCTGCCAGCAAGTGAGAAAAAAGGACCCTCACCTTCACGTTGTCTTTTAGCTCCGGCGCCAGGCTGAGCACGAGGAGGTAGTGGGCATAGGCGGTGCCGAAGTCCTGGACGCCCAGACAGTGCTCTGCGCTCTGCAAGGACCGCGACACCAGCTCGTCCCGGCCGGCTGCCCCAGCGCCACCCCCGGCGTCTCGGCGGGACCTGAGCCGCGAGTTCGACATGGCAGTCACCACTTGTATGGCCAAAGGGAAGATATTTTGTAAACGGGACTAGAAAACTGTCTCGATGCCACACCTCCAGGGACCAGACAAGTGCTCAAGTACCTGTACCGGAAAGTTACCCTCCGCCGCGGGTAAACTAGCCCACCCGAGCACAGCCGGAAGCTCCGCCCCGTCCTGGCTCCGCGAGCGGCGCAGACCGTGACGCACACCCCGCTATTGCGGACCTGGCCGGCGGCGCACGCTTCGCAAACGTCAGCGCACCCGACGTGGGCACGTCACTGCCGCCCATTCCCGCAGAAGCGACCACTGCGCGTGAGTATAGGAGAGCTCCTGTGGCAGGACCTGTCCAGTCTCGTGCCCTTTTTTCTCCCTGCTGAAGCAGACCTCTCTCTCCCTCTTGCACTCCGAGAGTGTGTGGCTTTCGACTGCAAGACCTTGTTGTACAGACCCAGGCAGTGCAGAGCGCCACCCGCTCATGAGGGACGGTCAAGCATTTGTGATGATGCTTAAGACATTTTGGATCGTGATGCACAAAATTTCAAGACCGGAAAGAACCTGGACATAACAAAAGCACCTCAGACGTGTTAGAGGAAATGCTTTCACAGGCATTTCAAATCATTCTCACAAAACTTGGCTAGGTGGACCTTTGGATCACACTCGTCTTAATGATGGCAAACGTGATATCCTGAGAAGTGACTTGCTCAAAGTCACACAACCAGCTAGTGGCATAGGCATGGTTCAAATCCAAGTTCCCTGCCAACTATCTGTTCAGTTATAAGATGAGCTTAGGGGTTATTACACTGTTCCATGTCTTATCACTGGATAGTGGTTACATTAATACAAAGACAGTTTTTCCACATTCAAGTATGGCCTCTAAGATACAGATTCCAAACTCTAAAAGGGAGGGGAGCATAGTTATTACGGCCGAAAAGTTATTTTTGTCCCAATTTTCAAATACATTAAAGGACAATATCTTCAATCGAGCATTTTGCATATCAAACTAATACACTTTGAGGGCTCCTCTAATTCTCAAAAACACGTCATGCCTTTTTGCCTTCTCTTCTGATCCAATTACCTGAACTACCCTTTTTTTGAGCACTTGCCAGTGTAAACCCTAATCAGTATTTTTAGGTTCCAGTTCACTAGATTGTGAGCTATTCTTAATCACTTTTGTGACCTTTGCACCTAGCGGATTATGATGCAAAGTAAGGACTTTGATTTTTTTTTTTTTTTTTTTTGAGATGGAGTCTTGCCCTGTGGCAGGCTGGAGTGCAGTGGTGTGATCCCGGCTCACTGCAACCTCTGCCTCTAGGGTTCAAGCGATTCTCATGTCTCAGCCTCCCAAGTAGTTGGGACTACAGGCGAGCGCCACCACGCCAAGCTAATTTTTGTAGTTTTAGTAGACGCGGGGTTTTGTTGGCCATGTTGGCCAGGATGGTGATTTTTAATTTAATGCAAAGGGCCAGCGCGGTGGCTCACGCCTGTAATCCCAGCACTTTGGGAGGCCGAGGCGGACAGATCACTTCAGATCAGGGGTTCGAGACCAGCCTGGCCAACGTGTGAAGCCCTGTCTCTACTAAAAAAATAATAATAATACAAAAATTAGCTGGGCGTGGTGATGGGTGTCTGTAATCCCATCTACTCGGGAGGCTGAGGCAGGAGAATCGCTTGAACCTGGAAGGCAGAGGTTGCAGTGAGCAGAGATCGTGGCATTGCACTCCAGCCTGGATGGTAAGAGTGAAACTGAGTGTCAAAAATAACAATAATAATAATAATTTAACGCAAAGTATAGCCCCACTCCTAGGTTTTGCACGTAGACTTTTCCAACTATTCATGTTCCTATTTCTCTCCTATGCTTAATTGCTACTTTCTGTACAAAATAAATTAGGACTTAATGTATGATACTTCCTTAACGAAACTGAAACGTCTAAGGCTAAGGCCTTTCTATTCCTAGTAGGAATCAACAGAACATGAAAGGGCCATCGGACTTCTTAAAAAAGGGCATTCGAGGCCGGGCGCGGTGGCTCACGCCTGTAATCCCAGCACTTTGGGAGGCCGAGGCGGGCGGATCACAAGGTCAGGAGATCGAGACCACGGTGAAACCCCGTCTCTACTAAAAATACAAAAAAAAAATTAGCCGGGCGCGGTGGCGGACGCCTGTGGTCCCAGCTACTCAGGAGGCTGAGGCAGGAGAATGGCGTGAACCCAGGAGGCGGAGCTTGCAGTGAGCCGAGATCGCGCCACTGCACTCCAGCCTGGGCGACAGAGCGAGACTCCGTCTCAAAAAACAAAAAAGCAAAAACAAACAAAAAAAAAAGGGCATTCGAGAGCAAGCTTGGTCCTTTCTAGCCCATCCAATCAGCATTCCTTAGGATTATTTATTTTAAAAAGGCCTATTAAAGCTACCTTTCCGACCGGGCGCGGTGGCTCAAGCCTGTAATCCCAGCACTTTGGGAGGCCGAGACGGGCGGATCACGAGGTCAGGAGATCGAGACCATCCTGGCTAACACAGTGAAACCCCGTCTCTACTAAAAAATACAAAAAACTAGCCGGGCGAGGTGGCGGGCGCCTGTAGTCCCAGCTACTCGGGAGGCTGAGGCAGGAGAATGGCGTGAACCCGGGAGGCGGAGCTTGCAGTGAGCTGAGATCCGGCCACTGCAGTCCAGCCTGGGTGACAGAGCGAGACTCCGTCTCAAAAAAAAAAAAAAAAAAAAAGCTACCTTTCCTACTTTAATCACAAGAGCACTATAACCATCAAATGAGATAATATCTGGAAACATTTTTTATCTGCTATACATATAGAGTTAATGTTATCCATTGTTACTATTATCTGGAATCACTTAAAAATTATCTGGATGGCTGAGCACGGTGGCTAACACCTGTAATCCCAGCACTTTGGGAGGCCAAGGCAGGCGCATCACAAGGTCAAGAGATTGAGACCATCCTGGCTAACACGGTGAAACCCTATCTCTACTAAAAATACAAAAAATTAGCTGGGCGAGGTGGCGGGCGCCTGTAGTCCCAGCTACTCGGGAGGCTGAGGCAGGAGAATGGCGTGAACCCGAGAGGGCGAGCTTGCAGTGAGCCGAGATTGTGCCACTGCACTCCAGCGTGGGTGACAGAGCGAGACTCTGTCTCAAAATAAATAAGTAAGTAAATAAATAAATAAATCTGGATTATTAAAATAAAAATTAGGTTACTAACACCTGTAAGCACTTGATCAAAAGTGTATGCACCAATATCCTTTAAGTGTCAGATGTGGTTGACTGAAACCTCTTTTCAGAAAGCAGAAAGAAACCTCCCAGTCTTTCACTGCAGAAAAGTGGGTTGGAGATGAATCACTGAAACGTCATCCTTCCAGTCACCTCTGTGAGTCCCTGCTTCAGCTGACTTACTTCACTTTACATATTATCTTGTACTCCAGGGCATGCTTTCTGCTTCCACAGGGGCAGGGTTTCTTTTCTTTTGTTTTGCTCCATTTTGTTTTTTGGTCTGTTTGGTTCATTGAGATAACCTGAGTACCTAAAACACCTAGACTGCATGAAACTTATACTGAACATATTTCTACCAAGTCTGTGGAGGGCAAGAGATGGAGGAGGGGCTTGAGACAGAGTTTCATTCTTGTTGCCCAGGCTGGAGCGCAATGGTGCGATCTCGGCTCACTGCAACCTCCGCCTCCTGGGTTCAAGCGATTCTCCTGCCTCAGCCTCCCTAGTAGCTGGGATTACAGGCAGCCACCACACCCGAATAATTTTGTATTTTTAGTAGAGATGGGGTTTCTCCATGTTGGTCAGGCTGGTCTCGAGCTCCTGACCTCAGGTGATCCACCCACCTCTGCCTCCCAAAGTGCTGGGATTACAGGCGTGAGCCACCGCACCCGGCCAAATATTTGCATTTTTTGGTGGTTTATCTATAGCTTCAAGACACTCTGAACATAGAGTAGGTCATTTGAAAAAATGGAATGATACAAATAACATGGAACATCTGGTCACCTTAAGAAACTGGAATTGACTGGGTGTGGTGACTCATGCCTGTAATTCCAGAGCTTTGAGAGGCTAAGGCAGGAGAATGACTTGAGGCCAGGAGTTCAAGACCAGCCTGAGCAACATAGCAAGACTCCACCTCTACCAAAAATTTAAAATAAAAAAGTTAGCTGGGTGTGGTGGCACACACCTGTGGTCCTAGGTACTCAGGAGTCTGAGATGGGAGGATCTCCGAGGAGTTCAAAGCTTCAGTTAGCTATGATTGTACCACTGTACTCTAGCAACAGAGCAAGACCGTGTCTCAAATAAATAAATAAACTGGAATCGTAAATATATTTTGATTACTATTTTCTGTTCCTTTATTACCTCAGTACTGGTTGAGGCTGAGTTACTTAAGATTCTTCATCTTTATGAAGATTAACTGAATTTATTGTAATTACCTTTCATGCCTTTTGGAAGAGCCCTATATTCAAAGAACCCAGAAGTACAATGAAAAACAAAGGCAGAATGTAGGTTATACTTTTTTATTCTTAATCAAAGATTTCTTTAGAAACATTGAAAGCATCACTTTTTTGTTGACGATAGCCCTTTTGCCCCTCACAACTATGATCTTTACCTCTGAGAGTCTATTTGGTTTCTTCCTTTACATTTCCTTTTTTACCCTCTTTTAGGATTCTAAGAAAAACCTCAATGATGTAGAAAACCACTGCTGACTGGGAGGCAGGTCCAAATGTGGTTGTGTTTCATCATATTCCGGGCACCTTGTCAACAAACCACACATGCCAAACACAGAAGTAAAACCAGCTGAAGGGCTCTCAGTCAGCTTTCCAATGTGCAAAAGTTTAAGGTTAACAAGTGGGAAAAATGCTCATAGAAAGTGTATTAACAACGGGCTGGGAGCAGTGGCTCATGCTTTAATCCCAGTACTTTGGGAGGCCAAGGTGGTCAGATGACTTGAGGTCAGCAGTTCAAGACCAGCCTGGGCAACATGGTGAAAACCTTGTCTCTACTAAAAATACAAAAATTAGCTGGGTGTGGTGGCGGGCACCTGTAGTCCCAGCTATTCGGGAGGCTGAGGTGGGAGGATTGTTTGAGCCTGGGAGATGGAGGTGGCAGTGAGCCCCGATCGTGCCACTGCACTCCAGCCTGGGTGACAGAGCCAGACTCAGTCTCTAAATAAATTAATTAATAAAAAATAAGAATAAAGCATATTAACAAGGGATAAACAACTTGTCAGCTTGTTGTGTTTATAAATGTAGAGGTTCTTTTTTTTTTTTTTTTTTTTTGAGATGGAGTTTCACTCTGTCACCCAGGCTGGAGTGCGGTGGCACGATCTCGGCTCACTGCATCTTCCACCTCCCATGTTCAAGCAATTCTCTGCCTCAGCCTCCCAAGTAGCTGGGATTACAGGCGCCCACCACCATGGCCTGCTAATTTTTTTCTTTTTTTTTTTTTTTTTTTTTGGTATTTTTAGTAGAGATGGGGTTTCACCATCTTGACCAGGCTGATCTTGAACTCCTGACCTCGAGATCCACCCGCCCCGGTCTCCCAAAGTGCTGGGATTACAGGCATGAGGCACTGCGCCCAGCCTGGTTCATTCTTTTCTTCTTTTTCTTTTTCTTTTTTTCTTTTTAGAGACAGGGTATCACTCTGCTGCCCGGGATGGAGTGCAGTGGCATGATTATAGCTCACTGCAGCCTCAAACTCTTAGAACAAGTGATCCTTCTACCTCAGCCTCCTGAATAGCTGGGACTACAGGTCCATGCCACCACACATAACTAATTTTTAAATTTATTGTACAGATAAACTCTTAGCATGTGGCCCAGGCTGCCCTCGAACTCCTGGCCTCAAGCAATCCTCCCATCTCAGCCTGCAAAAGTCCTGGGATTACAGTTGTGAGCCACTGTGCCCTGTGAGGTTTAAACATTTTTCCGGGATCTGGTTTGTTTTATTTTTGGTTTGGAGCCCTGTTCACAACTCTTTGTGCATTTTAGGATCATTTGGGGAGTTTTTAAACAGTATCAGTGCGTAGACCTCGTCCCCGGAGATGCTAATTTAACTAGCCTGGAATGGGGTTGGGCATGAGTACTTTTGCTATGGTTGTCTATGGATTTAAAGATGTGTGGTGGCTCATGCCTGTAATCCCAGCACTTTGGGAGGCTGAGGCAAGTGGATCACCTGAGGTCAGAAGTTGGAGACCAGCCTGGTTCAACAAGGCAAAACCCTGTCCCTGTCACTACTAAAAATACAAAAATTAGCTGGGCATGGTGGCACGCACCTGTAGTCTCAGCTACTTCTGAGACTGAGGCACAAGAATCGCTTGAACCTGGGAGGTGGAGGCTATAGTGAGCCAAGATCGCACCACTGCACTCCAGCCTCTAAAAAAAAAAAGAAAAGAAAAGATACTCTCTTTAAGCGATATGTTATAAGACATAAGGCCAATGTAGGGAGTGAAAATATAATTTTTTAATGAAAATATAATTTTTTTATGTTAGAATTGTGAGGGTTCTCTCAATTGAATTCTTTTGAATTTAAGTAATAATATAATGAGGAATAGAATGTTCATCTTACTGAATTACCTGTTGAAGAGAAAATTTTATAATTGGATCAACAAAATACTATGGCTACAGACCAACTGTTGGGCATTGAAAGTTACTTTGATAATTTTCACTGCTAAGTATTTCCAGCTTATTCAATCTATTTAACTACAATTAAGATACTTTGTTTTATAACACTCCTTTTCTAATTGTTCCATATGCAATTTCAAAATCTAGAACTCAATTTAAATATAAAATTGTAATAATGGCCAGACAATGCTGGGTTTGGAATCTGAGTGTTCTCCGTGTACAAGGTCCTATAATAACGCGACAGCAGAGTTCAGAGACAATATGAGGGAAAATCCACTTGAGCGCTACTCTGCACCAGGTCCAGTCTCACTCTGCTATAAAGAACTACTGGGTAATTGATGAAGAAAAGAGGTTTAACTGACACATGGTTCCACAGGCTTAACTGGAAGCATGAATGGGAGACCTCAGGAAACTTATAATCATGGCAGAAGATGAAGGGGAAACAAGTACCTTCTTTACATGGAGGCAGGAGAGAGAATGAAGGGGTGAGTGCCGCACACTTTTAAACCATCAGATCTCATGAGAACGAGAACAGCAAGGGGGTAATCTGTCCCCATGATCCAATCACCTCCCATCAGGCTCCTCCCCTGACATGTGGGAATTACAGTTCGACATGAGATTTGGGTGGGGAGACAGAGCCAAACCAGATCACCTAGTTTAGGCAAAGCATCCTTTTTAAAATTTCTCATTGTCTGCTGTTCATAATGCTGTCTTAGCACTTAGCCCTATTACGTTCAAATGGCCTGTTTGTCCTCCTGACTAGAAAGTGGGTTCCTAGGCCTCAAGGAAGTATGTCTTATTCATTTTTCATCACTAGCTTTCAAAATAGTAACTAGAACAAAAGAAGTCATTAAATATCTGATTAACCTGAAAGGGAGGCAGCTAAAGAGAGGTAGAGAAAGAGGAAGAATTGAAAGATGTGTCAAAAACAAAGACTACAGGACTTAAAACAATTACATGATAGGAGTAACAGGGACATAAGAAAAAGGGAGAGATTAGGCTGGGCGCAGTGGCTCACACCTGTAATCCTAGCACTTTGGGAGGCTGAGGCAGGTAGATCACCTGAGGTCAGGAGTTCTACACCAGCCTGACCAACATGGTGAAACCCTGTCTCTATTAAAATTACAAAAATTAGCCAGGCGTGGTTGCGGTTGCCTGTAATCCCAGCTACTTGGGAGACTGAGATAGGAGAATCGCTTGAACCCAGGAGGCAGAGGTTGCAGTGAGCCAAGATCGTGCCATTGCACTCCAGCCTGGGTAACAAGACTGAAACTCATCTTAAAAAAAAAAAAGGAAAAAAGAAAAGAAAGAAAAAGAAAAAGGGAAAAATTGAAGGTGATGCCAGTACTTTTGGCATGAGCAACCAGGTGGTGCCATTAACCAGGATATGAAGTGTAGGGAAGGGAGATGAACAGATTTGAAGAGAAAAATGATTAGTTATGTCAACCAAAACTAAGTCTGTTGAGAGAGAAATAATTTGGTAAAGGTTTACTGAAAGCCAGATATGAAGATTGACCTAGGAAGATACATCAACAAAGTTGGGAGTGTTCCAGAATCTGTTGCAAGTTGGAAGGCTTTTATAAGACAGTAGGAGAAGGTAGGGGGACTTCTCATACCAGAGTTGTATTCTTTCATTGATGAGTGTAACACAGAGGTTATAATCATTGGCTACAGATTGCAACATACAGGCTAAAATGTCTGCGTGCAAGACAATAAGTAAAACTTTATGATTCTGGCCAGGCATGTAGCTCATACTTGTAATCCTAGCACTTTGGAAGGCTAAGGCAAGTGGATTGCCTGAGCTCAGGAGTTAGAGACCAGCCTGGGAAACATGGCAAAACCCTGTCTTTACTAAAAATACAAAAAATCAGCCAGGCATGGTGGGGCATGCCTATAATCCCAACTACTAGGGAGGCTGAGGCATGAGAATCACTTGAACCTGGGAGGCGGAGGTTGCAGTGAGTGGAGATCGCGCCACTGCACTCCAGCCTGAGCAACAGAATGAGACTCTGTCTCCAAAAAAAAAAAAACAACTTTATGATTCAAAAATAAATCTGCATTCTTTTTAGTGTTAGTAGGTTATACATTAATCAGTAGGTCAACAACTTGAGGAACTCATAAGATTCTTTATTCAGGGATAGATGTCACCATGAATCACAAGACCTTAAAGAAAACTAACAAATGCAACCTGTAGTTTATCAGGTAAACGGCTGTGTTTGAGGTATCTGGACATCAAGTGAAGATGTCCAGTGGGCAGGTGAGAAAGTATGTTTAGAGCTCACTGGAAATATCTGGTCTAGATATAAGTATCTGGAGGGGTTTTGTTTGTTTGTTTGTTTGTTTGTTTGTTTGCTTTTTGAGACAGAATCTTGCTGTGTTGCCCAGGCTTGGTGCAATCATGGCAAACTGCAGCTTCAACCTCCCAGGCTCAAGCAATCCTCCCACCTCAGCCTCCAGAGTAGCCGAGACTACAGGAACACGCCACTACACCTGTCTAATTTTTGTGGGTTTTGTAGAGATGTGGTCTCTCCACATTGAACAGACCAGTCTGTAACCCTGGGCTCAAGTGATCCTCTTGCCTCAACCTCCCAAAGTACTGGGATTACAGGCGTGAGCCACTGCACCCAGCTGGAAGTTTTAATCAAGTTGATAGGTTGAAGTTGTAGCAATGATTATAATTATCCTGGAAAAGTGTGTAGAGGGAGGAAATGTGCATCACAAACTGCAGAATGAGGAAAGGGCGGCAAAGCCTCCTCTGAAATTGCTAATAGAAGAAAGTAAGATATTGGATAAAATAAGATTTTATAGAAATGAACAATCCTAAGAAATGGCTTATAAATGAGTTGCCAGTAGGACCAGGGTCTCTCATAAACCTAGTCAGAGCAATAGCATATAGAATAAATAAATATAAAAATGTGAATAAATTACATTTTTCTCAATATAGTACTTCTCCTTATCCATGAAGGATACATTCCAAGACCCTCAGGTGATGCCTGAAACCATGAATAATAACAAATTCTATATAGATTATGTTTTTTCTTATACATACATTCCTATGATAAAGTTTAATTAGGCACAGTAAGAGATGAAAATTAGGCTGGGCACGGTGGCTCATACCTGTAATCCTAGCACTTTGGGAGGCCGAGGCAGGTAGACCATTTGAGGTCATGAGTTCGAGACCAGCCTGGCCAACATAGTGAAACCCTGTCTCTACTAAAAATACAAATGTTAGCTGGGCATATTGGTGCACACCTGTAATCCCAGCTACTTGAGAGGCTGACGCAGAAGAATCGCTTGAGCCTGGGAGACAGGTTGTGGTGAGCCAAGATCGCACCACTGCAGTCCAGTCTGGGCAACAGAGTGAGACCCTGTCTCAAAAATAAATAAATAAATAAATAAATAAATAAAGAGGCCGGGCGTGGTGGCTCATGCCTGTAATCCCAGCACTTTGGGAGGCCCAGGCGGGCGGATCATGAGGTTAGGAGATAGAGACCATCCTGGCTAACACAGTGAAACCCTGTCTCTACTAAAAAGAAATACAAACAATTAGCTAGGCGTGGTGGCGGGTGCCTGTAGTCCCAGCTACTCAGGAGGCTGAGGCAGGAGAATGGCGTGAACCTGGGAGGCAGAGCTTGCAGTGAGCCGAGATCGTGCCACTGCACTCCAACCTGGGAGTCAAAGCGAGACTCCATCTCAAAAAAAAAAAAAAAGAGATGAAAATTAATAATAAAATAGAATAGTTACAATAGAGTGGGCCCGGTGGCTCACACCTGTAATCCTAGCTCTTTAGGAGGTTGAGGCAGATGGATTATCTGAGGTCAGGAGTTTGAGACCAGCCTGACCAACATGGTGAAACCCCGTCTATACTAAAAATATAAAATTAGCCAGGCATGGTGGTGCTTGCCTGTAATTCCAGTTACTGAATTGGAGAATTGGAGAACAACTGCCTGAAGCAGGAGAATAACTTGAACCTGGGAGGTGGAGGTTGCAGTGAGCTGAGATTGTGCCATTTCACTCCAGGCTGGGTAACAAGAGCGAAACCGTGTCTCAAAAAAATTAGTATTATTATTATAATAATATACTATAATAAATGTTATGTGAATATGGCCTCTCTCTCTCTCTCTCTCTAAATATCTTATTGTGCTATATCTTATTGTACTATATTGTGTAACTGAAACCACAGAAAGGGGGGGACTACTGTATATTATAATTCATCTTTATGATAAGGATTTTTTAATGACTTGATAAAAGTGAAAGTTGGAAAGTTAGGGTTTTTCTCCAAGACAGTATGTGTTTTGATTCTAATAAAAGTGCTAGTTATCTATATACAAATATAATTTAGCATATTGATATTTATTGAATACATTCTGCATAGTAGGCAATGTTTTAAGTAATTTAGTGTTTTACCAGCCAGTATCTTCCTTTTTCTGGGAACTGTTTATATTAGTCAGCTTTTACCACATTATACTACATAACAAACTCTGAAAATTCAGTGTTGTCTTAGTCACTTGGTAAGAAAATAACTGAGACTGGATAACTTATAAATAATAGAAATTTCGTTCTTACAGTCCTGGAGGCTGATAAGTTGAAGATCAGACCCATGGCAGCTTTGATGTCTGGTAAGAGCCCAGGCTCTGCTTCCAAGATGGCACCTGCGATACTGTATCCTGCAGAAGGGATGAACTCTGTGTCTTCACATAGAAGAAAGGATAGAAAAGGGCAAAAATGGTCTAGCTTGTTTCCACCAGCTTTTTTTTTTTTTTTTTTTTTTTTTTGAGACAGAGTCTCCCTCTGTTGCACAGGCTGAAGTGCAATGGCATGATCTCCGCTCACTGAAAGCTCTACCTCCTGGATTCAAGCTGTTCTCCTGCTTCAGTCTCCCAAGTAGCTGGAATTACTGGCACCCCCCCGGCCCCCCCCCCACCCCCCGCCCCCCCGCACCCCCCCCCCGCCCCCCCGCACCCCCCCCCCCCCCGCCGCCAACACGCCCGGCTAATTTTTGTATTTTTAGTAGAGACAGGGTTTCACCGTGTTGGCCAGGCTGGTCTTGAACTCCTGACTTCAGGTAATCTGCCTGCCTTGGCCTCCCAAAGTGCTGGATTACAGGCGTGAGCCACTGCACCTGGCCTCCACCAGCCCTTTTAAAGCATCACTAATCATATTCACAAGGGCAGAAGTCCTCATGACTTAATAATCTCCTAAAGACCCAAACTTTGAATACTGTAACACAGGTGAGTAAATTTTAACATGAATTTTGGACACATTTAAACCGTAACAAGTACCTTAGAAAAGAAAGGACTATTTCTTGCTTATATTACACGTAGACCACAAATTGCCAACAATGCTGCTTAGATTTTGAGAAGGCTATGACTCTGTACCATGTATTCTCTCATACTGGATTACAGATTTAAAAAGCAGTTCCTATGTGAAACCTGCTCATTCTCATGGCAGAGAGGGAAAGCCATAGAACTGCTAAAAAATCGTGATGCTTCTTAAAGTTTCTGCAAAGCTGTATGTATGTCATGTCCTCTCTAGGCTGGGTGTGTTGGCTCACGCCTGTAATCCCAGCACTTTGGGAGGCCGAGACAGGCAGATCACAAGGTCAGGAGATTGAGACCATCCTGGCTAACACTGTGAAACCCCATCTCTACTAAAAATGCAAAAAATTAGCCAGGTGTGGTGGCAGGCACTTGTAGTCCCAGCTACTCGGGAGGCTGAGGCAGGAGAACTGCTTGAATCAGGGAGGCAGAGGTTACAGTGAGCTGAGATCATGCCACTGCACTCCAGCGTGGGTGAGAGAGTGAGACTCCGTCTCAAAAAAATAAAAAATAAATAAAATAAAAATGTCCTCTCACACTCTATTAGTGAAAGCATATTATTGTGGTTAAGTCCAGTGGCAAAGGGAAAGGTATATACACTCTTCCTGCGAGGAAGAGGGCACTTCAGTTTACATGTTCGTGGAAGGAACAGAGTGAATACTAGAGGACAATATTACAATTTACTACCACTGTTCCTCTCTCAGCTTAAGCTCTGTTCTATCTCCCACTCCTCAGATCAGCAGTAGCATGAAAATAACAGCCCGCATTCCTGGTACCAGAGGTGGAAATACGCACATCATGTACAAATTATCTGTTCTGACCTGTTTGGTGGCTCCCTGGAATACTGATTGAAAGGCTTGTCTTTATTTCATCCAACTCCTAACTAGCCTAGGGCTAAAGCTTCTTGCTGCAGGGCATTTGTAGAAAATATTCAGACGTTAGACTACGTTAGACTAAATTTGGTCTAACGTCTAAATTTTTTTTTTTTTTTTTTTTTGAGACAGAGTCTCGCTTTGTTGTCGCCCAGGCTGGAGTGCAGTGGCGCGATCTCAGCTCACTGCAAGCTCCGCCTCCCGGACTAACGCCATTCTCCTGCCTCAGCCTCCCAAGTAGCTGGGACTGCAGACGCCCGCCACCACGCCCGGCTAATGTTTTGTATTTTTAGTAGAGACGGGGTTTCACCGTGTTAGCCAGGATGTTCGCCATCTCCTGACATTGTGATCCGCACGCCTCGGCCTCCCAAAGTGCTGGGATTACAGGCGTGAGCCACCGCGCCCGGCCTTAAATATTTTCCTAAGATGTCTAAATAGGTTCCTGCTGCCTGTGGCTATAGACAATAGCTAGGTCAATCAATAGGCTAATCAAAAAGCTTGGGAGGAAAGGCTGGAGAATGAGACAGTCTATAAGGGTTTTCAAAAGTGCTGACATATTCCTGAGAATCAAGAAGGTCAAATGCATGCTGAGGGCTATGCAAATGCCCCCCGAGAAAGCTGAAAAAGGCCATAATACCCCTCCTCCTGACCATGAGGCTCTAAAAAAGTAGGACATGAAGTCTAAGTCAGAGTTGTAAAATGCCTGGCAAGTATTGAAAGCATGTCACAATGAATACACAGAGCGCCACTGCAAAGACTGGAAGATTTTTTGGTTCCAGGTATTTAAGGAAATCTCTGCTCACTCATTAGCTGACCAGTAAGCTAATGTAACGGAGACTTCAGGATCCACATGTAACAAAGAACAGACTATAAAGTTAGTTCAGAAAATTCACTAAACAAACTATAACTACAATATAGCACAACAACACACCCTAGGGAACGGCGAGGAGCTGATTTCCAGAATTGCCATATTATAATATTTAAAATGTCCAGTTTTCAACAAGAAATTGTAAGGCATGCCAATAAATGAAAAATTATGGTCTATAAACAGGAAAAAGAAATTTATGGAAACTATGCCTGAGAAAGCCTAGACATTTGGACTTTTTAGACAGACTTTAAATTGGCTATTTTAAATATGATCAATAGCTAAGCAATGTCTGAAGAACTAAAGTAAATATAGGAATGATGTCTTGTCAAATTGAGAATATCAATGAAGAGATAAAAATATAAAACTGTCACGTCACAGTGATTTTTAAAAACAGAGGCTGAGCCGGGCACAGTGGCTCACGCCTATAATCCCAGCACTTTGGGAGGCTGAGGCGGATGGATCACGAGGTCAGGAGATCGAGACCATCCTGGCTAACATGGTGAAACCCTGTCTCTACTAAAAATACAAAAACAAAATTAGCCGGGTGTGGTGGTGGGCACCTGTAGTCCTAGCTACTCAGGAGGCTGAGGCAGGAGAATGGCATGAACCCGCGAGGTGGAGCTTGCAGTGAGCCAAGATTGTGCCACTGCACTCCAGCCTGGGCGACAGAGCGAGACTCTGTCTCAAAAAAAAAAAAAAAAAAAAAAAAACAGAGGCCAGGCACGGTGGCTCATGCCTGTAATCCCAGCACTTTGGGGGGCCAAGGCGGGCGGATCACCTGAGGTCAGGAGTTCGAGTCCTGACTGGCCTACATGGTAAAACCCCACCTCTACTAAAAATACAAAAATTAGCTGGGTGTGGTGGCGGGCGCCTGTAATCCCAGCTTCTCAGGAGGCTGAGGCAAAAGAATCACTTGAACATGGGAGGCGGAGGTTGCAGTGAGCTGAGATCGCATCATTGCACTCCAGCCTGGGAGACAAAAGCAAGACTTTGTCTCAAACAAACAAACAAACAAAACACAGAATCCAGGCCGGTGCAGTGGCTCACGCCTGTAATCCCATCACTTTGGGAAGCCAAGGCGGGTGACTCACCTGAAGAGTTTGAGACCAGTCTGGCCGACATGGTGAAACCTCGTCTCTACTAAAAATACCAAAAAAAATTTAGCCGGGATTGGTGGAACACGCCTGTAATCCCAGGTACTCGGGAGGCTGAGGCAGGAGAATCGCTTGAACCCAGGAGGTGGAGGTTGTAGTGAGCTCAGATCGCACCATTGCACTCCAGCCTTGGTGACAAGAGTGAGACTCCATCTGAAAAAAAATAAATAAATAATAGAACCCAACTGTATGCTATCTTCAAGAGATTCACTTTAGATTAAATACACAAATAGGTTGAAAGCAAAAGAATGGAAAATGTATTTCATGCAAACAGTATTGATAATAGAGCTGTTGTGGCTATACTAATATCAGACAAAATAGACTTTAAATCAAAAATTGTTAGACAAAGAAGAACATTATATAATGGTGAAAGGGTCAATTCATCAAAAGACATAACAATTATAAGTATACATGCACCCAACAAGAGAGCCCTGAAATACATGAGGCTGAAACTGACTACATTAAAAAAGAAAAGGACAATTCAAAATGATAGTCAGGGGACTTCAATACCTTACATTTAATAATGGATACAACAATTAGATGGAAAATCCACAAAGAAATAGAAGATATGAACATCACTGTATATCAACTAGACTTAAGAAACGTGTATAATGATCCACTCAACAACAGAATACACTTCTCAAGTGCATGTGGAAAATTCTCTACAATAGACTATAATTAGCTCATAAAATAAATCTGAATAAGATTTAAAAATTGAAATCAGGCTGGGTGTGGTGGCTCATACCTGTAATCCCAGCACTTTGGGAGGCCAAGGCAGGTGGATCACTTGAGGTCAGGAGTTTGAGACCAGCCTGGCCAACATGGTAAAACCCCATCTCTACTAAAAATGCATAAACTGGTTGGGAGTGGTGGCTCATGCCATAATCCCAGCACTTTGGGAGGCCAAGGTGGGAGGATCATGAGGTCGGGAGATCAAGACCATCCTGGCCAACATGGTGAAACCCCATTTATACTAACATACAAAAAAAATTAGCCAGGCGTGGTGGTGTGCGCCTGTAGTCCCAGCTACTTGGGAGGCTGAGGCAGGGGAACCGCTTGAACCCAGGAGGTGGAGGTTGCAGTGAGCTGAGATCGTGCCACTGCACTCCAGTCTGGGCGACAGAGTGAGACCCTGTCTCAAAAAAAAAAAAGAGAGATGAAAATTAATAATAAAATAGAATAGAATTATTTATTAATAAAATAGGACAGAAAATTAATAATAGAATAGACTCTATCTTGAAAAAAAAGAAATTTAAAAAACAAGAGCAAACTAAACCTAAAGCAAGCAAAAGTGTGGAAATAAATTATTTAGAAAATAGAAAAACAATAGAGAAGATAAATGAAACTAAAAACCAATTTCTTGAAAAGATTAGCAAAACTGGCACCTTTAACTAGTCTGAATAAGAAAAAAAGAGAAAAGAGTCAAATTACTAAAATCATAAATGAAATATGAGACATTACTACTAGCCTTACAGCAATAAAAATAATTATAATGAAATACTAGGGAAACATTGTATGGCAACAATTAGACAACCTAGATTAAATGTACAAATTCCTAGAAATACACAAATTAGCAAAACTGACCTATGAAAAAATAGAAAATCTAAATAAACCTAAAACAAGTAAAGAGATAAAACTAATTTTTAAAAAACTTTCAGCAAAAAAAGCCAGGACTTGGCTTGGTATGGTGTTTCATGCGTGTAACCCTAGCACTTTAGGGAGCCAAGGTGGATATATTGCTTCAGTTCAAGAGTTTGAGACCAGCCTAGGCAACATGGCAAGACCCTGTCTCTACCAAAAATAAATGTGTGGTTTTTTTTTGTTTGTTTTTTTTTTTTTAATTAGCCAGTCATGGTGACACTTGCCTGTAGTCCCTAGCTACTCAAGAGACTGAGGTGGGAGGATCACTTGAGCCCAGGAGGTTGAGGCTGGAGTGAGCCATGATCATGCCACTGCACTCTAGGCTGGGTGACAGGGTGAGACCCTGTCTCAAAAAACAAACGAACAAATCCCAGGACCAGATGGCTTCACTAGTGTATTCTATCAAATAGTTTAAAAAGATTTACACAAACTGACATCAGCAAGACAGCCAAGAATTGCCTGATGCTCATATTCCCCATAAAAATGGAATAGAACACCATCCTGGCTAACACAGTGAAATCCCGTCTCTACTAAAAATACAAAAAATTAGCTGAGTGTGGTGGTGGGCACCTGTAGTTCCAGCTACTCAGGAGGCTGAGGCAGGAGAATCTCTTGCACCTGGGAGGCAGAGGTTGCAGTGAGCCGAGATCGCGCCACTGCACTCCAGCCTGGTGACGAAGCGAGACTCTGTCTCCAAAAAAAAGAGAAAGGAATAGAACAATAAACAAACAGCACTATTTCAACTCCAGTGACTGAAGAAGTACACTGGAAAGTGCAAGGCACCTTGCATCTACAACACTGTCTCCATCATCAAGAGGACTGGCCTCAGAGCCAGGGAAGTCTTCCTATAGGGAAAAGATAAGCTGGAGATTTCCAGAGGTTCCCATTACCACCACAGATGTCAGTAGTCCTTCCTACAGGAGGGTCCCCCAGTTTTTACAGGTTCCATATCCAGTTTAGAGAGTTGCCAGGAGTTTAAATGGCTGCATTGCTCCAAAGTAGGAGCCCACATTGTGCACCCACATCCCCACAACCTAAAGTGCTACAGCATGGTGCCACCTTGAATATGAACCCACTGCTAAAGTGTGTCCTGCCCTGGAGGCCAATATCCATTGCCTCTCTCCATCCCTGAGGCCCTGTCATCATTCTACCACATAAACACAAGTGCCTACAGCACCACTACACCAGCTGCCTGGAGTCTAGGCCTGACAGAATGACCGAGACATGGGGGCACCCAAATCCATGTTTCACCCCAGCCCCCAAAAAGATGAACCTACACACTCGGGGGCTGGGCACGGTGGTTCACACCTGTAATCCCAGCACTTTGGGAGGCCAAGTTGAGTGGATCACTTGAGGTCAGGAGTGGGAGACCAGCCTGGCCAACATGGTGAAACCCCATCTCTACTAAAAATACAAAAATTAGCTGGGCATGGTGGCAGGCACTTGTAATCCCAGATACTCAGGAGGCTGAGGCAAGAGAATTGCTTGAACCTGGGAGGCTGAGGTTGCAGTGAGCCAAGATGGCCACTGCACTCCCGCTGGGAGACAGTGAGACTCCATTTCAAAAAAAAAAAGAGAGAGAGAGTAGAGCAGTGGTTATCAGAAACTGGAGATGGATAGGAAGAGAGGAGGAGGGGATGACTTTGGTCAAAAGGTACAAAGCTACAATTAGATTGGAGGAATAACTTCATAACTTCTGGTATTCTATTGCACAGCAGGGTAACTATGGTTAACTGTAAGGTATTGTATATTACAAAATAGCTAGACGAGAGTGTTTGTAATAAGCACAAAGAAGATCAATGAATGAGATGATGGATGTGCTAACTACCCTAATGTAACAATTATATAACATATACGTGTATTTAACTATCAAATCATACCCAATCCCTATGTACAATTACAATGTGTCAATTAAAAAAAATTTTAATATTAACACAAGTTTTTCTAAAAGTCTTCCAAAAAATTAGACAGGAAAGGAACACTGAACTCAGTCTATGAGTCCCGTAATACCTTGATACTAAAGCCAGACACAATATTTGAAGAAAAGAAAATTAGAGAATAATATATCTTATGCATATATATGCAAATATGCTCTATAAAAAGCTAGCAAACCAATTCCAGCAGCATATAAAAAGGATTATACATGATCGTCAAGTGGGATTTATCCCAGGAATGCTAGGCTGATTTAACTTATAAAACTCAATCAATGTAGCATATCACAGTAATAGAATGAAGGGGGAGAAAACCCATGTAATCCTATCAATAAACCCAGAAAAAGTGACAAAATCTAAATCCTTTTTATGACAATGGTACATAAGAAACTAGGAATAGAAGAAAACTTTCTAAGTCTGCTAAAGAGCATCTATGAAAAGCCCAGATATAACATATGTAATAGTGAAACATTAAAAACATTCCTTCTAAAATCAGAAATAAGACAAGGATGTCAACTCTCACCATTCTATTCAACTTTGTGCTGAAGGTTCTAGGTAGGGCAACTAAACAAGAAAAAGAAATAAAAGGTATACAGATTTGAAAGAAAGAAATAAAATGGTCACTGTTTGCAAATGAAATAATCTCATATAGAGAAAACTCTAAAGGATCTACAGAAAAAAACTCTTAGAGCTACTAAACGAGTTCAAGAATGTTGCAGAATACAATATTTAGAAATCGGTTGCATTTCTATGCTTTAATAATGAACAATCTGAAAATGAAATAATAAAACAATCCCACTTATAAAAGAATAAAATACTTGGCAATAAATTTAACATAGTAGGATTGTACACTAAACACTAAAAAACATTGCTGAAAGAAATTAAAGATCTAAATAAATGGAAAGACGTCTTCTGTTCACAGATTATAAGACTTGCTATTATTAAGATGGTGATACTCCAAAATGTTCTATAAATTCAGTGCAATCGCTGTCAAAATTCCAACTGTCGACCAGATACGGTGGCTCAAACCTGTAATCCCAGCACTTTGGGAGGTCAATGCAGGTGGATCACCTGAGGTCAGGAGTTTGAGACCAGCCTAACAGAGCAAACCCCCGTCTCTAGTAAAAAATACAAAAATTAGCCAGGCATGGTGGTGGGTGCCTGTAATCCCAGCTAATCGGGAGGCTGAGGCACGAGAATCACATGAACCCAGGAGGGTTCAAGTACCTCACCGTACTTCACTGCAGAGGCTGCAGTGAGCTGAGATTGCGCCACTGCACTACAGCCTGGCTGACAGAGTGAGACTGTCTCAAACAACAACAACAAAAATGCCAATTGTCTTGTTAAGAAATAGAAAAGTTGATCCTAAAATTCATATGAAATTGGAAAAGACACAGACTAGCTGAAAAAACTTGAGAAAGAACACAGTTGGAGTACTTACTCTACTTCATTTTGAAAACTTACTACAAAGCTATAGCAATCCAGAGAGTGTGATACTAACTCAAAGCTAGATCAATGGAATAAAACTGGGAGTTCATAAATGAACCCATGCTTTTATGATCATTTGATTTTTGTTTTTGTTTTTGTTTTGAGACAGGGTCTTGCTTTGTCACTCAGGCTGGAGTGCAGAGGCACAATCACGGCTCACTGCAGCTTTGACCTCCCAGGCTCAAGCAATCCTCCCACCTCAGCTCCCCGAGTTTCTGGGACTACAGGTGCGTGCCACCATACCCAGCTAATTTTGTTATTTTTTATAAAGACAGAGTTTTGTCATGTTGTGGAAGCTGGTCTCAAATTCCTGGACTCAAGTGATCCTCCCACCTCAGCCTCGCAAAGTGCTTGGATTATAGGTATAAGTCACCGTGCCCAGCCAGCGATCACTTGATTTTTGACAAGGGTACCAAAACCATTTGGTGGGGAAAGAATAGTCTTTTTCACAGATGGTGTAGAAACAAGTGGGTAGCCACGTCCAAAATAATTCTGAAGCTGAAAAATTGCCTTACATCATATACAAAACTTCAAAGTGGATCAACAATCTAAATATAACAACAAAAACTACAAAACTTATAGAAGAAAACATAGGTGCAAATCATCATGATCTTGGAATTGGCAATTTTTAAGATAGACTTTATTCTTTAGACCGATTTTAGGTTCACAATGAAATTGAATGGAAAGTACAGAAATTTTTTTTTTTTTTTTTTTTTTGTTGGAGACGGAGTCTCACTCTGTTGTCCAGGCTGGAATACAGTGGCATGATCTCAGCTCATTGCAAGCTCCGCCTCTCAGGTTCACGTCATTCTCCTGCCTCAGCCTCCCAAGTAGCTGGGACTGCAGGCGCCAGCTACCACGCCTGGCTAATTTTTTTGTATTTTTAGTAGAGACAGGGTTTCACCGTGTTAGCCAGGATGGTCTTGATCTCCTGACCTTGTGATCCGGCTGCCTCGACCTCCCAAAGTGCTGGGATTACAGGCGTGAGCCACCGCGCCTGGCCAGAAAATTTTCGTATGACCCCTGACCCGGCAACATGCAGCCTCTTTTTATATCAACATCCCACACCAGAGTAATACATTTGTTACCATCAATGAACCTACTGTTAAATAAATAAATAAATAAATAAATAAATAAATAAATAAATAAAAGTTTAGGACTTTACAAATTTATTTTGCCAAAGAAAAAAGTTAAACCCTAAAAGCTGACTCACATAACATGACTGTTTTTCTTCTCTGGTGCATGACCACTGCTTTCTATACTTTGTGTTGAGATGTTATACATTAACCAGAATCCCTATTCTTAATTCAAATCTAGACTAAATGCTGTAAAAATAGAGACGCTATGACTGTTATAATAAAATGTTAAACAACCCTATTAGAGTATAATCAATAGTAGCCCATCAAATCTCATATCTATATGTTAGTCTTCATATAGAAAATGTAATTTTGTTCAACACCTCTGTTTTGCCTATATAAACCATCCTCATTTCTCATTTTTCTCCACATCAGGATCACTAATCACCTTTCTTTTTTTCTTTTTCTTTTTTTTTTTTGCCCAGGCTGGAGTGCAATGGTGCAATCTCAGGTCACAGCAACCTCCATCTCCCAGGTTCCTGGGTTGAAGCGATTCTCCTGCCTCAGCCTCCCGAGTAACTGGGATTACAGGGGCCCACCATCACACTCAGCTAATTTTGGTATCTTTTGGACAGATGGCATTTCTCCATGTTAGCCAGACTGGTCTCAAACTGCTGACCTCAGGTGATTCACACACCTTGGCATCCCAAAGTGCTGGGATTACAGGTGTAAGCCACGGAACCCAGCCACTAATCACCATTTTGTGTGCGTGTGTGTATGTGTTTGTGTGTATGTGTGACATAGTAGTGCTCTGTCACCCAGGCTGGAGTGCAATGGTGTGATCTCAGCTCACTGCAACCTCTGCCTCCTGAGGTCAAGTGAATCTCCTGCCTCAGCCTCCTGAGTAGCTGGGATTACAAGTGCCAATCAACATTCTTTGGTGTAGCTCTGTTACCCGGATGGTCACCCTCACACTTGACTCTTAAATAAACTCTTTTAACTAGATCTTAAGCTTTTCGACTATTTTAGGTTGGCACTGTATTGGAAATAATCTCCTACTCTGTTAGTTTCATCATACCTCAATAGTAAAAAATAGACATTTTTAATTTTAATGTTAATTTTATTATTTGTAGAGATGAGGTCTCCCTATGTTGCCCAGGCTGGTCATTATTGTTTTAAAATATAATTTTTGGGCCAGGCATGGTGACTCACGCCTGTAATCCCAGCGCTTTGGGAGGCTGTGATGGGAGGATCACTTGAGCCTAGGAGTTCAAGACCAGCCAGTGGGAAAAATGTGAAAGATCTTAAATTTCAGGCCAGGCGCAGTGGCTCACGCCTGTAATCCCAGCACTTTGGAAGGCCAAGGTGAGCAGATCGCCTGAGGTCGGGAGTTTGAGACCAGGCTGGCCAACATAGTGAAACCCCATCTCTAATAAAAATACAAAAATTAGCCGAGCGTGATGGTGCATGCCTGTAATCCCAGCTACTTTGGAGGCTGAGGCAGGAGAATTGCTTGAACCCAGGAGGCGAAAGTTGCAGTGAGCCAAGATCATAATTGCACTCCAGCCTGGGCGACAGAGTGAGACTTCATACCAAAAAAAAAAAAAGTTATGTTTACACTACCCTGTAGTCTATTAAGTATGCAATAGCATTATGTAAATATGCATGCCTTAATTTAAAAATGCTTTATTGCTTAAAAAAAAAAAAAAGGCAAACCATCACCTGAACCTTCAGCAAGTCGTAATTTCTGCTTGTGGAGGCTCTTGCCTCAATGCTGATTGCTGTTGACTGATCAGGGTAGATGTTGCTGAAAGTTGGAGTGGCTGTGGCAATTTCTAAATAAGACAACAATAAAATTGGCTATATTAATTGACTCTTCCTTTCAAGAAAGATTTCTCTGTAGCACATGCTAGCACATGATAGCATTTTACTCACAGTAGAGCTTCTTTAAAAATTGGAGTCAATCCTTTCACACTCTGCTGCTCCTTTAGTAACCAAGTTAGAATATTTAGATAATATTTCATAAATACTCTAAATTGTTTGTTGTCATTTTGACAATGTTCACAATATCTTCACCAGGAGTAGATTCCATCTCAAGAAACCACTTTCTTTGCTCATCTATAAGAAGCATCTGTTGACGTTCTGTTATGAGATTGCAGCAATTCCGTAGCGTCTTCAAGCTCCACTTCCAATTTTGCCATTTCCACCACATCTACAGTGACTTCCTTTAATGAAGTCTTGAACCCATCCCCCCCAAAGTCATCTATGAGGACTGAAATGAACTTCTTTCAAACTCCTGTTAGTGTTCATATTTTGACCTCTTCTCATGGGTCAGGAATGTCCAGGCTGGAGTGCAATGGCATGATCTCGGCCCACTGCAACCTCCACCTCCCAGATTCAAGTGATTCTCTTGCTTCAGCCTCCCAAGTAGCTGGGACTACAGGCACGTGCCACCATGCCTGGCTAATTTTTGTGTTTTTAGTAGAGATAGGGTTTCACTATGTTGGACAGGCTGGTCTCAAACTCCCAACCTCAGGTGATCTGCCCACCTTGGCCTCCCAAAGTACCAGGATTACAGGCATGAGCCACTGTGCCCAGCCTGAAATTCAAGATCTTTCGCATTTTTCTCTTGCACATAGCAATGATCGGAATGACAATGGGAACCAGGAGAATAATTTCTGTGCTTTTTTTTTTTTTTTTTTTTTTTTTTTGAGACAGAGTCTTGCTCTGTCGCCCAGGCTGGAGTGCAGTAGCACGATCTCAACTCACTGCAAGCGCCGCCTCCCGGGTTCACACCGTTCTCCTGCCTCAGTCTCCCGAGTAACTGGGACTGCAGGTGCCTGCCACCATGCCCAGCTAATTTTTTGTATTTTTAGTAGAGACAGGGTTTCACCATGTTAGCCAGGATGGTCTCAACCTCCTGACCTCGTGATCTGCCTGCCTCAGCCTCCCAAAGTGCTGGGATTACAGACGTGAGCCACCATGCCCAACCATTTCTGTGCATTTCTATAGGAAACTGGCTAAGCAAGTTCAGAGTCAAAATCGTTAAGCCACTTCATTGATTTAGGATACAAGAGGAACCTGAAGTTAAAGGATAGAACACTATATATACCTCCTGGTGGGACACCTTGCTTTTCTCCCAAACAACTCAGGCTGGACAGATGCAAAGATGTCATGGGGTGGGGCGGTGTGGGGGGGTCAGGCTAGTCCCAAGGAATTGTGGAGAGAAAGAGTCAGGTCTCAGAAGTAAGCAAGCAGGACCTGATGCCTAAGCAGAGGGTCCTGGGGCTGTGTCCTATAGTAACATGGATGGGGCCAGAGGCTGGAAAAGCCCCAGCAGAGAAGAATGTTTTGGTGATTTTATCATGGAGCTATTGACATTGTGTATGGAGTTGTTCCACACATTTCATTATATTTACTCTCCCTGCCCTATGCCTACTAAATGCCACTGAATCCCAAAGTCACTGACTAGAAATGTCTTGCACAGTTCCAAATGCCCACTAGGGGGCCTGTATCACCCTTGATTGCCATTTATCACATATTTGCTAATAAACACACTTTCTGATAAATGTAGTAGGATACAATCGGATATCATAGTTAATATTTCTCTTCTTCACAGGTTTTCCAGTTCCTCTCCCAACCATCAGGCATCCCTCTTCACCCACTAAATCAAAGCAATCGGTTGCTTCAGGACATGGGTGACGTAGCCAAGAACAAAGATGACAACTGCGTTTCTGAATGGAATTTTAAAATCAAAGGTGAAACAGTAGGCTTTTATTTTAAGAGCCAGGTTTTTTGTTTTGTTAAGAGAAGAAACAAGTTTTCAAAGTTCTAAATAAGTTAGAGCTGGGAGGACTCAGGGCGGAATGATTATACCATAAACCAAATCCTTAGGAGGTATGAAGTTGTTTACCGAAAGGAAATAAAAGTTCAGCTTCCTGGAAGAGAATCTGAGGGCATGTTGTCAGAGGCATTTGAACCAGAGTGCCTCCATCTTGAATAGGGGCTGGGTAAAATGAGGCTGAGACCTACTGGGCTGCATTCCCAGGAGGTTAGGCATTCTAAGTTACAGGATGAGATAGGAGGTCGACACAAGGCACAGGTCACGAAGACCTTGCTGATAAAACAGGTTGTGGTAAGGAAGCTGGCAAAAGCCCACCAAAACCAAGACAGTGAGGAGAATGACTTCTGGTCATCCTTGCTGTTCATTATATGCTAATTATAATACATTAGCATGCTAAAAGATACTCCCACCAGTGCCATGACATTTTACAAATGCCATGGCAATGTCAGGAAGTTACCCTATATGATTTAAAAAGGGGAGAAACCCGGCCGGGCGCGGTGGCTCAAGCCTGTAATCCCAGCACTTTGGGAGGCCGAGATGGGCGGATCACGAGGTCAGGAGATCGAGACCATGCTGGCTAACACGGTGAAACCCCGTCTCTACTAAAAAATACAAAAAATTAGCCGGGCGAGGTGGCAGGCGCCTGTAGTCCCAGCTACTTGGGAGGCTGAGGCAGGAGAATGGCGTGAACCCAGGAGGCGGAGCTTGCAGTGAGCTGAGATCCGGCCACTGCACTCCAGCCTGGGCGATAGAGCGAGACTCCATCTCAAAAAAAAAAAAAAAAAGGGGAGAAACCCTCAGTTCTGGGAATTGCCCACCCTTTTCCCTGAAAACTTATGAATAATCCACCCCTTGTTTAGCATGTGATCAAGAAATAAGGCCAGGAACAGTGGCTCACTCCTGTAATCCCAGCACTTTCGGAGGCCGAGGCAGGCGGATCACTTGAGGTCAGGAGTTTGAGATTTGCCTGTCCAACATGGCGAAACCTCCATCTCTGCTAAAAATGCAAAAATTACTGGGGCCTGGTGGCGCATGCCACTAATGCCAGCTATTTGGGAGGCTGAGGCTGGAGAAGCATTTGAACCCCGGAGGCAGAGGCTGCGGTGAGCCAACTGCATTGCACCACTGCATTCCAGCTTGGGCAACAGAATGAGACTCGAAAGAGAGAGAAAGGGAAAGAGAGAGAGAGAAGCATTTGAACCCTGGAGGCAGAGGCTGTGGTGAGCCGACTGCATTGCACCACTGCATTCCAGCTTGGGCAACAGAGTGAGACTTGAAAGAGAGAGAGAGAGAAAGAGAGAGAGAAAGAGAAAAATCGAGAAAAAGAGAGAAAGAGATAATAACCATAAAAATAGCCCAACCAGCGGCCCATGGGGCTGCTCTGCCCATGGAGCAGCCATTCTTTATTCCTTTACTTTCCTAATAAACTTGCTTTCAATTTATGGATTCCTCTCAAATTCTTTCTTGTGTGAGATCCAAGAACCCTCTCTTGGGGTCTGGATTGGGATTCCTTTCTAACAATGTGACTAGAATTTAGATGTTGGTAGGTGCCCAGGAAAGAACTGTACCCCCTTCCCACTTTCCTCAATCAGCTAAGAAGGCAGGAAATTCCCCAGGGGGATAGTGAAGACTTTAGATCAGAGAGGGTCTTCGCCTTGCTTCCTGCAGGCCTCACTGAGAGGCCCCCGCTCAACACACGTGGAGGAAGGTGTCGGAAACAGATACTCCTCCCCACTCTCCAGGATACTGAACATCCCACAGTTTCAGGAGCCTCCCCACCAAAGCAATACAGAAGTGGGTAAAAGTGTGCGGGGCCTTGCGGTGGGAGTGAGGCTAGCAGATACGGTTGCAGACATGGAGCTGTGGGGAAAGGGGCTGACTGCCAAAGGCTAGCTAGCGGGAATGGCGCATGCCAGCACATCCTGAGCCAGGTGCCTCTGAGGTGTATACAACATAAATCCCCAGGAAAAAAGAGGAAAAGAAAGATGGGCAAAACCTTGGACCAACTTAATTTAAATGTGTAAATTGCAAAGTTCTCATAGAAGGTTTTTTGTGGGAAAGGAACTGTCTTAGTCCATTTTCTATGCTTATAACAGAATACCTGAATATGAATAATTTATCTTTTTTTAAAGCCTTTTTATAATTTATCTTTTTTTTTTTTTGAGATGGAGTCTCACTCTGTCACCAAGGCTGGGGGTACAGTGGCACGATCTCAACTCACTGTAAGCTCCCCTTCCCAGGTTCATGCCATTCTCCTGCCTCAGCCTCCTGAGTAGCTGGGACTACAGGCACCTGCCACCACGCCTGGCTAATTTTTTGTATTTTTAGTAGAGACAGGGTTTCACCATGTTAGCCAGGATGGTCTCGATCTCCTGACCTCATGATCTGCCTGCCTCGGCCTCCCAAAGTGCTGGGATTATAAGCATGAGCCACTGCACCCAGCCTAATTTATCTTTTTTTTTTTTTTTAAAAAGCCATCATATGGTGAGGGAGCTGAGACAGCTCAGGTTTCTCTTCCTCTTCTCATAAAGCCACTGGTCCCACTTGCATGAAAATCCGTTAATTGATTAAGCCATGAATTTGTGAATTCATGAATGGACTAATCATTTCCTGAGGGGAAGAGTTCTTTTTTTTTTTATTTTTAAGTGTGAAATATCTTTATATATATATATATATACATATATATATATACTTTAAGTTCTAGGGTACATGTGCACAATGTGCAGGTTTCTTACATAAGTATACATGTGCCATGTTGGTGTGCTGCACCCATTAACTCGTTAACTCATCATTTACATTAGGTATATCTCCTAATGCTATCCCTCCCCCCTACCCCCACCCCACGACAGGCCCCAGTGTGTGATGTTCCCCACCCTGTGTCCAAGTGATCTCACTCTTCAGTTCCCACCTATGAGTGAGAACATGCGGTGTTTGGTTTTCTGTCCTTGCAAAAGTTTGCTCAGAATGATGGTTTCCAGCTTCATCCATGTCCTATAAAGGACATGAACTCATCCTTTTTTATGGCTGCATAGTATTCCATGGTGTATATGTACCACATTTTCTTAATCCAGTCTATCATTGATGGACATTTGGGTTGGTTCCAAGTCTTTGCTATTATGAATAGTGCCGCAATAGCAATAAACATATGTGTGCATGTGTCTTTATAGCAGCATGATTTATAATCCTTTGGGTATATCCCCAGTAATGGGATGGCTGGGTCAAATGGTATTTCTAGTTCTAGATCCTTGAGGAATTGCCACACTGTTTTCCACAATGGTTGAACTAGTTTACAGTCCCACCAACAGTGTAAAAGTGTTCCTATTTCTCCACATCCTCTCCAGCACCTGTTGTTTCCTGACTTTTTAATGACTGCCATTCTAACTGGTGTGAGATGGTATCTCATTGTGATTTTGATTTGCATTTCTCTGATGGCCAGTGATGAGCATTTTTTCATGTGTCTGTTGGCTGCATAAATGTCTTCTTTTGAGAAGTGTCTGTTCATATCCTTTGCCCACTTTTTGATGGGGTTGATTTTTTCTTGTAAATTTGTCTAAGTTCTTTGTAGATTCTGGATATTAGCCCTTTGTCATGTTGCCTGTTCACTCTGATGATAGTTTCTTTAGCTCGGCAGAAGCTCTTTTGTCAATTTTGGCTTTTGTTGGTATTGCTTTTGGTGTTTTAGTCATGAAGTCCTTGCCCATGCCTATATCCTGAATGGTATTACCTAGGTTTTCTTCTAGGGTTTTTATGGTTTTAGGTCTAACATTTAAGTCTTTAATCCACCTTGAATTAATTCTTGTATAAGGTGTAAGGAAGGGATCCAGTTTCAGCTTTCTACATATGGCTAGCCAGTTATCCCAGCACCATTTATTAAATAGGGAATCCTTTCCCCATTTCTTGTTTTTGTCAGGTTTGTCAAAGATTAGATGGTTGTAGATGTGTGGTATTATTTCCAAGGGTTCTATTCTGTTCCATTGGTCTATATCTCTGTTTTGGTACCAGTACTATGTGATTTTGGTTGCTGTAGGCTTGTAATGTAGTTTGAAGTCAGGTAGCATGATGCCTCCAGCTTTGTTCTTTTGGCTTAGGATTATCTTGGCAATGCAGGCTCTTTTTTGGTTCCATATGAACTTTAAAGTAGTTTTTTCCAATTCTATGAAGAAGGTAATTGATAGCTTGATGGGGATGGCATTGCATCTATAAATTACCTTGGGCAGTATGGTCATTTTCACAATATTGATTCTTCCTATCCATGAGCATGGAATGTTCTTCCATTTGTTTGTGTCCTCTTTTATTTTGTTGAGCAGTGGTTTGTAGTTCTCCTTGAAGAGATCATTCACTTCCCTTGTAAGTTGGATTCCTAGGTATTTTATTCTCTTTGAAGCAATTGTGAATGGGAGTTCACTCATGATTTGGCTCTCCGTTTGTCTGTTATTGGTGTATAGGAATACTTGTGATTTTTGCACGTTGATTTTGTATCCTGAGACTTTGCTGAAGTTGCTTATCAGCTTAAGGAGATTTTGGGCTGAGATGATGGGGTTTTCTAAATATACAATCATGTCATCTGCAAACAGGGACAATATGACTTCCTCTTTTCCTAATTGAGTAAGAGGGGAAGAATTCTTAAGAGTCTATCACCTGTTAAAGGCCCTCTCAATACTGCCACATTGTGGATTACGTTTCAACAGTGAGTTTTGGAGGTGGCAAATATTCAAACCATAGCAGAGGCTTAGCAACTAAGAGCAGTACTAAGGACATAAAGAGTCCATGAAATTTATCCTCAATATACCAATGAGTATTTATCCCGTCTTCATTTATTTTTATTTTTATTTTTATTTTTTGAGATGGAGTTTCACTCTTGTTGCCCAGGCTGAAGTGCAATGGCAGGACCTCAGCTCACCGCAACCTCCACCTCATGGATTCAAGTGATTCTTCTGCCTCAGCCTCCCAAGTAGTTGGGATTACTGGCGCACACCACCACACCCAACTAATTTTGTGTTTTCAGTAGAGATGGAGTTTGTCCACGTTAGTCAGGCTGGTCTCAAGCTCCCGACCTCAGATGTCCCAAAGTGCTGGAATTACGGTGTGAACCACTGCGCCTGGAGTATCCCTTCTTTAGTTAAGCCCTTTAAATTCACAGGGGGTACCTAATGTCAAATATGAGCAGTTTAATTTGTTCAGGGTTAATTATTTATGTAGTTTTGATGACTATGTATTGAAAACAAGTGCTCCTTTTACTTCTGTGTGATTTCAAATACCACTGAAGTAGCCCCTAACTATATAGGGGCTGAAAATTGCCATTACCTAATCCATTGTTTATCTAATCTATAGATAATGGCAATTTTCAGCCCCTATGTAGTCAGACAGATTGCAGTCTGTCCAATTTTATTTTTGTTTTTTACACTTATTGAATTACAAAACCATGTCCATTTTTAAAGCAATGAAATATCTACTCCGTATTTGTGCTTAGTTTTAAAATTAACTGTCACAAATAAAAGAGCAACAGCTTAGACCTTAGGGTAGTTTTCTTCCTAAGAAATTCCTAAATTTCTTAGGAATTCTCAATTCCTAAATTGAGAACCACAGTATAAATTCAGAGAGAAAATTCCACTTTAGATTTGAATACAGCTCCAGGAGCAGATGATTTTCTCTTTGTTACACTCTTTTTTTTTTTTTTTTTTTTTTTTTTTTGAGACGGAGTCTCGCTCTGTCGCCCAGGCTGGAGTGCAGTGGCGCGATCTCGGCTCACTGCATAGAGTTTTTTCTTTTTAAATCTGTCATTACATTCAGATTTTAAATTCAATAAACATACACAATATACATCTCTTTGGAGGTAACCAAAACAGGCATTCCTCTTATTTCACACACACCAAGTAAGCCTACAGTTAATGTTGCTCTGATACTGATAATAAACTCGTATTTTATGTTAGCAATTTCTACTTTTCTATCTCCCCAGAAAATAATAGAATTTTAACTTATTTTCAAAGAACGCCAAAATAGTCTGGAAAAAAAAAAAAAAAAAAAGTCTTATGCTTTTGGCCAGGCGCAGTGGCTCATGCCTGTAATCCCAGCACTTTGGGAGGCCGAGGTGGGTGGATCACCTGAGGTTGGCAGTTCGAGACCAGCCTGACCAACATGGAGAAACTCTGTCTCTACCTAAAATACAAAATTAGCTGGGCATGGTGGTGCATGCCTGTAATCCCAGCTACTCAGGAGGCTGAGGTAAGAGAATCGCTTGAACCGGGGAGGTGGAGGTTGTAGTGAGCCGAGATCGTGCCATTGCACTCCAGCCTGGGCAACAAGAGCAAAACGCTGTCTCAAAAAGAAAAAAAAAGTCTTAAGCTTTCATAAGCACATAATCAGATCTTCCCATCTTTCATGGGGACTGTTGATTGGTAAATTCTGTTTTACGTTACAAAAGAGCAAAGTGGTTGTGTTCTAATACAGTTCTAGTTTTGCAACAAAAGTCTTGTAAAATTTAAATTATCATTATTAAACATGTGGATTTTAAGGGGCAGCCTCCATGCCTTATGACAAAACTAAGTGATAAAATAAAGGAATGTGTTGGTCAATCTTTTTTATTGTATACTTGATACCTTTTATGGTTGCATTTTATTACCTGAAACTTGGGGAAAAAAGACTACAAGCTTGGCTTTTAGGTCATTTCTTCTTCTTCTTCTTTTTTTTTTTTTTGAGATAGAGTCTTGCTCTTTCACCCAGGCTAGAGTGCCGTGGCGCAATCTCGGCTCACTGCAACCTCTGCCTCCTAGGTTCAAGTGATTCTCCTGCCTCAGCCACCTAAGTAGCTGGGACTACAGGTATGCACCACCATGCCTGGGTAATTTTTTTTGTATTTTTAGTAGAGACAGAGTTTCACCATGTTGGCCAAGCTGGTCTGAAACTCCTGACCTTGAGGCGAGGTGATCTGCTCGCCTCGGCTTCCCAAAGTGCTGGGATTACAGGCCTGAGCCACCAAGCCCAGCTGCTTTTAGGTCACTTCTGATAGCCTTGTAGTTCATTCTATTGCTTATGAGCTTTGTATTCTTCTTTTGTGTTTGTTTTACTTTTCAGTGAAAATAAATAAATAGCTCAAGAGGGATCTATGCTTTAGTTATGTAAAGAATAGATTGCAGCAACATGGAATCAGCTGGAGGCCATTATCCTAAGCAAATTAATGCAGAAACAGAAAACCAAATATGGCATGGTCTCACTTATAAGTGGGAGCTAAACATTGAGTACACATGGACACAGAGAGGGGAATAATAGGCACGGGGGTTTACTTGAGGATGGAGGGTGACAGGAGGGTGAGGAGCAGAAAACTACCTACCGGGTACTGTGCTCACTACCTGGGTGATGAAATCTTTGTACATCAAAACCCAGCAACACACAATTTACCTACATAAGAAACCTGCACATGTACCCCTGAACCTAAAATAAAAGTTAGAAGGAAAAAAAAGAATAAAGAGAGAAGACGTCTTAGACTCCTTAATCATATTATTTTTATTCTCTGGGTAAAGATGGCTGAGGCCTGATGGCCTGATAGACTGATAGACAGTTATGAATTTAGAATTTCTTTTCTTCTTTTGATCACTTCATTCAGCAAGTAACAAGAGTAACATAAAACAAAATTCTAAGGACTAAGTTAAGCTCAATATTTAAAGTCCAAGAAAACTGAGTTAAGAACTGGTATTAGGCACTGAACAGGACAAATAACTTATTTCTTGTACTTTTAACTGCTTTTTAAAACAGATTAAAACTGATAGGAAGCTCTTGGGAAACTCTTTTCAGTCATCACAAAAAAATAGCTCAACCTATCCTAATCTGGCAAAGATTTAGAGGGCCTAAATTCCTAAAAGCATTAGGGGATTTTTTTCTTTTCCTTAGTTCCCAAGTATGCTGTATAAGAGTAATTTTTGTGACTGGGCACGGTGGCTCATGCCGAGGCAGGCAGAGCACCTGAGGTCAGGAATTTGAGACAAGCCTGGCCAACATGGTGAAACCCCGTATCTACTAAAAATACAAAAATTAGCCAGGCATGGTGGCGCATGCCTGTAGTCTCACCTACTCAGGAGGCTGAGGCAGGAGAATCGCTTGAACCCAGGAGGCGGAGGTCACAGTGAGCAGAGATTGCACCATTGCACTCCAGCATGGGCAACAGAGTGAGGCTTGGTCTCAAAAAAAAAAAAAAAAAAAAAAAAAAAGAATGATTTTTATTACACTAAATTCAGAGTTAAAACATCTTTCATTTAATATACTCTATGAGTGCATTCGCAGCCTGTAAAAGGGATGGTTGCTTAAGCTGACACTGCAGAGCATTGCAAGAAGTGTTGATTAAAATCTGCACATTTGCCCTGAGTTTGTGAATTCCAAGCAGGTTGGCTAATAGCAAGTAGTGGCTTTTCCACAGCTACTCAGCCCTGGATCATGGCCACCTGTGTGTCATTCCTATGCAATGACTGTTGTTAATATTTTGGTGCATATCCTTGAAGTCTTTTCCTTTCATCAAATATATTTTTTAATTTGCAAAGTTGATCTCATAGCCTTACTTGCTATTTTATAATTTTTTTCACTAACAACATGTGATTGATTTTTTAAAAACTATGTTCGACCTTGTAAGATTATTCATCATCTGGCCTAGCTATAACATAATTTACTAGTTTCCTGTTGTTGGACACTTAGGCTCTTTTAACTTTTTGCCTACCGTAAATATTGTTGTGATTCACATCCTTGAACTTAAATCTTTGGGTACAGCCTGATTATGTTCTACAGACAAGTTTCTTGAAGTAATGTTACTGAGTCAAATGGCAAATATTTTAAAATAATGACCTATACCACGTTACCACCACAAGATAATCACTGAAAACAATTTGTTGCATATTTTTGCTCTGTTTTGAAAAATTAATGTGTATATACACAACTGTAAGTTTATATAACCTTTTATTTATTTATGTATTTATTTATTTATTTATTTTGAAACTGAGTCTTGCCCTATTGCCCAGGTTGGAGTGCAGTGATACGATCTGGGCTCACTACAGCCTCTGCCTCCCAGGTTCAAGTGATTCCCCTGCTTCAGCCTCCTGAGTAGCTGGGATTACAGGTATGTGCCACCACATACAGCTAATTTTTGTATTTTTAATAGAGATGAAGTTTCACCATGTTGGCCAGGCTGGTCTCGAACCCCTGACCTCAAATGACCTCAAGTGATCTGCCCACCTCGGCCTCCCAAAGTGCTGGGATTACAGGAGTGAGTCATCATGCCTGACCAGTTTATATAACTTTTTTTTTTTTTTTTTTTCTTTTGAGATGGAGTTTCACTCTTGTTGCCCAGGCTGGCATGCAGTGGTGCAATCTCGGCTCACTGCAACCTTCACCTCCCTGGTTCACATGATTCTTCTGCCCCAGGCTCCCAAGTAGCTAGGATTACAGGCGTGTCCCACCATGCCCAGCTAATTTTTGTATTTTTAGTAGAGACTGGGTTTCACCATTTTGACCAGGCTGGTCTTGAACTTCTGACTTCAGGTGATCCACCCACTTCAGCCTCCCAAAGTGCTGGGATTATAAGCATCAGCCACTGTGCCTGGCCAACTTTTTATTTGTATTATTTATTTATTTATCTGGAGATAGAGTCTTGCTGTGTTGCCCAGTCTGTAGTGCAGTGGCAGGATCTTGGCTCACTGCAACCTCCACCTCCTGGGTTCAAGAGATTCTCCTGCCTCAGCCTCCCAAGTAGCTGAGATTATAGGTGCATGGCACCACACCCAGCTAATTTTTCTATATTTAGTAGAGACGGGGTTTCATTATGTTGGCCAGACTGGTCTCAAACTCCTGACCTCAAGTGATCCACCCGCCTCGGCCTCCCAAAGTGCTGGGATTACAGATGTGAGCCACCATGACCGGCCTATATAACTTTTTAAAAAAGTTGTTGTGTTACGTATGGGGGGCTGTATTGAAGGTTTTTAAGCAGAGGAATGACATGATCTGATTTTCATTTTGGAAGAATCATTCTGGCTGCTATGCTTCAAATAGACTGCAGAGAGCAAAGATAGAAGAAAAGATAAAAGCAGGGAGTCTATTTCAGTAATCCAGGAGAGAGATAATAGTGGCTTGCAGCAGGAGACAGCAGTAGTGGGAGTGAATGGTGGTCAGATTCTGGATATATTTTTGTAGGAAGACAGATTGCACGTGGGGTATAAGAGAAAGAAAGGAGTTCAGATTAACTCCAAGTTTTTTAGATCTGAACAATGAAGGATGATGTTGACATCAAGTGACAGGGAGAAGGCTAAAGATGGAGCAGGTTTGGAAAGAGCAAAAAACAAGAGGTCAGTTTGGAGATAATAAGTTTGAGATATCAATTAAGTATCCACATGGAGATGTCCAGTAGGCTGTTGAATAGATGAGTCTGGAGTTCTGGAGTGAACAGGCAGGCATTAGAAATATAAATTTGGAAATTATTAGCAAATGGATGGTTTGTAAAACCAGGAGACTGAGTAAGATTACAAAGGGAGATACAGACAAAGAGAAGAGGACCAAGACTGAGAAGAAGGAGCATTTCAACATGAAGAGCACTTACTATGCACCAGGTAAGGTTCTATGTGCTTTGCATAGATTCTAGGTTGACTCGTTTAACGTCTAAAAGAACTCAATGAAGAGGTACAGTTTAGTATAGAGGTTCCATTTAGCAGAATAAGAGTCAGAGGCACAGAAAGATTGTCAGTAAATGGATAAATTATTTCACGATATGAGTTGATAAATAAGTTTAACCTTCCTTATTGAATAATGCAAAGTTAATCTGAAATAAGTCATGTAAAATTTTTTGCACAGGTTTTCTTCAGTATGTTTCAAAAATCTTAGTAGTACTAGAAGACATTTCAGTTATATTTTAAATAATTAGCATGACTAATCTGTTCAAAGTGCTTTTCTTTCCAGCTGACGACACATTTTGGGAAAGAAGATTGAAGGGGGTAAAGAAAAAATGCTTATGTTCAAATGAGAAAAAGGAGAGCCATTTTTAGTGTTCAGCATTTCTAAAAGACACTGTCTTTAATTGCTTTCACATATATCTTCCTCAAGAATCATGCATTCTTTCATTATACTTAGGGATGGGAGAGGCAAATCAATAAAGAGAAATTGTCATTACTCCTATTCCCTCACCCCATAATATATATTCAGAAATTCTTAAAGGGGCAGTTTCTAAGGTTATGACTTGTCCTTAACAGAAATGTGCATTAGGAAGGGAAAGACAAAAAGCACGATGGTGGGTTAATTCCTACAGACGGTTTCTAGTTGAAAAAATATCTCAAATTGTCCCTTTGGTACTATGGATATTTTTATATCTTAAGACCAAGATACAGGATAAATAAATTTGCAGTGCTCTCTTCTACCTTCTCCTCTTCCTTGGGAAAAAGGTTAACGAGAAAGGGGAGGTGGAAAAGGAGAATTTGCAAAACATTTTTTCAGGCGGATCAATTTTGGGAAAAAGAAATAGAAGTTGAGGATCTGGAAATAAATTACTCATACCAGTTGTCCTCAGAAAGTCTTTACATATCTTTGGGGATTCCTGTAACTCAGGTTAAATACTGTTGTCTTAAATAATCCCAATATGGAGGGAGAAAAAAAAAGAGAGTTATCTAAAAAAACCAGGAGTGACTGTAGAAGCATTCCTCTACTGAATACAAAATATGAGAACATGGACAGATGTGTAAATTTACCTGATACGAGACAGCAGCATGACTCCTGAATAATAGTACCAGGAAAAGCAGAATCCAGGATGAGTTTAGAGGTGTGAAAAATAACCAAAAAATCCCCAGAAGAATCTTTTCAAGGTCATGATCTTACACAAGAACAAAAACAAAAAGACTCTGTTCAGGGAAAGATGATGTAATATTGAAAAGATAGCAGAGAAAGCAGAACTAATGTCTCTTTTTTTTCTGTTCTCTCAATAACTACCTTCAAATGGAAAGGTTAAAAGAGGAATGGTCAAGAGTGAAATTAAAGCCAAGGAAGGTGAGAAATAAGAGGAAATTTATTAAAACACTTAGTTATTTTAATAATGTATTTAATTTATTCCCAGATAAAGTATATCCTAAGATATTGAGAGAACTTGGGTTGTAATCATGCAACTAAGGTTAAGTCTTAGAAAGTAATTTTATGGGGGTCAGGCGTGGTGGCTCACGCCTATAATCCCAGCACTTTGGGAGTCCGAGGTGGGTGGATCATGAGGTCAGGAGTTCGAGACCAGCCAGCCTAGTCAACATGGTGAAACCCCCGTCTCTACTAAAAATACAAAAATTAGCCAGGTGTGGTGGTGCATGTCTATAATCCTAGCTACTGGGGAGGCTGAGGCAAGAGAATTGCTTGAACCCAGGAGGTGGAGGTTGCAGTGAGCCGAGATCACACAACTGCACTCCAGCCTGGGTGACAGAGCAAGACTCCATCTCAAAAAAAAAAAAAAAAAAGTCAGCATAGATTCATTAAGAATTAATGCTGTCAAACTAACCTTACATAAATCTAAGTAATAAAACTTAATAAACTCAACATCTAAGAACTCATTACTCAACTTAAGACCTAGGCTTTGTATCTTTTTTCACTAAACATTATATTGGAGCATTTCTCCTATGTCATTAAGTATTCTCCTACACTATAATTTAAAAGATCCACATAGTGCTCAATTATATTAATATTTTCTTAGTTACTTAAGCAATTCATCTTGGTCAAGTCTAAACTGTTTTAAATTTTTGCCTTATAAAAATCATGCTGGGAAGCCAAGCACTGTGGCAGGTTCCATAGTCCCAGATACTTGGGAAGCTGAGGCAGGAAGACTGCTTGAGCCCAGGAGTTTGTGGCTACAGTGAGCTAAGATTGTGGCTGTGACTGAGCCTGTGAGTAGCCACTGCAGTCTAGCCTGACCAACATATCAAGACATGGTCTCTCTCTCTCTCTTTTTATTTTTGAGACAGGGTTTCTCTCTGTCTTGCAGGCTGGAGTGCAGTGGTGCAATCTTAGGTCACTGCAACCTCCACCTCCCAGGCTCAGGCGATCTTCCTGCCTTAGCCTCCTGAGTAGCTGGGACTACAGGTGCGCACCCCATACTTGGCTTATTTTTTGTAGAGGCAGGGTTTTACTATGTTGCCCAGGCTGGTCTTGAGCTCCTGGGCTCAAGTGATTCACCCACCTTAACCTCCCAAAGTGTTAGGATTACAGGTGTGAGCCTGTCATTATTTTTTAAAATCATGCAGGAGTTATGATCATTTTACATAAAATTTTGTAAATTATTTTTAGAAATTTAGTTAAATTCTCAGAACAGGAATAAATGAATCAAAGGGCAAAACATTTCAAAAGTCTTTTAATAAGCACCACCAAAATTGTATCTAGAAAGAAGTACCTATGTATAGTCTCACCAACAATATATAAGTGCCTGTTTTTCTAACTCTTACCGATAATGGAAGACTTTGGTAGAAAAACCCTTCTTTGGTAATTTTTTATTGTGGTAAATACACATAATACATATTTTACCACTTTAACCATATTTAAGTGTATAATTCAGTGGCATTAAGTACATTCATAGGTTGTACAACCATCACTACTATCCACTTACGAACTTTTTCATTATCCCAATAGAAACTCTATACCCACGAAAAAAACAAAGAAAAAGTTAAAAATGTTTCTTCAATTTTGCCACTCTTTTGCTATGATGTTCAGTCCCATCAGTAGTACTCTTCCCTCTTTCGAATTCATTCAAATATTGGAATTCGAATGAATTAGTCAGAATAGGAAAGGCTGTTCTGTGGTAACAAACAACTCTAAAATCTTCTGGCTTTCACTACAGAAATTTATTTCTCACTCAAGTTACAAATTCTGTGCCAGTCAGTGAGTGTCTCTGCATCACACAGTCTTTCAGAGTTCCAGGCTAATAGAGGGTCCAAATATTTTGTAGATTTTCTATTGGGAACAGCAGGATTTCACAGTTACGAAGGCAGGACATGAACATACTGGAGAGCCTTGCACCAGAAATTAAATGCTTTGGCCTGAAAAAATCACACAAGTCACTTCCACTAGCGCCAGAAGAACACAGTTAAAATAAGTAACACAGCAGGGGCTAGAAAGTCTACCCCTCCCTTGGGCCCTAGAAGAGAGAACTGGATATGGTTGAGTACCAGAAGTCTCTGTATCTTCATTCACATCTGCATTGTATAAAGCTCTTTTCTTTTCTTTTCTTTTCTTTTCTCTTTTCTTTTCTTTTCTTTTCTTTTCTTTTCTTTTCTTTCCTTCCTTCCCTCCCTCCCTCGCTCCCTCCCTCCCTCTCTCTCTCTCTCTCTCTCTTTCTCTCTTTCTTTCTTAGATAGAGTTTCGCACTTGTTGCCCAGGCTGGAGTACAATGGTGCGATCTCGGCTCACTGCAACCTCCACCTCCCGGGTTCAAGCAATTCTCCTGTCTCACCCTCCCAAGTAGCTAGAATTATAGGCACATGCCACCACGCCCAACTAATTTTTGTATTTTTAGTAGAGATGGGGTTTCACCATCTTGGCCAGGCTTTTCTCGAACTCCTGAACTCATCATCCACCCGCCTTGGCCTCCCAAAGTTCTGGGATTACAGGCATAAACCACTGTACCCGGCCCAAAGTTTTATTTTCTATTAATGGAGATCACACATTAATGTTTCATTTTTACTTAAGAAATCCTGGAATAAGAAGATAAAACAATTAATTTAGAAGAACAAGCATTTGACGTAAGTGAAAAGTCACATTTCACAGAGTAGTATGCAAACATCCTGTTGTAGCTAAACATGTTAAATTGCCATCTTTGGGCCTACCTTTCTTAATAACTTCTACTTTTTGAAGTAGATGCTGATGCTTTCCAGCAGCCCTGGACCCTCTGGTTTTCATGTGATTAGTCATGTCACAAAAGAAACCCTATGGTGGATGATAAATGTTAAAACTCTTTACAGGCCGGGCGCGGTGGCTCACGTCTGTAATCCCAGCACTTTGGGAGGCCCAGGTGGGCGGATCACAAGGTCAGGAGATCGAGACCATGCTGGCTAACATGGTGAAACCCTATCTCTACTAAAAAAATACGAAAAAATTTAGCCGGGTGTGGTGGCGAGCGCATGTAGTCCCAGCTACTCAGGAGGCTGAGGCAGGAGAATGTCATGAACCCGGAAGGTGGAGCTTGCAGTGAGCCGAGATCATGCCATTGCACTCCAGCCTGGGTCACAGCGCAAGACTCCATCTCAAAACAAACAAACAAAACTCTTTACAAAATTCATGAGCAGCTTTTTTGAGAAATGGGATATCAGTACTTCATTCTTCATTAAATATACATTCTTTCCTTTGACACATTTCTGTCAAAAGCTTTTGTTTTGCAAAAAAAAAAAAAAAGTATTACCAAATCATAAAGCATTTTAATAGCTGTAGATTTGCGTAATATAATAAAGGACAAATAGCTATAGCAATAGGGTTCAGATCACTCTCTATGTGCTCTATGGCAGCTCTGCTCAGCCTCCACTTTCTTGTACATCTACACTCAACCTGTAATTTTCTGTGCTTCCTGTTGACCCTGCTGACTGGCCTGGCAACTTCGTTCATCTTGCAGGTTACTGCCCGGGCCTCACTGAAACTAGTTGGTACACTAAAATAGCCAGCAAGATTAGCAGTATCAACTGCTTCTCCTCTGGCCAGTAATACTGGAAGGAGTAGCTGTCTCTACCTGATCGCATCTCAGAGAGCTTCATTTTATCAGCAAGTATCCTTCTTACTGTTCTTAAAAATAAGTGTTGGTTACCTTGCTTCTGGAAACATCAGAAAAGGAAAGATGGGTTGGCTGGGTATGGTGGCTCATGCCTGTAATCCCAGCACTCTGGGAAGCTGAAGCGGGTGGATCACCTGAGGTCAGGAGTTGGAGACCAGCCTGACCAACATGGAGAAACCCCATCTCTACTAAAAATACAAAATTAGCTGGAGTGGTGGCACATGCCTGTAATCCCAGCTACTTGGGAGGCTGAGGCAGGAGAATCGCTTGAACCTTTGAGGCCGAGATCACGCCATTGCACTCTCACCTGGGCAACAGAGTGAAACTCTGTCTCCAAAAAAAAAAAAAAAAAAAAGGAGAGAAATGGGTTATCCTTGGTCATCTGTCAGATTATCCACGTGTTAAAGTGAGAACTCTGTTCACTGCACATGTGTCTTGCACACTATTAGATGAGACTATGGTAGGAGTTAAAAACACAGAGTGATGATCCAGCAAACCCATCCTGGCCTTTTTTTTTTTGAGACAGAGTCTTGTTCTGTTGCCCAGGTTGGAGTGCAGTGGTGCATTCTCAGCTCACTGCAACCTCTGCCTCCTGGATTCAAGCGATTCTCCTGCCTCAGCCTCCCAAGTAGTTGGGATTACAGGCACCCACCACCATGCCTGGCTATTTTTCTATTTTTAATAGAGATGGGGTTTTGCCATATTGACTAGGCTGGTCTTGAACTCCTGATCTCAGGTAATCTGCCCACCTTGGCCTCCCAAAGTGCTGGGATTAGAGGCGTGAGCCACTACGCCTGGCCTCTTTTTAAAAGCTTCCATGCATTATTTGTAGTAGAACCCCATTTAAAAATGAGAAATCCAGGCCAGGTGTGGTGGCTTATGCCTGTAATCTCACGACTTTGGGAGGCTGAGGCAGGAAGATCACTTGGACCCAGGAGTTCAAGACTGCAGTGAACTATGTGATTAGGCCATGATACCCCAGCCTGGGCAACAGAGGGAGACCTTGTCTCTTAAAACAAACAAACAAACAAACAAACAAACAAGGCCTGGCACGGTGGCTCATGCCTGTAATTCCAGCACTTTGGGAGGCAGAGGTGGGTGGATCACGAGGTCAGGAGATCGAGACCAGCCTGGCTAACATGATGAAACCCTGTCTCTACTAAAAATACAAAAACAAAACAAAACAAAAAAAACAGACGTGGTGGCAGGCGCCTGCAGTCCCAGCTACTTGGGAGGCTGAGGCAGGAGAATGGCGTGAACCCGGGAGGCAGAGCTTGCAGTGAGCTGAGATCGCACCACTGCACTCCAGCCTGGGCGACAGAGCGAGACTCTGTCTCAGAAAAAAAACAAAACAAAACAAACAGACACACAAAATCCAGGGGAAATAGGCCAAACGAAGGGCATGCCAGGACAATAGGTATAAAGCAGATCAGTTCCAAACAAAAGAGGATTTAAGGCCATGCTACTTAGAACTAAATAATCTAAGATGATAACTTAATGACTTGTTTCTCTAGTGTGTGCCATGAACCACCAGGTTCCCCTTTTGGAATGTAAATGGGAGTGTTCTGTTTTCTGCTCAATCTCAGCCAGATAATCGATTCTAAACACCCCATGACTTCCCTGAAGGTCTTTTCTCTTCTACTACCAATCTAGGAGTCCACTAATCTATAGTTGCATGGAAGAAACACTGATTCTCTCAACTTAAGCAAAAAGGTATTTTATTTGAAGCATATGGAGGTGTTAAGGAAGCCTTGAAGAACCAGCTTTGGAAGAAGCCTGGTAGCCTGCCCGGCAGCAGGTCTGTTTCAACACTCTTGGCTGGAAAAGATGAACTCTGTCTTTTTCTTCACAGTCTGTTTCTTCTGTCAGTGCTTTACTACGTTCAAAAGTCAAAGTCCTGAGAAAGTCTGGTTGGCCAAGCTTAGGTCATGTGCCCAGCCGTTGGCTGTGGCAGGTCTGAGAGGAAAGATTTATAGAAGGAACCTCTAGGGATCTCTCTGGTTTCCCTAGCATGAGGCAGGCACAGGAATTTTACCAAGACTACATGCTATGTGGGAAAAATGATTACCCTCATGGAAATCATGGTAATGTTGGGAAGTGGGAATGAATGCTGGGCATTCCAAAATGCCAGTGTCCATTATTTAGCGTAAAAACTATCATTTTAATGGCATCAAAGCACATAAACTCAGGATTCCTATTGAGTTAATATATGCTGATTTATTTTACTATTTTCTAATTGTTAAGTGGCTGCTGCATTCTTTTTTTCTTTCCTGCAACAAATAGCCTTAGGCATATACTTTTTTTTTTTTTTTGAGATGGAGTCTTGCTCTGTTGCCCAGACTGGAGTGCAGTGGCAAGATCTCAGGTCACTGCAACCTCCGCCTCCTGGGTTCAAGCAATTCTCCTGCCTCAGCTGCCCAAATAGCTGGGATTACAGGTGTCCTCCACCACACCCAGCTAATTTTTGTATTTTTAGTAGAGATGGGTTTGCACCATGTTGGCCAGGCTGGTCTCAAACTCCTGACCTCATGATCCTCCCACTTCTGCCTCCCAAAGCGCTGGGATTGTAGGTGTGAGCCACCACGCCTGGCCTTTTTTTTTTTTTTTTTTGAGATGGAGTTATCTACCCGCCTTGGCCTCCCAAAGTGCTGTGATTACAGGCATGAGCCACTGTGCCCGGCCAAGCATATACATTTAAAAAATTATTTTCTGCTGGGTGTGGTAGCTCACGCCTGTAATCCCAGCACTTTGGGAGGCCGAGACAGGGGAATCACTTGAGGCCAGGAGTTTGAGACCAGCCTTGTCAACATGTTGAAACTTTGTCTCTATTAAGAATTAAAAAATTAGCTGTGTGTGGTGGCACATACCTGTAATCCCAGCTACTCAGGAGACTGAGGCAGGAGAATTGCTTGAACCCGGGAGGCAGAGGTTGTAGTGAGTCCAGATTGTGTCACTGCACTCCAACCTGGGCAACAGGGCGAGAGACTCTGTCTCATAACAAAAACCTTTTCTTAGGGTAAATGGTCAGGTCTGAAATTACTGGGTCAAAGGATAAGTACACACATTTTTATATTTTTTCACTTTCTATTTTACTGAGGTGCCAGTGGGCTCTTGAGAGTATGCCTCTAATAGTGGCAGGCTGAATTTCCAGTGGCTGGATATTTGCCTGGTTGAAAGTCACCTTGTGGAAACCTTTCTCTGGGTCATAGAAGGGACGTTTGGAGTGCTGCGAAAAACATTCTCTTTAGAGCTCTTCTCTTTCCCTCCATCATTTAAAAAATCTCAGTTGATATCTGAATAAAACAAACTGCAAGGTTCCTTCTTCGGTCAGTTGATCCACATGTCATAGGAAGGAGGGCAGCATTTGTCTGAGAGATCTATGGGCAGTGCGGAATGCCTGCTGCTATATGCAGTGTGTGCTCATATATTACTGTATGTGATCTACCCAGCTCCCTCCTTTCCATGCTAAGTCTCTCCAAAAGCTGGGGATGGCAGAAGCAGTGATTGCACTAACAGGAGACTCCACCTGGGGCAAGTACTGGTTGTGTGCCTTGACCCACATCTCCTTGAACCAGGTTCTTCTACCTCCACCCTGAAAAGATAAGAGTCTTACGTTTCTTCAGAGGATATTAATTTATTTTCTCCCTCCCTCCCTGCCCTACTTCCTTTCCTTCCTCCTTTCCTTCCTTCCTTCTTGAGACAGAGTCTCACTCTGTCTCCCAGGCTGGAGTGCCTTGGCATGATCTTGGCTCATTGCAACTTCCACCTCCCAGGTTCAAGTGATTCTCCTGCCTCAGCCTACAGTGTAGCTGGGATTACAGGCCCACGCCACCATAGGTGTCTAATTTTTAAAATTTTTAGTAGAGGCGGGGTTTCACCATGTTGGCCAGGCTGGTCTCGAACTCCTGACCCCAAGTGATCCACCCGCCTCGGCCTCACGAAGTGTTGGGATTACAGGCGTGAGCCACCGCACCCAGCTGAGAAGATATGAATTTCAATGTGGGAGGACTGAAGAATCTCCCCCACATACCCATCCTCCCTCTTCCCTATCCCAGTTTCAGTAGCAACGCCCACTTCTCAGCCAGGCTGTCATGCTGGCTGGAGGAAGCAGCAGTGTGCTTTGTTTTAGAATTACCCTCTTGTCAGCTTATTCTGCATGGCTAGAGTATACCAGATTGTAAACGCTTGAGATGAGGGACTATTTCATCTTAGCACTTGCTTACCACAGTGCTTTCCCCACCCCATGTACTCAATCAGTATTTGCTGACCAAATATCCCTAGTTAAACGTACTAGTTCTAAAACTTCCTTGAGGTCCTAAACTCTTCCAAGCTTTGATGCCCAGAAGTACTGGAAAAGGTGAGCTCTCCTGAGAAACAAGCAGGGAAGCCCGAAGCCCACGCTCAGTGTTCTCAAGGATAGAAGCAGGGTTGGTGCTCGGCAGGTAGGATGGGCCCTCACTCCCTCTTCAGCCTCCTCTCGGCCCATGGTGCTCCCGCCACATGGCCGCAGTTTCAGTTACTTGTACTGGTTCTTCCACAAAACCTCCTCTGGGAACGCTTCTTCCCTCTGCACATCACATCCACTTCACCTCTGTCCATTCACTCCCGGTGCTTCAGGTCTCAGCTCAGTTGTCACATCCTCACTGACATCTCAGAATAGTCCAAAGGCCCCCGAATAGCAGGCTTGTTCCTAGTGCTCACCAGAGATTTCACTTGACATTTATATTTGCAATGATTTGATAAATTTTCTTTCACTCTGATTGGAGGATATTAGTCCATGAGATCACGAATCATGCTGGGTTTTTGTTTGTTTGTTTATGCTATTGCTGTCCCAGTTCTAGCATAGTACCTGGCACATAATGGGTGCTCAATAAATGCTGGAGACACAAAGTAGTAGTTTCTTTTCTTTTCTTTTCTTTTTTTTTGAGATGGAGTCTTGCTCTGTCATCCAGTCTGGAGTATAGTGGCCACGATCTCAGTTCACTGCAACCTCTGCCTCCCAGGTTCAAGCAATTCTCCTGCCTCAGCCTCCCGAGCAGCTGGGACTACAGGCGCACACCACCACGCCCAGCTAATTTCTGCATTTTTAGTAGAGTCGGGGTTTTACCATATTGGCCAGGCTGGTCTCGAACTCCTGACCTCGTGATCCACCCGCCTCAGCCTCCCAAAGTGATGGGATTACAGGCGAGAGCCACCACACCCAGCACAAATAGTAGTTTCTGCACACCACACTACACTGGCACACCCACTGCAATCCTGGAATATACAGAGATCCTGGGGTGACTCTCAGTAGAGCATACCCAGCTTAGTGTTCACAGCATAGCCTTTCTCAAATTTCATTACTCAGATTGCTAGTCACAAACTCTCAATAGGGGTGGTGTGAAGAAAAAGGTTCTTTTAAAAATATAGGTGTAATTAAAATGTCAAACACATTTGGACCATTATTATTATTCTGTGAGACAATATGTCTTTAAGGAAAGGGTATGGCTGGGCGCAGTGACTCATGCCTGTATTCCCACCACTTTGGGAGGCAGAGGTGGGTGAATCACCTGAGGTCAGGAGTTCAAGACCAGTCTGGCCAACATAGTGAAACCCCATCTCTACTAAAAATACAAAAATTAGGCGGGCATGATGGTACATGCCTGTAACCCCAGCTACTTGGGAGGCTGAGGCGGAAAAATCACTTGAACCCGGGAGGGAGGCAGAGGTTGCAGTGAGCTGAGATAGCGCCATGGCACTCCAGCCTGGGTGACAGAGGGAGATTCCATTTCAAAAAAAAGAAAAGGTTATTATAGGAAGAGGAGTGACATGCAGGGGGAGATGCAAGAGTCCTTTACTCTTCCTTCATTATGCTTTCTTTTTAAGCGTGCAGTTCAGTGGCATTAAGTATATTCACATTGTTGTATAAGCATCACCATTATACTTTTATAGGTTACTAGTTCACAAACTCGTTGTGTAGTGTCGTCATACCTTGTTGGATCAGCCTGCCCCATGCTCAAAGGCGACCCTTAATGGCCCAAGCTACTTGGCATTACCCCCTTCTTGGGCTCAGTGATAAATTGAGTGGCAAGCCTCCGGGTCCAAGTGACTCAAGGAATAGCAGTCTCCTGAAATGCTTTGATTCCCAGATTAAAGTAGTTGTGATAAGGGAGCAACTTTCTAGCTCAGGAAGGGGTCTTGTCTCACCAATAGGTGAGCCTGGAAATGTTGACGCTATTTGGTTCTCATGAAGGAAGCTTTCTGGAGGCTGAAGTCAATTCCCAGAAGGCAGGCAGAGCCAAGAGAATCACAGAGAAATGGAGCTGGAGTGCTGAGAACTGCTTCAGAAGTTTCAACTGCCTCTCTGTGGAGGTTTTCAGTGACGTGTTTCAATAATTTATTAAGTTATTTTGGCATTTTTGTTTCTTTTTGTGTTTTGTTTTTAATACTTGTGAGAGAAAGCAGCTTTACACAGTCTGCAAGAGACTCAAAAATTTATTTTAAATTTCTTCTAATTACATAATTTAGTTTTCTGCATAGCTGTAGTTTATATATCTCACTCACAAAGGCGTCTGCCTGCAGCAGAGACTGCTAGGTTCCTGCTCAGAATCTACTATCCCTTTTCTTTTTGTAGGAAAATTCAGATTTCACTTATGTACCTGGGGAAAAGATCACATTTTTCATCTTCCCTTGCAGGGAGGTGTGGCCATTTGATTAAGATCTGGTCAATGAGATAAAAAATAAAATGTTGTGTGAGATGCACAGGAATACTGAGAAAAGAAGCTGATTCAGTGGGGACAGGGGCCCTTCTATCCTTTCCCTTCTTTCCTCCCAGAAGGACCTCTAGGAGCCATCTTGTACCACGAGGTGACACTGAGGATGGAAGCCAGTGCTTCCTTGGGGACTCTGGCATCATGGACTTCTTTTTATGAGAGAGAGGGAAATATAAACCCCCTATGGTTGAAAAACCAGTGATTTTGGATTTTCTGTTATAATGTGTCTGAACCTAATTCTGACTCACAACCTGAAACATATCCAAGGATAGGGTAGACCCATATTTAACTTTATAGGTAGCTACTTTGTGAGTCATCACAACAACACAAAAACTACAGTGTCGTATGCAGCGGAACCTACGTCAAGGGCTTCCTGTACGTTAACCTCTATGTCATGTAGACTAAAACTTGACCAGCTTGCATTGATTCAAATCCCTAACTAATCCAAGCACCGAGTAAAGCAAAAAAATGCCATTTGGGTGTTAGCTGACTTATGTACTTGAATGTCTCCCAGGCATCTCAAACTTCATGAGTTTACACAGAAACACATCCTTCCATCCCAGTCATCACCAACACTGCCATGCCAGCTTCTTATCTCATCCTTTCAGTAAGTGGCATATCCATCCACCTAACTTGCCATGCCACAAGCCTGGGGGCCGCCGCCGACCCCTTCTTCCTCATTTCCAGTATCCAGGCTATTGTCAAGACCCACAATCTCCTTCTAAAATATACTTCATTTCTGTCTATTTCTTGCCGTCTCCTTGGAGGGTTGCCTTGGAGGGTTGAGCTATTCCATTTCTTGCCCAGACAACTCCAACCACCTTCTGTCTGGATTTCCATTCTCCACATAGCAGGGAGAGAAAACACAATCCAGATTATTTTACCACATGCATGAAACTCTTCAAAGACTCCCAACAGCGTTGGGGTACAGTCTCAAATCCTAAATAAGACTTAGAGGCTCTGCACCATCTGACCCCTGCCTATCCTCCACCACCTGGCATTGTTGTGAGCCAGTCTCTCTCACTGGGCTTCAGCCACCTGACCTGTTCATCTCTTGAATGTGCCATCTCAGGGGCCTGCACAGGCTGGTCCCATGTCTGTACTATGTTCCTACCCTATTTAACAGTTAACTCCTACTGATATTCCTGGTCACTGATTAAATTATCATTTTCATATCATTTCCTCAATGAGGCCTTCCTCGACCCATCCCAAATCTCTATCAGTTCTTCCAATTATAACATCTCTTTATAACTTTATAAAGCACTGAGTAGAAGTGCAGTTATCACCTCACACACGTACACCCAGTGTTAAAGAGCTAGTGAATATGAATCTTAATTCATTACCGAATAGGTCCATAATAATAACCGGGGCCTGATTAATTTTGTTTTATTCGGCTATGCCTATGCAGTGTCTTGTAAGTGATCAGTACATGTGGAATGAATAAGTATAACTTATTCACTTTACTTCATGGCGCTTTAATTTTCAATTGGATATATATGTGTGTGATTTCTCTTTTTCTTCTAGGATGAGGTCAGTCTCCTTCCAGAGACCAAAAGCACAGTGAGGAAAAACACTGTTTTGTGTTCTACTGCATCACGAGCACCTAATATGGTGCCTAATACATATAAATGATCAGTAAATATTTGTGGGAATAATTGATTAAGATGAAACCTGGAAACTCAGTAGCATCTGCTTTTGTGGCCACTTTTCTCGAGTTCTGTCTTACATGGTTTAAAACTATGATTTAAGGGCTCTCCTGCTCCGCAAATCTTTCCCACATTGATGGAATGTAATGTCTGCTCCTCGCTCTTATCCCTCTCTTCAGCCCATCCTCCACACCTCCTTCTTCCTTGAGTCTCATCACTATCATAATTTTCAACTGGCACTTTACAAACACAATTTAATTCAATCTTCTCAAGCAACCTGCAGCTGAAATGTCATCATCTCCGTTTCACTGATGGTAAGTCTGAAGTTTACAGAAAATTACCTTTGCTAAGGTTGCACAACTGTTAAACAGTAAAGCTGGAGCTGGACCTCCTAAATATCTATCTTTCCACTGTCCACTGTACAGAGATTTCTCTTCACTTAGTTATACTTATTCATTCCACATTTACTGATCACTTACCAGACACTGCCTAGGAATAGCTGAATAAAACAAAATTAATCAGGCCCCTCCACTCATGGTTATTATTGTGGACCTATTCGGTAATGAATTAAGATTCATATTCACTAGCTCTTTAACACTGGGTGTACATGTATGAGGTGATAAGTAATGTTTTTAATGATGTTTTGACATTGTTTTAAACAGCTTTTTTTTTTTCTCCAAACATCTAAAGAACTGGGCACACTGAATAAGCCAGAGTTTTTACAGCTTGGAGTCTACTGTGTTAAAGGAGGAGAAGCAGTTCTAGAGTAGTTCATCTTAAAACAAATTTTATTGAGATATATTTCACAGACCAAAAGAAATTCACCCATTTAACATGTACAATTAAGTGATTTTGAGTATATTCAGAGTTGTGTGACCATTACCAAAATTTAAATTCAAATTGTTTTCGGCCAGACTCGGTGGCTCACTCCTATACCTCCAGCAATGTGGAAGACCAAGGTGGGCGCATCATTTGAACTCAGGAGTTTGAAAAAAGCCTGGGCAACATAGTGAGACCCTATCTCTCTAAAAAATAAAAATATTAATAATTTTCATCACCCTGAAAATAAGCTCCTGACTACATGTACCCTCCACTCTATCCCCCAGTCTCTAGCAACCACTAATCTTTCTGCCTCTATAGATTTACCTGTTTTGGACATTACATATAAATGGATAGTATTATATATGGCCTTTTGCAGCTGGGTTTTTACTTAGCATAATGTTTTCACCGTTCATTGTGCAGTAGCACAAGTCAGTACTTCATTCCTTTTTATTGTAGATTAATATTTCTTTTTTTTTTTTTTTTTGAGACGGAGTCTCGCTCTGCCGCCCAGGCTGGAGTGCAGTGGCCGGATCTCGGCTCACTGCAAGCTCCGCCTCCCGGGTTCACGCCATTCTCCTGCCTCAGCCTCCCGAGTAGCTGGGACTACAGACGCCCGCCACCGCGCCCGGCTAGTTTTTTGTATTTTTTAGTAGAGACGGGGTTTCACTGTGTTAGCCAGGATGGTCTCGATCTCCTGACCTCGTGATCCGCCCGTCTCGGCCTCCCAAAGTGCTGGGATTACAGGCTTGAGCCACCGCGCCCGGCCTCATTTTATGAACATAAACATTTTGTGCATGCATTACACAGCTGATGAAGGACATTTTGGTTGATTCTACTTTTTGGCTATTATGAATAATGCTGCTATGAACATTAGTGCGTAAATATTTGCGTGGACATATATTTTCATTTCTCGGGTATATAAGAGTGGACTTGCTGGGTCCCATGGTAACCTCTATGTTGAATATTAAAGAAGTGTCAGCAAGTCCCTCTATGAGAAAAAGTTTGGGTTTCTGTTCTGAGGATTGAGTGTGGTCAGTGTTTGGCTGTTTCGCAAGGCCCTCACTTTTGTTTACACCCCTTCTCTTGTCTTTCTTCCCCTTATTTGCCTCTTTTATTCTCTTCTGTAGACTCCAGTCTCCTGCTGGTTTTAGCAGGAACTGAAGCTTTCACCGCCTAAAAGTTATTTGTAAGACACTTTGAACTCTCTGGAGGATGGACATTAGAGTAATAATATTTATCTGCGGGTTAGGCACTCCTGGTGCTGTTTTGTAACAAAAGCGCTTATTGAGTAGGAGGCTTATTTAACTTGTTCGGGAGGGTTACCCTCCTACAACATGCTGTCCAAACAGATTAATTACCCAGCTAAGAGTCTGAACATCTTGAGGAGTAAATTACTTTGAAGTTTCTCGTTAACATTACCATCACATTATATAAGTCTATATTGCGAGTTTGTAGATGTATGGAGTTTCTAGTGGGTGCCCGGCACATAATAATTGCTTAATAAATTGCGATTATGAAAAGTTACTCTAATGAACTTTTTTTTTTTTTTAAATACTCTTTTTTTGAGATATTGTCTCGCTCTGTCGCCCAGGCTGGAGTGCAGTGGCACGATCACGGCTCACGGCAACTTGCGCCTCCTGGGTTCAAGCGATTCTTCTGCCTCAGTTGGGACTACAGGCACGCGCCACCGCACCCCGGTAATTTTTGTATTTTTAGTAGAGACGGGGTTTCACCCTGTTAGGCTAGTCTCCAACTCCTGACCTTAGGTAATCCACCCGTCTCCGTCTCCCCAAGTGTTGGGATTACAGGCGTGAGCCACCGCGTCTGGCCTAAGGTATACATTTCAATACTTTCAAATGCCTTAACTTTTTTTGGGGACACACTGGAGTTGTTTCAGAACACACAAAACAGGCTTTTTGAGGGCACTGACATAAATTCTCATTGATAGTCACCCCCACGCGGTGAAAACCACGTTACCTGGCATGTTTTCCGGTGGTTATTTTTAGAATAATAAAGATCGTCTCTATCTACCCAAGCAAATTTAATGTGCTGAACACAACAGAAACAACTTTTTTGTGGTTTAGCCAGCCCTCTCCCTTCACCTAACTCATTTAGTGCGGATACGCAGATAAGTATAATAGGAGCTGCTGGGCCACCAAGAAAACGCTCTTGCCATTGTAAGGCTTCGATCTCAAGCGGAGATTTACCACGCATCTCACTTTAAACTGGGAAAGGAACCGGGACAAGGAAAAGAGCCCCACGTGCGAGTTCGTTCCTAGCTCGGGGGTTGGGGGGCTTCCCAGGATACATGAGATAAATGAGTTAATCATCTCCTCCTGCAAGGCAGCCGCTTCAGAGTTATGTCGCCCGCCTGCGGGGACTAACGACTGCAATTAAGACGCTCCTTCTCGGTCCCGGTCGGGTTCCGTGCAGCGGGGAGCCGACTGTGAGTCACCCCGGCCCCGGGAGCCCAAGCAAAGGGGAGGGGCGCGCGCCAGGGGTGGAAGGGAGCCGCGGGGCGAAATTCTAGCCCGGGGACGCCTCGGAAGGAAGAGGAGGAGCGGCTGCGCGTGTGGAAGAGAAGGAAGAGGCGTCCAGGAAAGAGAAGAGAGGAAGAAAGGCGGAGGAAAGAGAAGGGGGCGAGCGGGAGCGCGGGCCCGGCCGGGCGGCGCCTCGGGGAGTGTCTGCCGCGCGGGGGCCGGGAGGGGCGGGGCCGCGGGCGCTCAGGGCTCGGCGGGGGCTGCCGGGATTGGGGCGCCACAGCTTGCGCTGGTCTCGGTGGCCGCTCCTCCGTGTCGCAGGGCTTGGCTCTGCGGGACATGTTCGTGCCGCGCTCGCCGTGCGCCCGGGCCTGCTAGTTCCCCGGGGCTGCCTGAACGCGCGGCGCCGCACCTGGCAGCGGCCTCGGAGCCCGGCTCGGGCAGGAGCGCGCGGCCGTGCGCACCGCGCCGCGACCGCTGCCGTCATGGGGCTGCAGCCCCTGGAGTTCAGCGACTGCTACCTCGACAGCCCGTGGTTCCGGGAGAGGATCCGCGCTCACGAAGCGGAACTCGAGAGGACCAACAAGTTCATCAAAGAGCTTATCAAGGACGGGAAGAACCTCATCGCTGCGACCAAAAGTAAGCGGGGACGCGGGCGCGGACGGGGCTGCGGCGTGGCGAGGCGGGGAGGAGCCTCTCTCGGCAGGAGGCGGAGGGTCTCGTGTCCGGGGCCAGCAGCCAGAGGAACGGGGAATTCATTTCGGACCAGCCCAGCTCGCTCGGAACCCCAGGGGGGTGGTCCCTGGGGTCATTCCTTCTCGAGGCAGCGCGGCGAGACCCCATTCCCGCCCCTGCAGCTCTGCGTCGGCGGGAACTAGCTGCTGCCCGTGGGCCCCGCCTGACTGCCGCCGAACACCCCTTGCTGACTGCGCGCTCCGCTGAACCGAACCTAGGCTCTCCTGGCCCGGAGTCAGGTTTCATTGCTGCCTAAAGTTACAATCTCTTTCAAAGCCTTGGCATCTGTTTGCCTAGTTTTGTTTTGTGACTTCTCAAAAGAACTTTCCTGGGGATTCTTTGAAACCCTGCGGGGGTGTTGAGTTTTCCGGAGTCCCCTTAAGCTTCACCTTTTCTCTCTCATTGTCTGATGTTCCCCGACAGTTCTGTTCCAGGTCCCTCACGTGCCAAACCAGAAAGTCCACCTGGCTTTATGCTGCTTCCGCACATTCCTCCCCTCCCGTGCTGAGGAGGTTCAAAGATTGGGGTTTGGAAGGGCGAGCGGATAGCCTGCCCTCTAGCCCAAGCGGGCACTGCTTGCAAATAGGGAATTCCACCCGGGTTAGGCTTGGTGCCTTCCTCCCCTGAACTTCTCTGTCTCTTAAACTCGGAAGAAGACTTGAGATATAGGAGAGCTAACTGTATTTTAGTGTAGTTGAGAGTCTTTCTAGGAGAGAGTGGGCCAAAATTCATGCAGAAATACTGAGTGATGCTGCTGGAAGATGGGGCGGAATTACCTCCAGTGAGGAGCTGGGCAGCCTGACCATCCCTTGGATCCATAACGCCTTTGGAGGATGGCGGTGAATGCCCCCTTTTCCTCTTTAAAAGACCTGCCCATACAGTAGGGACTTGGGCGGTATCTAGCCTTGAGGGGCTGGGTTCTTAGGGCCTTCATCACTCACCTAGATTCTCAGTTCAGTAATTCTCAGCCTTAAGTGTTCGTCCCTTGTACATTTGTTTGTAGATACCACCTCTGGGGTAAATCCCCCATCTCACTGTTTTCCCGACCGCGCCCCGCCCCAATTTTCATTAAGGGCTGTTAAAACATATTGAACATACTGTCTCGGGCACCCAGCATGGTACCTTTTACAGTAAACATGCATTTAATGAATAAGTTGAAGTACATTTCTGTGGGAAGAATTTAGTGAGCCATCCCTGTAATTTTGGAAGCAAGTCACTCAACTTCTCTGGATGATCTCCAAGGTTCCTTTTGGTTCTCTGACCTCTTTGGTGTTGCAAAATCAGGATTGGGACTCACTTAGGGTTTTTTTGTTTGTTTTGTTTTTAAGTCTCTGCTGTTTGAATCAGAAATGGGACTCTGGGACATGTGACAAGTGGGCTTATTTGGTTGAGGGCTCTCCAGGCCCTTGACATCTGGTATGTGAGTTGGGTGGGAAGTAGGGGGGGCTATACATATGGAGGAGTGAGCATAGAAAGGAGGAGTTGGGGGCGGGGGTGCAGAGTGAACACGAGAATGAGGACTGAGGACTTTTTCTGTAACTTGGTGTTAATCAGAGTCAGTGGCCAGGGAATGTACCTTCTCTCTCATTGGTTGTAGTAGTTCCCTCTTGAGCTAGAGAGATGTGGGGGAGAGGCAGAGGGCAAAGCCAGTTTGGCCACTGGTAGAAAGCTATTTCGGTGACAGCATATTAGCTTTCCTGCCATCAGGAAACATGCTTTAGGTTCCAACAGCATCCAGTGCATCTGGGGGGCCAGATGTCAGCCTTCCTCCAGACTGTAGACTTTCTTGAATTTGTGAATTGGTATCTTACTCCTTTTGATTATCATCCTTTAGCATAAGAAACATAACTCGTAATCATGCTTTGAGAGTGATTGGAAATTCTTTTTTTTTTCTCATTGTGTTCATTAAGAATTTGTTTAAATTCTTTCCCAGAAGGTGACAGGAACACAGCTGTAGCTCACATGCCTTTTCCCGCTTGCTCCATAAAGTTTACTTCTAGTTCCTACTAAAGACGAAGAGCCTTGGACTAAAGTCAGGGGACCTGAGTTTAATTGTTCTTCACCGATTAGGGCTTGGCCATAGGAAAATTGAGCAGGTCTCATAATTCTTTTTGCGTTCAGCTTCCCCTGCGTACTTTTTCGGGAAACTAATAAGGTTCTGCAGTATTTGAAAATGGCTTGATGAGGTTATTTGAAATTGCAGTCCAGGTAAATGGTTCACCTAACCAGTTGAGCTTTTGTATAACATCAGAGAGTCAAGGAATGACATTAGGTGGAGGATCTACAGAAAGAATAAAACCCATTAGGTCAGATTGTTTGTATTTCCAGATATTTTACATTTTGTTTTACAAAAATGGCCTTTTGAGCATTTTGAGAATTGTGTATTTAAGTGATTTCTGTTTTTAATTGCCCTGCAAGGTGTCTCCTGTGTGCATTACATTCTTGGAAGATTTCAGTATGTAATTTTGATGTCTTGACACTTTGAAATCTTCCACAAATATTTAGAGTTTTGAGGCTTATGGGACCTGAAGGCTTACTGCTGAGTTCAATTAGAGAGCAATCAGCAAATATTTAGCACCTACAATTTGCTAAATACTGGAATTAGATACAGATTTATAATAGGGTAGAGGCCCTTGCCCTTGAGTTTATTGTCCTGTAGTTGAATTTACTTCAATCTAAGGAACATTTTTGAACTCCTTACTGCACTGTGCTAAATTCTTGAAGAAATAAAGGATGTAGACACATACCTGTTACAAGGTTAAAAATTTAGTGACAAGTATCCTAACTTTTCCAGGGACAAGGGTTTGTATGTTAGAGTGGAGGAGGTTTGTTGGAAGTTTTGGAACTCACTGGTGATAAGGAGTAAAACCTTATCATACTGGAAACCAGAAGAAACCAGAACATTCGCAGTGTTTGGAGAAGAGTGAAGAGACTAGTTTGCTGGAATGGTGGTTTTTCAGGGAGTGGGAGACTGGGATGAATGGAGAGGTCAGTTTTAGATTATGGAGGGCCATAAAAGCAAAGTTAGGAATGTGGAGTTTATCTTGTGGAGAGTTACTGAAGGCTTTTCAAGAAGGCTGACATAAGAGCAAAGAGATGGTTTAGAGACAGTATTGCACATTTGTGTGTAGGGTGAATTTGGAGATAGCACTGAGGGTGGGGAGGAACTCCAGAGAGAAAAGCCAGTGATTTCAGTGGTTAAGTTGGAGATTATTCACTCAATTCAATGAATTCGTTGTTCAAATGGCTTTTTTAGTTTTCTTTTTAAAGTACTTTCCTTTCTTAGAATAACCAGTGTGTTCTTTCGATGGAATTTAAACTTTTGTAAGCCTTCGTGATGTCTATGTAGTTTCAGTTACTTATGATTCATACAGGTAGATAGCACAGTTGCCAGAAACAGCAATAAGCCATGTATGCTTTTCTCATAAATTTTACATTAGGCAGTCTTGAGAAAGTGTACCTTGTTCTGTAGAGAAATATTTTTTAAAACAAATAGTCCTTACAGTTATTAAGCACTAATACAGTGATATAAAATGCTCTGTCGTAAACTTAAATTGTCTAGCTCTGTGTGTGTGTGTCGCCGAAGGGGCCCTCATTAGTGAGTCTGCTGTTACTAAACAGGTATGGAAAAGGATGTAAAGGACCTTGTTAGTGGCAGAGCCAGGACGAGAATTTAGGTCTTCCAAACTTGGTTTTGATACTTCTAGCCTCGGCATTTTAATGGTTTTTGCTTTGTTTCTCTTAGGAAAAACATAAGTTCCTTTAGGCTGTCTTTACGTTTACTGTTTCAGAGAAATATTCTTTTCGGGAAATTTCTTAAGTTGCCATTACATTAAACCTACTGAGATTTGGAAGACTAAAAATAATTTTCCTATTTTGTAAACTTGAGCCTTGGTTTCTTTTTTTTTTTTTTTTTTGGTAAAATGGGACTGACTGATAGAGAAGGCCTTGAGGAATAAATAAAATGGTGTGAAAGTGCTTTGAAACACAAATGTAAAATGGTTGTGTAGACACTACTGCTGGTTCAGCCAACATTCCTTTTCCCCTCTGACAATCCAGATTTCATTCAAGTGTCTGCATCCTTTTCAGATGACTCAGGGGAAGGCATTTCAGGGTAATTCTGATTAATCTAACTCAGTGGTTCTCAAGCCTAGCTGCTCAATAAAATCACCTGGGGGAACTGTTAAAGCAGTCAGGGTTGAGAAACTAAACTCTAACTGAGTTATGATAAACCCATTTTCTGGATTGGTAATTATTATAAGAATGAGGTTGTATTCCAGTTCTGGCCGATGAGACATGACAGGAAGTCTTCTGGATACTTCAGGGAGAGGTTTCCTTTTGTCATAGGAGACTTGAAGAAAGATGGTTTTCTACTTTTCTGTATTCTCTCATGATGCCTGGAAGTGCTATGCACTATATTGGGCCTGAGCGGCATAGTGCGCTAACTGAATTTGGGTTCTTGATGCTGTTGGGAGACCTGTGGGTGTTTCTATGCTTTGAGTGTCTTGTTAAATGACATAAGACAGTTTTGAGTTGGGTGTTCTGCTACTTAATGCCCTAGGGTTTATTTTTTTATTTTTTATTTTTAAAATTTTATTTGAGATGGAGTCTCGCCCTGTCGCCCAGGCCGGAATGCAGTGGCGCAATCTTGGCTCAGTGCAACCTCCATCTCCTGGGTTCAAGTGATTCTTGTGCCTCAGCCTCCCAAGTAGCTGGGATTACAGGCACGCACCACCACACTCAGTTAATTTTTGTACTTTTTTTTTTTGTAGAGACAGGGTTTCACCATGGTTGGTCTTGAACTCCTGGCCTCATGTGATCCATCCACCTCAGCCTCCCAAAGTGCTGGGATTACAGGTGTCAGCCACTGCGCCCGGCCTTAATGGCCTAATTTTGATAAAGTGGTATAATTGTAAATTTTGTGATTATGCTCCCATCAAGTGGAATTTAGAGAGATACAGAAAATAAAATGCTATTTTAAAAAGTTAATAAATTGCAATATATATTTTTTCACGAATGGAAAGGAATACTTATGCACATTCTTTTTTTTTTTTTTTTTGAGAGAGAGTCTTGCTCTGTCGCCCAGGCTGGAATGCAGTGGCGTGATCTCGGCTCACTGCAAGCTCCACCTCCTGGGTTCACACCATTTTCCTGGCTCAGCCTCCCCAGTAGCTGGGACGACAGGCGCCCCCCACCACGCCCGGCTAATTTTTTGTATTTTTAGTAGAGATGGGGTTTCACTGTGTTAGCCAGGATGGTCTGGATCTCCTGACCTCGTGATCCACCCGTCTCGGCCTCCCAAAGTGCTGGGATTACAGGCTTTTGAGCCACCACACCCGGCCAGCACATTCTTTGCCTTAAAGAAGTTACCATAGAGCCCCTACAATTTGGGACATCACCTGGGATAAGTCAAACTGTCACTTGGGGTTTTATTACAGTGGCTGGTCTCCAGTGTGAGTGTAGACTGGCTGTGAAAATAATTACAATCAGACTTGAGCCAGGGTAGGGACCCGGACAGGCTTGAAAAGCTTGAAATGCTTTACTCACTGCAGGTGGTCTTTACTCCATTTAGAGTTGTTCCTATTTAGAGCCTGCCACTGGGCCACCAGCTGAGCCATGTTTATTTAGAACAGATTTTTACTAGCCAGTCAGCAATCTCATGTTCTCAGTGTCTTTTTGTCACATTGCCTTCCTCTGTCCTCCCGTCTGCTGGGGTTCCTTTGACCAGCTCCTTTTTGCATTTTTTTTTTGAGGGGACTGGGGTACATTGTAGACTTTTGGATAAAGAATACATAGAGGAGGGTATTTTTGTGTTTAATCTTTAAAATAGCTGATGGAATATAATATAGAAGATTAAGAGCATAAGCTGAGGTACTAGTCTGGCTGGATTCATACCCAAGCTCAACCACCTGCTAACAGGGGATCCTTGCTCAAGCTGCTTAGCTTTTCTCTATCTCTGTTCTCATCAATAAAATAGAAATTATAATATGACCTACTGTATTGGGTTAAAAGTAGGATTTGTTAATACACGTAAAGCATTTAGTGCTCACAGATGAACAATTATGATGTTCATTTAGATATGATGAACATATCTGAATTACAGGCATATGTTTTAATATCAAGGCCCTGTTCTTGCCTCAAAATAGCTGTTCTGCACCCTAGACCAGGTATCTAACCTTTTAGTGTTTATTACCCCTAACAGTATATTTCTCCAAAGCACCATTACCAGTGACTGAGAGACAAAATTGTCAAACCCTGGAAAGCCTTCCAAATTTTGATTGTAGTTCAGGATGCTGGAAAATCTTGAAAACACATTGGTGGCCAGGCTTGGTGGCTTAAGTCTATAATCCCGGCACTTTGAGAGGTCGAGGCGGGTGAATCACTTGAGGTCAGGAGTTCAAGACTAGTCTGGAGAACATGGTGAAACCCCATCTCTACTAAAAATACAAAAAAAAAAAAAAACATAGCCAGGTATGGTGGCAGGGGCATGTACTCCCAGCTTCTCGGGGGGGCGGGGACAAGGCAGGACAGTGCTTGAATCCAGGAGGCGAAGGTTGCAGTGAGCTGAGATCATGCCACTGCACTCCAGCCTGGGCAACAGACAAGACTCTGTCTCCAAAAAGAAAAAAAAAGAAATACACTGGCAAATCAGAGCTTAGTGGTGTCTTGGGAAAATATTTTCTAGAATTTATTTTTTATTCACAAAGATTTGAGGATGAAGTAGAATGTGTTGCTAAGGTCACTGCAAATCTAGTAAGCAATCTACAGTGGAGGTTCAGGCAGTCAGCAGCAGGCCTTTCCTCCAAGTGGCTGATAAGGAAGAGTTGATGACAGAGTTCAGCTCGAGGTATTGACATGACAATGTAAATGACTGCAGCCTTCACATACTTCAAATTACAGAGATACTTTTTGAGGACGTGAACTCAAAATTAGGGTGTCCAGCGTCTGACATGCTGAAATCCTAACAGCTTCTATTTGCTGTGGTAAATTCACAATGAAAAAAAGAAGACAGCCAGAGACGTCCCTAAGAGGGATTTTCCTTAGAGCTGTTAGGTAATCCTGTTCTCTATAGCAGAATCCTCAAAGTCCCCTGGACAAATTCCCAAGGAAGCTGTTTTGAATTCTGTGACTTCAATAGCTGTTTATCACCTTATATTTTAGGTTTTTTTTTTTTTTTTCTTTAGACGGAGTTTTGCTTTTGTTGCCCAGGCTGGAGTGCAGTGGCGCGATCTTGGCTCACTGTGACCTCCGCCTCCCACATTCAAGTGATTCTCCTGCCTCAGCCTCTCGAGTAGCTGGGATTATAGGCGCCTGCCACCATACCAGATAATTTTTGTATTTTTAGTAGAGATGGGGTTTGACCCTGTTGGCTAGGCTGGTCTTGAACTCCTGACCTCAGGTGATTTGGTTGCCTTGGCCTCCAAAAGTCCTGGGATTACAGGTGTGAGCCACTGTACCTGGCCTTACTGGGTTACTTTTTTTTTTGAGACAGTCTTGCTCTGTTGCCCCGGGTGCAGTGCAGTGGCGCAGTCTTGGCTCACCTCGCAAGTTCAAGCAAGTCTCCTGCCTCAGCCTCCCAAGTAGTTGGGATTACAGGTGTGCCACCATGCCCGGCTAAGTTTTGTATTTTTTGTAGAGACGGAGTTTCACCACGTTGGCCAGGCTGGTCCTGAACTCCTGACCTCAGGTGATCCGCCCACCTCGGCCTCCCAGGCGTGAGCCGCCGTGCCTGGCCACTAGGTTGTTATTATTATTTTTTTATTTTTTATTTATTAATTTTTTTTTTGAGACGGAGTCTTGCTCTGTCGCCCAGGCTGGAGTGCAGTGGCCGGATCTCAGCTCACTGCAAGCTCCGCCTCCCGGGTTTACGCCATTCTCCTGCCTCAGCCTCCTGAGTAGCTGGGACTACAGGCGCCCACCACCTCGCCTGGCTAGTTTTTTGTATTTTTTAGTAGAGACGGGGTTTCACTGTGTTAGCCAGGATGGTCTCGATCTCCTGACCTCGTGATCCGCCCGTCTCGGCCTCCCAAAGTGCTGGGATTACAGGCTTGAGCCACCGCGCCCGGCCCACTAGGTTATTTTTAATGGAATTACATTTCAAAGACAAATAGGCAATTACAAATTACCTGATAAAGAATGTTTTACATGGTAGGAAATGCATATAATTTAAATAAATTTAATAGTAGCTTTTAAGCATTTACTGTTGTTTTACTTTGTGCTAAATTCAGCGTAAGCGCTGTGTTAAATTAAGAATTTACTCAGTAAAGTCAGAGAGATTAGTAGCTTGTCTAAATCACAATTTGTCATTGGTGGAGCTGGAATGTGAACCTAGGTTTGTCTGACTCCGAAACCCGTAACCACAGTCATGAGCTGTCTCTGTGAAGGGGTGTGACCGTGGTCTTCTGCTAGGGGAGTGATGATCAATCGTGGTTATCTAGAGTGTGTGTATGTTTGATCTAGTTAGGATATTCTTTTTACCTCAGTATGATGACTGATTTCAATTTTGTTAAATTTTAAGGCCCCTCTGGGGTCATTCTTATAATTTAAAGTGCTAATTTGTATTATGAGTATAGTATAGACATTCCAAGGTTGGGTTGATTTAGGATCCATTACAAGACACGGACCTCCTCCCTCTCTCTCTCTCTCTCTCTCTCTCTCTCTCTCTCTCTCTCTCTCTCAATATCCACCTTCCTCTTTTCCTCCCCATTCCTTGTTGTACTCTTCAGTAGAGTAACTTTTAACTTACTCTTTTAGTATTAGGCTTGTCTTTCCTTTAAAAAGTTTGAGATACTTTAGAAATATAAAAAGATAGTCTCACGATAAACTTCATTTATTCCTCCCCTGCCCCAGCTTAATGAAAGCGTCTTGTATACCCATTCTTCTCCCCAAGGGGTAGGACCTAACTCAGATCTGGTGTTTATTATTCCTAGGCATTTTGATACAGTTGTGCACATCCGTAAACAATATATAATGTGTTTGCACATGTTTAGACTTTGTATAATGGTTTCATCCTATACTTTTGCCCACCTGAATATATTTGTGAGATTCATCTAATTGGATGTATGCCACTTTATTTCGTTTAGTTCAACTCTTTTTCCTACAAGCTACATTTAAAGGGACTTTGTTAATTGATGTTCTATGATGATGCATTTTTTGGATGATAACACTAAACATACTTAGAGAATATTCATGATGAAAGCCTTAATGAAATTAGTTTTGTAAATTTAGGATACTAGCTTTCAAAACAGTCAGTAATTAATAAACTCATAAATTTTGAAGACATTTAACCCATTTTCTTTTTGGTATTTTGTTACCAGCCCAGCACGGATAATCAGAGTAAGGCAGTTCATGTCTCACGACTGTACGAGAACTGGTTTGAGTCAGAAACAAAAAATCTTTAAAAGCCACTTTGCTTCATTGAAATTAGACTTCTGACTAGAAAGAGAAAAATGATGTTTGTGTAAACACAATGCACATGGAGAATTCTGGTAACTATCAAGCTAGTTGGGGTGGATGAACATGATTTTCAGGCAGGGACTGGATGGTATCTTGTGGTAAGCCCTAAAGCAAACACTGGCAGGCCTGCTTCCCTTACTTATCCTAACACAGGAACATAATTTCCAGGGGGATGCTTTTGTATTGTGAAGGACTTGATATTCTCTTTATACACACACACACACACACACACACAACACCAGACGTTTTACATTCTAAAGGTAGGCATCTTCATATCATTCTCTTTACACACACACACACCCCCCCCACACCCCCACACCCACCAGGCGCTTTTACATTCTAAAGGCAGGCATCTTTGTAAACTCTGAGACGACTGGAATCACACCCCAAGTTGCTGCCATTGCGAGGCCTGACTCCCTGGTCCAACTAGAATTTCCTCCCTGTGTTTCTCAGGAAGATGTCAATCCACTGCCACTTAATATTTCAGTGGTGAGTGTGATTTCTCAGGGCTTGTTGACTTTTTCACCCACAGGCACCTTCTACCCTCACTCTCGGTGGCAAGTCATGGTGAGGTGTGTGGCTGGAGGAACTCAATTTGGCCACGTCAGTGTCACCGCAGGTCAAAAGACAGGATGTGGAATGGTCTCTTAAAAAAAAAAAAAATGAATGCTTTCTTCTCTGACTGTAAAGTTGGCCTCACAGTTTATTAGCTGTGTGACTTTGGGCAAGTTACTTAAGCCTTCAGTGCCTACATTTTTCTTTATTAGTAAAATGGGCCTAGTAAGAATTCTGTCTCACTGGGTGGTGGTATTTAATCCTCACATTACATGTTAAAAAATCTTAGGACTCTGCCTGGCTATGGTAGGTGCCTATTATTTTTATTATTATTATTAAAATAACTATCTTCCTTTGGTTGAACTTGGGCACAGTTGTGGCTTTACACATAGTTAGGTAGAAATAGTCTGTGAACACTTTTTTTTTTTTTTTGAGATGGAGTCTCGCTCTTATAGCTCAGGCTGGAGTGCAATGGCACAGTCTCGGCCCACTGCAACCTCTGCCTCCCAGGTTTAAGCGATTCTCCTGCCTCAGCATCCTGAGTAGCTGGGATTATAGGCACCCGCCACCACGCCTGGCTATTTTTTTTTTTTTGTATTTTTAGTAGAAACGGGATTTCACCATATTAGCCTTGAACTCCTGACCTCAGGTGATCTGCCTGTCTCGGCCTCCCAAAGTCCTGGGATTACAGGCATGAGCCACCGTGCCCAGCACATGTTTTTTTCTTCCAGTCTAACATATTTTGAAGCACAGAGCTGATTATAGGCCTGTCATTTATTTATACATAGGAGAAACCATCCATAATAGTGTGTTGAAATCTGATGTATTACTGAAAGCCTTTGCTTTAAAGTTTTGGGGACAAAGCCAGAAGTACAAGGGAATACAGTGTTCTTGACATGACATTCCATTTATTTGAAAATTGGGCAGATTCTCTGCCATGCTGACAGATAGTTTTTTTTTTTTTTTTTAAATTTTTATTTTTGGAGACAGTCTTACTCTGTCACCCAGGCTGGAGTGCACTGGCATGATCTCGGCTCACTGCATCCTCTGCCTGCTGGGTTCAAGTGATTCTCCTGCCTCAACCTCCTGAGTAGCTGAGATTACAGGCGCATGCCACCACGCCTGGCTATTTTTTTTGTATTTTTAGTGGAGATGTTGACCAGGATGGTCTCGAATGCCTGACCTCGTGATCCACCTGCCTCAGCCTCTCAAAGTGCTGGTATTACAGGTGTAAGCCACTGCACCCAGCCGATAGTTTTGTTTTTATTTTGTGAAATGCAAGTCAAAGGCAACACAGCAAACATACTAAAATAGATAGGTCTTTGAAACCAGGTTTACTTACTGTGTGACCTTGGGCAAGTTGTTTGACTTCTCTGTGCCTTGATTTCCTCTTCTGTAAAATGTGGATAATAGTCAACTGGGCGCAGTGGCGCACACCTGTAATTCCAGCACTTTGGGAGGCCAAGGTGGGCGGATCACCTGAGGTCCAGAGTTTGAGACCAGCCTGACAAACATGGAGAAACCCCATCTCTACTAAAAATATAAAATTAGCCGGGCGTGGTGGTGCATGCCTGTAATCCCAGCTACTCTGGAGGCTGAGGCAGGAGAATCGCTTGAACCCGGGAGGCAGAGGTTGCAGTGAGCCAAGATTGCGCCATTGCACTCCAGCCTGGGCAACAAGAGTGAAACTCCTCAACAACAACAACAAAAAAAGTGGATGATAGTTACATGTTTAAATGTTGCGAGGCTTAAATTATTTTTAAAGTACTTAGAAAATTGCCTGAACCATAGTGGATTCTCTGTTTGGTAGACGTAGAAAAAAAATTAAAAATCTATTCAGTCATCACTAGAACAACCTTATTTATGACAGTGGTGGAGTGGTGTCACCTTATCACTGAACTCCAGCTGTGGTGGGCTAGTTGCTAGAGGTTTAACATTAAGAAGAAACATGTATATTTGTGCCGAAGATTTCTAGTGCAGGAGACAGCAAATGTATTTAAAAAGCAATTATATTCACGTTGTTGAATCAGTCTAGGATGCGATGACTGTAGTTAACAGGACTGTCTAGTTTGGGGGTTCCAAGAAGACTTTAAGAAAGTAAAACTTCTAGGCTGAGACCAAAAGGAGGGATCGGAGCTTTCCCTGCTGAGAGTGGGGAAGAAGTATTCTCCAAGTGCAGGGAAAATGCATCTGAGAGGTCAGAGAGAGCACATCCTGTGGATGGAAAAGTGGTGCTCAGGTGGGCCAGGGAATCTGCATTAAGGGTAAGAATGGTGCTGTTGAGGGGTGGGGGCAGGGTTGGGAAGGGCCTTGGAAGGCAGGTTGAGGGCTTCACTGTAAGGACAGTGGGAAGTGATTGAAAAGTTTTGAGCAGGGGAGTGTTGTGATTTGAATTGTAGAAAGTTTTCTCCGGCTGCGGTTGTGCAAATGAATCGGAGGAAAGCAGGACTGGAGGTTGGGGGTCGGTCATCTAGGCCAGAGACTTTGGTGGCAGAAGAGGAGTCAGGACTTAGCAGCTGTAGGCTGTAGGGGGGGGGTAATTGGGTGTGGGGGCTGCCCTGACACCTCAGGTTCTGGTGTGAGCTGGTGAGTGCATTTCACTGAGGTCCAGCCACAGCAGCAGCTTTTGTGGGAGAGAGGATGAGTTTTTGGTTTTGCATGTGGAGGCCAAGGTATTTCCTAGTAGCCAGGAGACATGTTCAGTAGTGTGTTTCTTCTATGGCTGTGTATTTCAGGAATGGGGAATACAGCTGGAGGTAAAGATTCTGGAGACACAGCATATGGATGGGAAATGATGCCATGCAGCTGAATACCGAGGCTGCCGAGAGAGAATGTAGAGGGAGAAGGCAGGGCGGGTCAGGGCAAATCCGGAGGAACTCCGTCTTTTACGGGGTAGGTGAAAGAAGAACTTGAGATCTGAGAAACAGTAGCCATTGACAGAGAGGTGGAAAACTAGGAGAGGGTCTGTGAAGCCAAGGAGAAAGAGCGTTAAGAAAGCAGGAGGGAGTGGACAAGGCCATGCCACAGAGAGGTCAAGTAGCTCAAGTCCAGGTGATGTTGCATTGGCCACACGCTGTCATGGGTAATAGTGGGAGAATAGTTTAGGTGGCCAAGCACAACTGGGAGCCTGTTTGCAGAGGACTGAGAAGGGAGTGTGAGGAAAGTCAGTGAGCCTGGGTACAGATAGCTCTCCTGGATTATTTGGTCTGCCATCCAAATACTTCAACACATTCAACCCTGTCTTCAAGTAGGCTTGACCCTGCTTAGCTTCTGAGATCAGACAGGGTTGAATATGTTCAAGGTGGTATGGCTGAACATACCTCTCAGTGGGAGAGGAGGAGATTGAAGATTCAGGGGTCCATCTCAGAGCACAAACTTTTTTTTTTTTTTTTTGAGATGGAGTTTCACTCTTGTTGCCTGGGCTGGAGTGCAGTGGTGTGATCTCGGCTCACTGCAACCTCCACCTCTCAGATTCAAGCGATTGTCCTGCCTCAGCCTCCTGAGTAGCTGGGATTACAGGCGTGTACCACCCCGCCCGGCTAATTTTTTGTATCTTTTTAGTAGAGATGGGGTTTCACCATGTTGGCCAGGCTTGTCTCGAACTCCTGACCTTGTGATCCACCCGCTTCAGCCTCCCAAAGTGCTGGGATTACAGGCGTGAGCCACCTTGCCCAGCCACAAAGTGCTTATTATTTATTTATTTTGAGACTGAGTCTTGCTCTGTTGCCAGGCTGGAGTGCAGTGGCATGATCTTGGCTCACTGCCTCCTCTGCCTCCTGGGTTCAAGCGATTCTCCTGCTTCAGCCTCCTGAGTAGCTGGGACTACAGGCATGCGCCCCCATGCCCAGCTAATTTTTGTATATTTAGTAGAGATGGAGTTTCACCATGTTTGCCAGGATGGTCTCGATCTCTCAACCTTGTAATCTGCCCGCCTCGGCCTCCCAAAGTGTTGGAATTACAGGTGTGAGCCTCTGTGCCAGGCCTGCCTTTTTTTTTTTTTTTTTTTTTTTGAGATGGAGTTTTGCTCTGCCTATGCTAGAATGTAGTGGCGCAATCTTGGCTCACTGCAACCTCCCGGGTTCCAGTGATTCTCCTGCCTCAGCCTCCTGAGTAGCTCGCCTGCCACCATGCCCGGTTAATTTTTGTATTTTTAGTAGAGACAGGGTTTCACCATGTTGGCCAGGCTGGTCTTGAACTCCTGACCTCAGGTGATCCGCCGATCTCAGCTTCCCAAAGTGCTGGGATTGTGGGTGTGAGCCACCATGCCCGGCAGCGTGCTTCTTAATATAGAAGGTGTGATTCATATTCTAGGTGAAGAAGGGGTGGGAGGGCGTACCTTTCACCTGTTTCATGACAGAGGAGATGGAAATGATGTCTACACACTCAAATTTGTAGATTTATGGCAGGACATCGAGGAAACTGACAACTGATGGATTTATTTTCCCTGAGGTAGATGACAAGATTCAGTAATTATATTTTAATCTTTCCACCATCACATTCTTTTTCTGGTTGATATTAATAACACATGACTTGTAAGAGTGGTTTTCTTCATAGTGTGAACTGAGTGGGATGGCATAGAGATATTAAGCTGAGAAGAAGTAATGGTGTGAAGGGGAGAAAAAGGAGTTAAATGTTTGGGTAAACAACCCTCATGACACCAAGAAATGCCCCTGTTTCAGGGTTTATTTCACACTTTGTTCTGTTGCACTTAAAAGACCCAAATGGTCCTTAATCTGTTTTTTTTTTTTTTTTAAGTATTAAAACCGGTTTTCTCTTTTATCTCACTGGAGTCTTGCTGATTCTCTTTGGATCAGTCTACAGGGAAGAAAATGCCTCTGGCAGCACCTGGGAAGATTGTAGGACTTCAAGTGTCTGCCTCTTGTCCAAGAGAAGAGGAAGAGGAGAGCTTGTAAGAGTTAAAATGGAATAATTATCTATGATCTAAAAATATCTTCTCTTGCTCTTTTCTAGCTAACTATTTAGGTTCAACTTAGTTTAAGAAACAATGCCTAGAAGAAATAAAAGCTTACAAAAGATCCCCATCAGTGGGTGGTATGCAGATAGCCCTTGTCTTCCCTTCAGGGCTGGACACCCTGACCGCCATGGAGGTGGCCACACAGCATCTCTTCAGGGATGTGGAGTGCGGAGACCTTCAGATGCTTCAGAGGGAGGACATGAGTGGAGAAGTTCTTTGCACGTGTTTCTAGAGCTAGAGTTGGTGTCCTGTTTTTTTGTGGAAAGGATAGGGTTTAAAAATCTGAACGTTTTCTTCCCCCTTCTTCAGATTATTGTTATAAAAATACTATGGATCCTCATTCATTTCTTTCAGCTTCCAGTGAGAGAAATTAGACTAAAACCTTGAATTTTTTTTTTTTTTTTAAAAGGAGTTTTGGCTTCAGGGTGAAGACTAAAGACTGGGCCTTGCTTTTAGATACTCCTGAATTCGAGGGTTCAGACAGTGCTGTCAGTTCTCTGCATCTGTAGTTTCCCTCAGTCGGCCTCTGTCTCAGGTTAGCACTTTCCCATGGTGACTGTGGCTTAAAGCTTACACCTTTCTTACTGCAGTGGAATTCCAGAGAATAGTGACTCCTTTCCCCTAGACCAGTGGTTCTCAAATGGGTGACTTTGTCCAGAGAAAATTTTGGTGGTTACTTGAGGGAGATGCTCTGGTTTCTAGCGGGCAGAGGCCAGTGATGCTGCCAGACGCTCTGCAGTGCACAGGACATGTCCCCTACAGCAGAGAATGATCCAGCCCAAAATGTTCGTAGTGCTGAGGTTGAGAAACTGCCTTAGAGATAGGGAGACCGTGTAATCTAAACCCAGATACTCTTGAGAAGTACAGTTATGCTAAGACAACAGCCATGAACTGGAATTGCCACAAGTATACCTGGACCTGTGGTTGCTCTACATAAAGGCCCTATCAGTCCTGGGTCACTCGCCCAGCATAGACCAATCACTGTGATATGGTGGATATTGTGCTTTGGCCAGCCTGAATCATATGCCTACCAGTCGGGTGAAGAAGTGGGCAAGTGATTGCTTGGACAGAATGCCACAGCTCACAACAAAGGGTATAGAAACTAGAAAAAGAAAAAAAAAAAAAGCTGATGTCCTGTACCAAGTTTTAGTTGTACAAAATAATTAAGATCTGGAGAGCTGTACAATATATATGATTAACAATACTGTGTACTTAAAATTTTCCTAAGAGGGTAGATCTTACATTAAGTAGTCTTTCCATAAAAGGGAAAACAAAACAAAAAGACAAAATGATACAGGGGGTGGGAGGAAACTTTCAGATGTTATGGCCTTGATAGTGATGGTGGTTTGATGGTTTCACAGGTGTATGCTTATCTCCAAACACATCAAGTTATGTACATTAAACGCACCAAAAGTGCTGGATAGACTGGGCACTGTGTCTCAGGCCTGAAATACCAGCAGTTTGGGAGACTGAGGCAGGAGGATTGCTTAAGGTTAGGAGTTTGAGACAAGCCTGGGCGACATAGTGAGACCCTATTTCTAAAAACAGGGTTGGGGGCGTGGTGGCGCACACCTGTAGTCCTTGCTATCGCTACTTGGGAGGCTGAGGTGGGAGGATTGCTTAAGCCTGGGAGATGATGCTGCAGTCAGCTGTGATCACGCCACTGTACTCCAGCCTGGGCAACCCAGTGAGACCTTGTGTCTTAAAAAAAGAAAGCTGATGTCCTATACGTAAGAGAACTTTTACTTTTGAAACTCACTTTATTACACCCGTTTTGATCTGGGCCTAGGGACTGCACGTGGCAAAACAAATGAGGACTATATAAAGACAGTAGAAATAAATATGCCTTCTATTTTTTCCCATTGCTTGGTTGATTAATTTTAACCATAATAGAGGAGGTGAGAGAGATGAAATTGGCGAGAGGGTGGAAATGAAGACCGTGATCCCTGTAGCTTGCCTGGATACAAGGACAAAGTTGTTGGCACAGTGAGGTATCTATGCCTTACAATATGAACCCCTGACCAGAGGAAAAAATTTAGATTAAAATACTTAATATTTATAACACCTTAGCTTGTTATAGGCCAAGAAAATATGTAAAAAAATAAATAGTAGTTTACTCGCTTAATTTAAACTTCTGACACTGATAGTGCTCCTGTCTATTTTTGGAGAAACAAAGCATTTTAAGAAAAACTAATTTTTGTGGGTATAATTCATGCAGCAGAGTGGATTGAATAATTTTACATTCTTTTTCCCTTTAAACAAAGAAACGTTTCTTGAATGAAAATTAGACGTATGTAGTTTCTCATTATATATGTTCTTGATTTAATTTTAAATTTGAAGTCAATTGAGAAATCCTATAAGCATCTAGAAGAGTTCTGTAAATTATTTTTTTCTGAAACTGTATTATAGTCTCCGGAAATATTTTCCTTCTTTCCAGTTTATTGTGTATGCAGGATAAGATCCAAAGTAAGGATTTGACAGTAGGTAGCTATTTGCACTATTTTCTGTTCCTTGCAATTAGAGTACTGAGATGGTCAAATTCAATATTTTTTATGTAAACTCTGAAATCTTTTAGAATCCACTGTTGTGGCTTAATTGATACTGTCTAAAAGGCTTGAATGGCTATGCAAATTAACCTGTTGATGAACAGCCACGTATCCAGAAACAGGATGTATCACTTAACCACAGCGAACAGTGTTTTGTTTGCAATAAGATGGTTGAGTGCCTTTTGGCAGTGTTTACCTGAGTGTGGCAGGACTGATTTATCTTGACAAGCAAAGAACAAAAAGACTTTTAAAAAGTGCTGCTTTGTCCAGAAATCAAAGAGGCAGCTTTGTAAAGACCTTTGTATTTTTTGACCTTAACATTTTCATTCCAAAAGCTTTAAAGCTGAAAGTATAGTTTTGAATCAACACAGTTCTTCGGTTTAATATATGCAGTGAGAACAAAATGGAAAGGAGTGAAGAGGGAGTTGGTACCATGGTGGAAGTGAATGCATCAGGGAGCATTTGGCCCTTGGAAGGTGTTGGAGGATCACCTAGAATGAAGGGAGGTGTTTAATTTCTTCCTGACTGTGGCGTCAGTTTAATGAATGCACATCAGAAGTCAGAGTGTACATTAGGAAAAAAGAATGGAATGGAAGTAATACATAATTCAGCTTTGTGTGTGTGCATTGTGTTTGTGTGTGCGTAATCTAATCGTAGTTTACATATAACTAAATTAAAAGGGATTGGTGATTTCTTTAAAGGGAATAGTCATCACCCAACCTATTTGTTTTGTGTGCATTAATATCTATTTTTATATGTTGGATTTGCTTACATGGAAGTACATGTAAAATACCTTTTTTTTTTTTTCCCGAGATGTGGTCTCACTATGTAACCCTTGCTGGAGTGCAGTGGCGTGATCTCGGCTCACTGCAACCTCTGCCTCCTGGATTCAAGCGATTCTCCTGCTTCAGCCTCCCGAGTAGCTGGGACTACAGTCACGCACCACCACACCTGGCTAATTTTTGTGTTTTTTAGCAGAGACAGGGTTTCACCATATTGGCCAGGCTGGCATCAAATTCCTGACCTCATGATCTGCCCACCTCAGCCTCCCAAAGTGCTGGGGTTACAGGTGTGAGCCACTGGCGCCCGGCCATAAAATATCTTCAATTTAAAACAACAGTGAGCTTTGGTGGGTTCATTGTGGGCAGATCACTTGTGGTCGGGAGTTCGAGACCAGCCTGATCAACATGGTGAAACCCCATCTCTACTAAAAAGCATAAAAATTAGCCAGGTGTGATGGTGCATGCCTATAGTCCCATCTACTTGGGAGGCTGAGGCAGGAGAATCTGTTGAACCTGGGAGGCAGAGGTTGCAGTGAGCCGAGATCTGGCCACTGCACTCCAGCTTGGGCAACTGAGTGAGACAGCGCCTCAAAACCAAAAACAAAAAAAAAAGCAATGAGTAGATCACTATTGTTTTAGATTAGAGATGTTAGATTTTAATTGGTCTGATAATCTATAAGTTTTGCTATTGTTAAACATTATCTGAGATGTACTAAAACAGGTTTACTGGAATTAGTGATAATAATGGCGGTGGTTGTAGAAGGAGTAGATAATAGTTTTTTTTTTTTCTTTTTTTTTTTTGAGACAGAGTCTTGCTCTTTCACCCAGACTGGAGTGCAGTGGCACGGTCTTGGCTCACTGCAACCTCCCTTACAGGTTCAAGCGATTCTCCTATCTCAGCCTTCTGAGTAGCTGGGATTACAGGCACATGCCAGCACATCAGGCCAATATTTTGTATTTTTAGTAGAGATGGGGGGGTTTCACCATGTTGGCCAGGCTGGTCTCGAACTCTTGGCCTCAAGTGATCTGCCTACCTCTGACTCCCCAAAGTAGTGGGATTACGGGTGTGAGCCACTGCACCTGGCTTTTTTTTTTTTTTTGCCTTTTTTGGAGCACTTGATGTGTTTCAGAAACTGTGCTAAGTGTTTTCACAGGAGTTACCATTTCTCACAGCAATCCTCTGATAGTTAATCTTGTAGTAATTGCCATTTTGCAATTTAAGAACGTGGGTTTAGAGAGGTTGACATTTGTCCAAGGGTACTCACCTAGGAAGCTGAGGCTCCTGCACGGTATACACTCTCTGAAGCCTCTAGTTGGTTTTTTTTTTTTTTTTTTTTTTTTGAGATGGAGTCTTACTCTGCCGTCAGGTTGGAGTACAGTGGCGTGATCTTGGCTCACTGCCACCTCTGACTCCCAGGTTCAAGCAATTCTTCTGCCTCAGCCTCCTGAGTAGCTGGGACTACAGGTGTGTGCCACCACGCCCAGCTAATTTTGTATTTTTAGTAGAGATGGGGTTTCACCATGGTGGCCGGGATGGTCTGGATCTCCTAACCTCATGATCTGCCTGCCTTGGCCTCCCAAACTGCTGGAACTACGGGCGTGAGCCACCATGCCCAGCCAAGCCTTTAGTATTATAGAAGAGCATGCATTACTGTTATTGATACAGTATTTCACAGATCTGATTTGGGATATCATCTTGTGTAAAGCCGTGGGGTTGTAATGTCTGCAAAGCTTACTTTCGGGAATTAAAAATTTTTCCATCAAGTGATAGAAACTTCCTTTAAGCTATTAAAAGTTATAGGAAAGGAAGTCATTTTCATATAATCTAGAGTAGTGGCTATGCTATTTTATATGCATTACCAAAAATTTTAAAACGCTGTTTGCTTTTAAACAAAGCAGACTTTAAAAAGTAACGTTACTGTTAATGATTTAATAGAGGGTACACAGGGTTAATCTGTATTTACAGTCTGATCTTTTTCTTTTTCTTTTTTTTAGTGACAGGATCTCACTTTGTTGCTTAGGCTGGCATGATCTAGGCTCACTGCAACCTCCACCCCCTGGGCTCTAGTGATTCTTGTGCCTCAGCCTCCCGAGTAGCTGGAAGTACAGGCGTGTGCCACCATGCCTGGCTGATTTCTGTATTTTAGTAGAGACGGAGTTTTGCCACGTTGGCCAGGCTGGTCTCAAATTCCTGACCTCAAGTGATCCTCCCACCTTGGCCTCCCAAAGTGCTGGGATTACAGGCATGAGCCGCTGCGCCCGGCCTGCTTTACTATTAATGCTGATCTGGGCCCTTGATTAAATTTGCTGCTTACCTCATGCCTGTATTGCCATCTTATTTTCTTCCCAAACAATAGCCATTCCTTTTCTTTTTAGATGTACTTTCATTCTCTTTGGTGATGGTATTCTCAATATATTTAATCTGAAGCAAATTTTCTCCTAATTCACCTGTGAGGAGCCTGCTACCCAGAAGGTTAATAATTTTGGCCAAAGTCATATGGCAAATAGTATCAATGAAGACACTGTAGTCAATTTTAAAACATTTCAGAGTTTAGCCAGTAAATACTGAATTTAGTAAACCTCAGTTTGCACATGGAAAGCTGGAAATAAAACTTGTCTCCTGACCGCTGTGTTGGAGCTGGAAGGAATGCCCAACTTACACTATAGATGAGGAAACATGAAACATGCCTGCAGTGGCCACTGAGATGTCTGCTCTGTCCTGTCGTTTCACGAAGCTCTTTTCTAGTGTTGTTTACTCTGAACTCAATTTTCTCTTTTTCGTTTTTTTTTTTTTTTTTTTTTTTTGAGAGAGAGTCTCTGTTGTCCAGGTCGGAGTACAGTGATGTGATCTCAGCTCACTATAGCCTCTGACTCCTGGGTCCAAGTGATTCTGCTGCCTCAGCCTCCTGAGTAGCTGGGACTACAGGTGTGTGCCACCATACCTGACTAATTTTTTGGTATTTTTTTTTGTGGAGATGGGGTTTCACCATGTTGGCCAGGCTGATCTTGAACTCCTGATGTCAGGTGATCTGCCCGCCTCAGCCTCCCAAAGTGCTGGAATTACAGGCGTGAGCCACTGCCCCGGCCTAAAGTCAATTTTCTTATTTGTTTGTTTGCAGTGAACAAGTAGTTAAGGAAATGAACAAGTAAATGAGGAAAGAGAATGGTTTTTTTTTTCCCCTTTGGAAACTATTTTCATGATGCTCACGTATTCATGAATGTTGAAAATTTACATTGGAATGAGAATGAGAGAGTATTGAGGCTGCACCATTTAATAATTCCACATGTACGAGAGTCCTTCCTCTTGATGCTTAATTTGTGGTTAGAGAGATCGACAAATTGAGCAAAGACGAGGTGACATTATTTCATAGTTTGGGGCTTCCATTCATCTGCTACTACTGGTCTAGAAAGACCTAACGTTCCTCAGAACTTTGATACCCCTCACCTTGCCTGTGTTCCAGGTTCCAGTAAACTCCTGGCTTACTGAGGGCAGTGTCTTGTCTTTCGTCCTCCGGCGGTGTCTAGAACAGTGCCTTGCTCTTAGGCACCGAGTCGGTACCCAACTGGCTCCTGGAATGTTTGAGTTGGAAGTCCTAGAAGTCTAGAATGTTTGGGTTCAGCAAAGAAGCAGATGCAAATTGAGGGAATCCAGGGCCTTTAATTCTTGTTCTGTTTCCAGGTGTCACTTATATAAGGCATACGATGCCTTTTGTAAGTAACTCCGTACCATTTGTTGCTATTGTAGCTCCTCTTGCAAATTCCTGCTGAGTACTTTGACGAAAATGATCAAAATCATAATGCACAGGAGGTGAAAGGGGCTAGAAAGTTGTTTTGGCCTTAGTTGAATTGATGAAGCTTCAGAACGTTAAGACAGGCTTAGAAGGAGTCAGTGTTCTGGGGCACAGTTGGGGTAGTGTTCAAAACTACTCAGGGCCCCGAACTGTCTCCAGATGGAAAGAAAAGCTCAGTGGGGGTTGTCAGAAGTTTAGTTTCTTTGGATGAATTTCTTTTGTCATTCCTTGATAGTTTATATTCAGCATACTGAATGTAATTGTATACAATTTTTTTTTTGGTCTTTTACCCGCTAGAGAATTTGGGTGAAATTTTACTGTTACACATGTGCATTAGCACTGAATTTGTTCAACATGAAGAAAAATAACAGGAAAAAGACAAATATAAATGATTTTGCTACACAAGTTGTACATTCTTCTGTTAGAATTATAATGAAGTCCCTGAAGAAGTATTAAAATCCGGCTGGGTGTGGTAGCTTATGTCTGTCATCCCAGCATTTTGGGAGGAGGGGGCGACTGGATCACCTGAGGTCAGGAGCACGAGACCAGCCTGACCAACATGGTGAAACCCCGTCTCTACTAAAAATACAAAAATTAGCGGACGCCTATAGTCCCAGCTACTTCGGAGGCTGAGGCAGGAGAATTGCTTGAACCCAGGAAATGGAGTTTGCAGTGAACCGAGACCACACAGTTGCACTACAGTCTGGGCGACAAGAGTGAAACTCCGTCTCAGAAAAAAAAGAAAAATTCTTTCAAAATGACTGTTTTAAAAACATTCCAAACAATATAATAAAAGCAAACTTGTTATTTTAGTAAAACCAAAGATGTAACTTCAAGTTTTTATTTTAAGAACAAAAATATCGTTTTGTTCTCATTAAAATTTTTTCTTATTTATTTTTACTTGTTGAATTTTTTCTTACATAACCAGTTTTTGTGATCAACTAAGTCTGGGCGATCTGCGTTCATGGCATTTCTTCCCAATTAATTTATTCTAGAAAACTGCAAGGTGTCTTGTTCCATTTGACTGTTTGTAAACAGGAAGGGACCCTAGCTGCTTGGGAGGCTGAGACAGGAGAATCGCTTGAACCTGGGAGGTGGAGGTTGCGGTGAGCAGAGATCACACCATTGTACTCCAGCTTGGGCAACAACAGCGAAACTCTGTCTCAAAGAAAAAGAAAAAAAAAAGTCAGTTCCATGTTATCAAGAAGAAAGAGAGGGCTGTTTTGGAAAACAGTAACATCATTGGCCTTTTCTTTGGCGAGCTGCTGAAATATTTTAGGAAGTAGCTGTACTTTTGCTCTTATAAACACAGTAAAATAGATACTGCCTCTTGTCCTTCTCTTGCCCTTATATAGTGTAGGCGATACTTTTCTATTTGGCTCTTTTAGAAGCTGGACTATCACGGAAGAAGGTGGGGTGTGGGTGTGTGTGAGTGGTGGTGGGTGTGTGTGTGTAGTGCATTATGAGTCAGCCTCTGTGGTTGTTTGCTATGTATTTTGTCCTTGTTTTGTATTTATTTCACATGTGTGTTGAGGAGCAATGCATCAGTAATGAATGTAACAGAAGAGCTGCATGTAACAGAAGAGCCAGTTGATAGACCTTGACCCTGTTGGTCATTTTTTTTTTCTGTCACATAATAAGTCAATAGTAGGTGGTTGCTGGCTAGTTGTCACCGATGAGGATTCTAAAAATTTCTTGCCTTTTTCCTCATGGTTGCAAGATGGCCTAGTCATTACACCCACCCACTTTCTAGGAGGCAAAAAAAAAAAAAAAAGGAGGAAAGGAAAGATCTGTATCCAAGGCTTTCCCAGGACTCTCCAATCGGCTTCTGCTAGTATCTCATGGGCCACAGTTCTTAATTGCTCTCCCTAGCCCCAAGTAAGTCTGGGAAAAAGTTGTTTGTGGTCCAGCCCTTGTTGTTGAGGAAGGTGCGGGTGGTGGGGGAGTATTAAATATTGGAATGGCTGTTGAATAAACCAATTCTGGATCTTCTAAAAACATTTAAAAACTAGAGTGAGGATCTCAGGAGTGTTTCTCCATTAACTTCAGTTAATCAGCAGGTCTTCGATCAGCACTGTTAATATGAACTATACCATAGTCCCCCCTTGTCCGTGGTTTCAGTTACCCATGATATGAAAATATTACGTGAAAAATTCCGGAGATAATTGATGAGTTTTAAATTGTGTGCTGTTCTGAGTACTGTGATGGAATCGTGCTATTCTGAGTAGTGGGATGGAATCATGTGCCATCCTGCTGCATCCCACCTGGAATGTGAATCATCCCTTTGTCCAGGGTGTCCACATTGTATGGTTGTAGGTACAGGAAGAAATAGTGTATATAAGATTTACAATACTATTCATGGTTTTAGGCATCCACTGGGGATCTTGGAATATATCCTTCCTGGATAAGGGGGCGCCGCTATATTGTTGTTGGTCTTAGGGAGTTAGACGGAGAGATGCAAATGTGTAATGTATTGTCTTATTAGAATTTATAGTCTAGTTATGGGAATACAAAACACAAAAGGTTCTGTGTAATTGTTTTTTATTTCCATCAGATTAGAAGAAGAGGGAAGGGCATTCATGGATACCTGGTATAATGGAAAAGGCTCACCTTGAAAAGAGGGGCCTTGGTTGGTCTAGGCTGGTGGCAGTGCAGTTGCAGAGAGAGAGGGAGAGCGGAGGAGAGAGAGAGAGAGAGAAAAAGAAATGAATGATTCCAGAGGGAAAGTGGGCTATAGTGGCTTCTTTAAATTTGCTGAAAAATATAAATCAAAGATAATTTTTTCAGCTTCAGAGATGAGGCAAACATTGGATATCAGAACCTGAAAGTCAATGGGAACACAGGACAGTTTAGCCACTGTTTTTGTTTTTGAAGACGGAGTCTTGCTTTGTGGTCCAGGCTGGAGTGCAGTGGCACGATCTGGGCTCACTGCAACCTCCGTCTCCCGTGTTCAAGCAATTCTCTGGCCGCAGCCTCCCGAGTAGCTGGCACTAAGGTGTGTGCCGCCACACCCAACTAATTTCTTTTGTATTTTAGTAGAGATGGGGTTTCGCTGTTGCCCAGGCTGGTCTTGAACTCTTGAGTTCAGGCAATCCACCTGCCTTGGCCTTCCAAAGTGCTAGGATTACAGGCGTGAGCCACCATGCCTGGCCAGGGCAGTCTAGCTTTGAGAGAAGACTTTGTGACCCAGCTGGTCCTCCCTGTTTTGCTGCCATGTCCATCATCTAGATTTCCCTTTACCAGCTTTCCATCTGCTGTAGCATTGACAATTTCCGTCTGTTTGTAGCTTCTGCTTCCTCCGAACTTTGGCTTACTCATGGGCCTCTACGGTGAGTGTCCTCAGCCTCACCTTTCACGACTGCACACCTGGGTACTTACCTGTTCTTCAGTCACCTTCTTAAGAGAATCTGGTTGGCCCAGCTAATTACTGTTGTCCTTGTTTCGGAAGAGGCTGTCAGGCCTGGCTCATGCTGGTCATTGGCCAACCTGTCTGTTGGCTTCCCTGGGATCTGGTGCCCATCCCTGTCCAGTCACCTGTGATATAGAACAGGTGTGTCCGAGACTGCTACCTCACCAGGGTCGGGGAAAAGAGGGGCAGGTACCATACAAATATAAGCCTGGTACGTGTGCCATAGCTTGCTTTGTGTACCCCTGTTGGTTTTATAAACGTTACATTAGAGAAAGGAACTGTTTTCCACCTCCATAAAGAATTTGGTGACACCAGCCTGGCCAGCATGGAGAAACCCCATCTCTACTAAAAATACAAAAATTAGCTGGATGTGGTGGCACATGCCTGTAATCCTAGCTACTCAGGAGGCTGAGGCAGGAGAATTGCTTGAACCCAGGATACGGAGATTGCGGTGAGCCGAGATTGCGCCATTGCACCCCAGCCTGGGCAACAAGTGCGAAAATTCATCTGAAAAAAAAAAAAATCTGATGCAGTTATGTATGAATAAACCTAAACCTTTGGCTAATTTTTTTTGATATTTTAATTTTTTTGGCAGCTTATTGAAATATAATTCATACACCACATAGTTCACCCATTTAAAATGTATAATCAGTGGCTTTTAGTATAGTCACAGATTAGTGCAGCCATCACCACACTCAATTTTAGAACATATTCAGTACTCCAAAAAGAAACCCTGTCCCCCTTTGGCTAATACTTTTTGATGCTGATGATAATAGGTCCATGCCTCAGTGTGTTCCTCAGGGAGACCTTTGTGACCATGCTGTTTAAATGTGCGTTCCTTCTCCATTCTTTGTCCCCTTTGCTTGCCTATTTTTCAGGCAGGTTGTTAGAATACAGATGGTGTATTTTTAAATTATTTTATTTTATTTTATTTTATTTTTTTTAGGCCGGGTGCAGTGGCTCATGCCTGTAATCCCAGCACTTTGGGAGACTGAGGCAAGAGGATCACTTGAAGTCAGGGGTTCAAGACCAGCCTGGCCAACATGGTGAAACCTGGTCTCTACTAAAAATACAAAAATTAGTTGGTCATGGTGGTGCGTGCCTGTAGTCCCAGCTACTTGGGAGGCTGGGATGTGAGAATCCCTTTTTCCTGGGAGGAGGAGGTTGTAGTGAGTGGAGATCATGCCACTGCACTCCAGTCTGGATAACAGAGTGAGACTCTCAAAAAAAACCAAAAAACCCCAAAAAAACCACAACCAAAAAACCCCCAAAAACAGGTGGTGTATTTTTTATGTATCTACTTTAATTATTGTCTGTTTTCCTCGATGCAAGGTTCATGGAGGCAGAGGTTTTTGTCTTAGAATACGTAACACATGGTAGATACAAAGATAATTTGCTGAACAAATGGTTTATTACTTTGCTAATAGTAATAAACTACTGTAATAAAATAGTGATAACACTGTTATCACTATTTTAAACTCCCACTTGCCAGTTTTGTCTGAGAACTCTGAATGTTGTCTCATTGAAGAACTGTTATCTCCATTTTACTCTTAGAGGAACAGAAGCTCAGACGTGAAGTAACTTGCCCAAACCAGGAAACTGCCAAAATGAATTCATGAGTCAAAGTGTAGCTCTGTGTATGAATACAAATATAATGCAAGGCACATATATAATTTAAAATTTTCTAGTAACCCCATTAAAAAATTAAAAAACAGGTGAAGGTGCAATGGCATGTGCCTGTAGTCCCAGTTACTTGGGAGGCTGAAGTGGGAGGATCCCTTTAGGGCAGGAGTTCGAGGCCGTAGTGTGCTATGTTTGTGCCTGTGAGTAGCCACTGCACTCCTGCCTGGGCAGCATAGTGATACACCCCGCTCCGTTTAAAAAGGAAACAGGTAACATTAATTTTAATATTTTCCTTGGCATATCCAAAATATTTCAATGTGTAATCAGCGTAAAAATGATTGAGATATTTTGCATGCTTTTTTTTTCAGATGGAGTCTTTGGACTTCACTGTGTATTTAATTTGATCTGATTAATTAAATTAATTTATTTTGAGACAGGATCTTACTCTGTCACCTAGGCTAGAATGCAGTGGTGGGATCTCGGCTCACTGCAACCTTTGCCTTCCAGGCTCAAGTGATTCTCCTGCCTCAACCTCCAGAGTAGTTGGGATTACAGGCGCCTGCCACCATGCCTGGCTAATTTTTGTATTTTTTAGTAGAGACGGTGTTTCACCATCTTGGCCAGGCTGATCTCGAACTCTTGACCGCAGCTGATCCACCTGCCTCAGCCTCCCAAAGTGCTGGAATTATAGGCATGAGACACTGGGCCTGGCCTTTCACTGTGTATTTTATACATGTAGTACGAATCCATTCAGTCCAAGTACATTTCAGTGCCCACTAGCCCCATAGTCTTGCATCTGTAACCTTGCTGCTTCCCTGTATTCAGGCTGCCACTCTTCCAGTTTGGGAGGATAATACACAGTATCTACACCTGGCATTTGTAGAGGCTGACCATTTACAGAAAGCTTAGGTTTACGTGCTCAGCTCATCAGATTTTCATAGTAACTGAAGGAGTTAAGTGTGTCAGGTTACAATATCTAGTTAGCATAGAAATGTTTACAGGTGACTATATCAATGTCTAGAGAGCTTAACTAGCTTGTCCAGATTTACCAGGTTTCTACTTGGCAAGGCCAGGGGTTCATTCCAGCTCCCGTGAGTCCACATCACTGTGTGCCGTTTCTGGACAGAGCGGCAAATGGGGGAGAGGCAGAGAGAGGCTGGGTGGGAAGGTAGATGGGGAGGGGCCATACTTTTCCAAGGCTTGGGGTAGTCCTTCGACATAAAGGGTTTGTCTGTCTCCCAAGTCCATACCTGGCCTTCTGATGGACTTACTTTGTTGGACACACACACAGATTCCTTGTGCATGATTTTAGCCTTGGCTCATTTTGACCTCTCCCATTTTTCCCTCTTGTTTTGAACATTGCCGTTTATTCCCTACCCTCATTCATGTCTTATTTCTTCTTTCAGGCTCATTCAGGCTGGTTTCTCTAAGTCCTAGTTGAAGGGGGGCTATGTTAGTCTCCTCTGGGAGGGATAGGAAAACTGCTGTGCTGTGAATGGCGGGTGGCGCTTTCAGTGACTGAGAGATGGTAGCTCCTGGGTGGCTGCCAGCCTGCCAGACTTGGGCAAACTATGTGTATTGGAACAAAAGGCTGAGTGTGAAATTAATAGCTCTAACTGAGAACTGTAAGTAGGTTGTAGGTAAAAAGAGGCAGTTTATTTTATAAGTTACAGTTAACCTTTTTTTTTTTTTTTTTTTTTTGGGACACAGGGTCTTGCTCTGTTGCCCAGGCTGGAGTGCAGTGGTGTGATCATAACCCACTGCTGCCTCCACCTTCCAGGCTCAAGCAATCCTCCTGCCTCAGCCTCCTGAGTAGCTGGGATGACAGGCATGCACCACCATGCCCAGCTAATTTTTAAATTTTTTGTAGAGACAGGGCCTTGCTATGTTACCCGTTCTGGTCTTGAACTCCTGACCCCAAGCAATCCTCCCTCCTTGACTTCTGAACACTTTAGGATTACAGGTGTGAGCCACTGCACCTGGTATAATCTCTTTATAGAGTTAAATTTGTTTAAAAATTTAAAAATCTTTTCTAGGATTTTCTCCTTTTAATAGTAAATGTTTTACTGACCACAAGTGGGTTCTGTGTATGTTTTACATTTGTATGTGGCTTCTTTGGTACTTTTGGGTGGTGGCAACAGCATTCAGTTTCAACCTTGTGGGTCTGAAGCATTATTTTAGTGGTTCCTCTCTGATTCTCAAAACTCGATATTTGGATTTATCTTTCTCTTTTCCACAGGAGAAGGAGCAGTCTTTCATGAAAGGAAGGACTGTTTTTGTTAAGTTAGCGATTATAACAGGCATTTAAATTTATTCTCCATAAAATATAATTGCCTGGAATTCTTTAACCAAATCACAGCAAACAGAATGAATTGGGAAATCTGCCCATTTGGAATATATGGGCTAGTTTACCTTTTATAGTACTAGAGTCTTAAGATTTTGTGCTGATTGGTGCTAAGTGACTTTGAAGGTGATTTTAAAGAAGGCATTACTAGGAAAAAAGGAGAAAAAGTTAAGTGAATTAAATGAGTAGCTATTTGCTTTGGACTTTATGTAGCAGTAACAGCAGCAATAGCATCTTTTCTTATTCATTCTCTTGACTCTGCTTTTCATGCTTATACCCGGATCAAAAACTGCCAGATTCTCCATTAGAAATTCGTTCCCTCTTTTTTTTAATTTTTATATTTTGAGAGAGAGTCTTGCCCTGTTACCCAGGCTGGAGTGCAGTGGCACAATCTCAGCTCACTTGCAACCTCTGTCTCCTAAGTTCAAGCTCTTCTTCTGCCTCAGCCTCCCAAGTAGCTGGGACTACAGGCACGCGCCACCATGCCCAGCTAACTTTCGTATTTTTAGTAGAGATCTGGTTTCACCATGTTGGCCAGGCTTGTCTTGAACTCCTGGCCTCAAGCACTCTGCCTTCCTCAGCCTCCCAAAGTGCTGGGATTACAGGTGGGAGCTACCGTGTCCTGCCCAGAAATTCATTCCTTTTGAAACCTAGGTATGCCACAAATTAATGTTATTTCTAACTGGTTATACTCTTTAGCATTGGTAGATCTAAAGAGAATTAGTTTTGGAAGATACAGAATGATAGCCTAGTGGAGGTTTAACAAAAGGAAAACAAGAGTTGATTGGTAGATGAACTGGGGTCAGTGGTTGGGGGGAAGATAATTGCTTTTTTATTTTTTAACTTGACTAAGTGGATTGGGATGGGGAATGGGGTAGATGGTTGCTAATCAGAACATCTGTCTGCCGTTATCTACTCTGTATCCCATTTGCTAGGGGTAATGAAGGATAACAAGACTTTTATGGTTAAGGAGATAGGACATAAACTTTGACAGGACATAAACATAAGGAAAGTAAAAGCAGACTGAGCTAATTGTGTAATATGAAAACAGAAAACCCGTAATAAAGGTGTATAAGATTTATTGCAAGATGGCTACTAAAGAACAGTGGTTCTCAACTTTCTTTTTTTTTTTTTGAGATGGAGTCTCACTCTGTCGCCCAGGCTGGAGTGCGGTGGCACGATCTCGGCTCACTGCGAGCTCCGCCTCCTGGGTTTACGCCATTCTCCTGCCTCAGCCTCCCGAGTAGCTGGGACTACAGGCGTCCGCCACCTCGCCCGGCTAGTTTTTTGTATTTTTTTAGTAGAGACGGGGTTTCACCGTGTTAGCCAGGATGGTCTCGATCTCCTGACCTTGTGATCCGCCCGTCTCCGCCTCCCAAAGTGCTGGGATTACAGGCTTGAGCCACCGCGCCCGGCTGGTTCTCAACTTTCATTATGTATTCCAATCACTTGGGAAACTTTGAAATACTAATGCCTTTAAGAAAATGGCAGAGTGATTTTTTTTTATTCGATTTTAATTGGTCTGATAATCTGTAAATTTAGCTGTTGTTAAACATTATCTGAGATGTACTAAAACAAGTTTACTGGAATTAATGATAATGGTGGTGGTTGTAGTAGGAGTAGATAATAGTTTTTTTCCTCCTCTTTTTTTTGAGACAGAGTCTTGCTCTGTCACCAGGCTGGAGTGCAGTGGCACGATCTCCGCTCACTGCAACTTCTGCCTCCTGGCTTCAAGCGATTCTCCTGCCTCAGCCTCTCAAGTAGCTGGGACTATAGGTATGTGCCACCAAACCCAGCTAATTTTTGTGTTTTTAGTAGAGATGGGGTTTCACTATGTGGGACAGGATGATCTCGATCTCCTGACATCGTGATCTGCCTGCCCCGACCTACCAAAGTGCTGGGATTATAGGCGTGAGCCACCGTGCCTGGCCTGGCTCAGTGATTTTATTCTGCTTGCCTTGGGATGAAGCCCGGGCATTGGTATGTTTGAGAAGCCTGCAGGTGATTCTAATATGTAGTCAGGATTGAGAATAATTTTTATAGACAGACAGTGATTCTTTTTTTTTTTTTTTTTAAAAAAAAAAAAAGAGTCTTGCTGTGTCACCCAGGCTGGGGTATAGTGGCACAATCACGGCTCACTGCAGCCTCAACTTTCTGGGCTCAGGCGATTCTTGTGCCAGAGCCTCCTGAGTAGCTGGGATTACAGGCGTACGCCGCCATGCCTGGCAAATTTCTGTGTTTTTAGTAGAGACAGGGTTTCACCATGTTGGCCAGGCTGGTCTCAAACTCCTGACCTCAGGTGATCTGCCTGCCTCGGCCTCCCAAAGTGCTGGGATTACAGGCGTGAGCCACCATGCCTGACCCAGACAGTGATTCTTGATCTTTAGTGGGAATTAAAATCAGATAGGGCACTCATTAAAAATGCGGTTTTCTGGTCTCCCCTCACATTCTGTCAGAGGTCTGTGCCAGGATCTTGGACTACTCTTTGAGAAACACTACTGTAAGTCTGGAGTATTGACTAATAAAATCACTGGGAACTGAATAGAGTTGGATAGGTTTCCTGGAAGGTAGGACGTGAGCATGTTTCTGAGTAATGTATAAAACTTGTGAGAAAACTGGGTGGGAAAGTTCAAGGTCCATTTGGGGCATTGATCAAGTTAATTTTGGTGGGGGAGTAATGTCAGATGAGGATGGGAAAGTAACTTTCAATGCCACTTTGAGTTTAGATTTCATATTTTTAGACTTGGAGAGAGGTGAGGCTGGAGACCCTAGTCTTAGCTTGCCCTGAGAGAGCTGGGTCAGTAAACAGCACCTGAAGGCCAGGCACACCTAACACTGTAGGAAGTGCCTGTTCTGTGGGAGGTGACTTTTGAGGTGATCTCCATCACCTCCCATGCAGTAATAGTGACTTTGAGGTAAAAAAACCTCAAAATCTGGAATCAATTAAAATTCAGCAAACATTTATTGTTTTATTTTTTGAGATAGAGTCTTACTCTGTTGCCCAGGGTGGAGTGCAGTGGCATGATCTCAACTCTCTGCAATCTCCGCCTCTTGGGTTAAGGGATTCTCGTGCCTCAGCCTCCCAAGTAGCTGGGGTTTATAGGCGTGCACCACCATGCCCAGCTAATTTTTGTATTTTTAGTAGAGACGGAGTTTCGCTGTGTTACCCAGGCTGGTCTTGAACTCCTGGCCTCAAGTGGTCCGCGTGCCTCGGCCTCCCAAAATGCTGGGATTATAGCATGAGCCACTGTACCCAGCCCAGTAAACATTTATTAAGTGTGTTTTATGTGACAGATGTGCTGAGGAGCTGTAAAGTTATTTTTCAGTAACATGCTGAGAGTGTTTTTAAAAGTAGTATTTTGGGCCATGGAACCCTTTGAGAAATAAAAGTAGGAACTGCTTTTCCACAAAAATGCCCAAATACAGGTTATCTTGCATAAATTTTGGGCTTTTGGATACTCTGAAGTCAACTCATAACCTCTGTAGGTGTTGTTCATAGACTCCAAGTTAATTTTTAGAATAGACTGTGGACTAACGATGTTGTATCATTTTATTTTAGGGGAGTGGGGAAATCCAGGAGTCCTTGCTATTTTCAGTTTTTCTTATTAGCCATAATTCATCATGACTTGTGAGTCATTTAAGATCTACTTAGCAAATATTTTTGAAGAAAGTTTACATAATTCACAGCCAGGTGTTTCCATATCATACCTGGAAATATAAAGTACACATTAGAACAGGGATGGGTGTGTGCGCTGTGGTGTGAGTGTGTGTGTTTCAGTGTGCCACGCCCATTTTCATTCCTGACAGACTGCAAAGTAATGGATGTGTCTATTGTGTTATGTCTTCCGAGTAAAACACAAGGTGGGATATAACTCAGCAATTCTGAGCATTTGCTGAAGAATGGTAGTGCTGATGGAAGTTTCATGAGGTTGGGTGAGGTTGGGTGTGGTGGCTCATGCCTGTAATCTCAGCACTGTGGGAGGCCAAGGTGGGCAGATCACTTGAGGCCAGGAGGAGTCTTTGTAAAGACATGGCCAAAGACTGTCTTTACAAAAAATACAAAAATTAGCTGGGTGTGGGGGTGCATGCCTGTTGTCTGAGCTACTCAGGAGGCTGAGGTGGGAGAATTGCTTGAGTCCAGGAATTCGAGGCTGCTGCAGTGAGCCATGACTGCACCAGTGCACTCCAGCCTGGGCAACACGATGAGACCCTGTCTCAATAAAAACAAAAGTTTCATGCAAACAGTATCTGAAGTCAGAATTCTTCTATAGCTCGTGACATGTTCTATCCCATTTTGGAGATGCACAATGCCGTGATTACAGTTATTCCTCCATATCCTCGGGGGATTGGTCCCAGGAACCCCTTGAATACCCAAATCTGCAGATGCTCTGAAGTCCCTTATAAAATGGTAGTATTTGTTGGCCGGGTGTGGTACCTGTAATCCCAGCACTTTGGTAGTCTTCAGGCTGGTGGATCACTTGAGGTCAGGAGTTTGAGACCAGCCTGGCCAACATGGTGAAACCCCATCTTTACTTTAAAAAAAAAAAAAAAAGCCAGGTGTGGTGGTGGGTGCCTGTAGTCCCAGCTATTCAGGAGGCTGAGGCAGGAGAATCGCTTGACCCTGGGAGGCAGAGGTTGCAGTGAGCTGAAATCATGCCACCGCCCTCAAGCCTGGGCGACAGAGCAAGACTCTGTCTGAGGGTGGGGGGAGGGGAAAAGGTCGTATTTGCATATAACCCACACACATCCTCCCATAAGGTTTAAGTGATCTCTAGATTACTTATGATACTTAATACAATGTAAATGCTGTGTAAATAGTTATACTGTGTTGCTCAGGGAATATAAGAAGAAAAAAGTCAGTACGTAAGCAACCATCAGTTTTTTCCCCCAAATATTTTTGATTGCAGTCAGTTGAATCCATGGATGCAGAACTCATGGTTATGGAGGGCTGACTATATAACTCTGTGTGTGTGTGTGTGTGTGTGTGTGTGTATGTATATACCTATATGTGTATATATATGTCTATACCTATACATGTATATATACGTATATACCTATATGTGTATATATACATGTATATACCTATATGTGTGTATATTTATACGTATATACCGATGTGTGTGTATATACCTATACACGTGTGTATATACGTAGATATACCTATACATGTATATACCTATATATACGTGTATATACCTATATACGTACACACACACACACACACTGCACTCCAGCCTGGGCGATAGAGCAAGACTCCATCACAAAAAATATATATAATATAAATATATATGTAACTATTTTCATATATGTATTTTGAGTTCATATACATATTCATATATATATATGTTTTGTGAGTGTGTGTGTGTGTGTGTGTGTGTGTGTGTGTGTGATGTCTTGTTCTATCGCCCAGGCTGGAGTGAGTGCAGTATTGCAATCTTGGCTCACTGCATCCTCCGCCTCCCAGGTTCAAGTGATTCTCCTGCGTCAGCCTCCCAAGCAGCTGGGATTACAGGTGCCTGCCACCACACCCAGATAAGTTTTTTGTATTTCTTGTAGAGACAGGGTTTCTCCATGTCAGCCAGGCTGATCTCAAACTCTTCACCTCAAGCAGTCCACCCACTTCGGCCTCCCAAAGTGCTGGGATTACAGGTGTGAGCCACTGTGCCCAGCCTGCCTATATGTTAAAGCGAATCTAGCAGCAAAGAAATCTGTTTAGCTTTGTTTAAACCCATCAGTTCCTAAGTTTATTTAACCAGGGCCCCTCTTCTGAAAACATTCTTTTCTTTCTCAAAGGACAGAGATTGGTAAATACTAGTTTAACTTCTAATTAAAGTTGGTTGGGTGAAATATAAGTGAAGCCTTAATATGTGTGGGCTGCAGAATTTATCTCTTTTTTTTTTTTTTTTTTTTACCCACATGGCAAAAATCATATAGGGGGTCTGAGTGGTAACTTAGTTCCCTTGCATGTCTTAATATCAGAATTTTGAAAAACATTGTGAGGACTGATATGTACCTAAGCAATAACTTTTAAAAACAGCTGTTTTTGCTCCTATAAAGAAGACTGAGACTATATTAAAATATTATCAAGAATCATGTTGAAAATCTAGGCATAAGTATGCACCTGTAGTCCCGGTTACTTTGGGAGGCTGAGGTAGAAGGATCGCTTGAGCCCAGGAGTTCGAGGCTGTAGGGTGCCATGGTCATACCTGTGCATAACCACTGCACTCCACTCTAGGCAACATAGTGAGATTACATATCTGAAAAAAATAAAACGTTATAGTTTTCTTCTAACCGGTAGCTTTTGTCCAACTGGCATCCTTTCCCTAGCAAAAGGGCAAAATTGAAAATAATTGTGATGGCAATGGAGAACCAGTGAATAATGTATTGGTATGATCAAGGGAATAGCTCTTAAATAACAGGTCAGACACATTAGAGCCCTTTAAAAAGGGAGCAAAGACACGAGATTATCAAATTATGAAATGTGTTATACATGAGTATACTAGGGAGTACCTTTCCCTGCCCCCGTGGTGCAGTGTAAGTCTTCAGGCATGAAACATATATTTATTAATGAACTATTTCAGGATGACTTCTAAATATTTACACTGAATAAATACCTGTATCTGGCTGGCCCATGTCCTAGCTGCTGAATATTCAGGAAAGAATAAGGGATGGCTCCTGACCTTGACAGGCTTAGATTTCTGGTGAAAGTAACTTTCTCAGTGCAATTACACTGTGAGTGGCAGCTGCTTCCTCTCTGGGCCCTACTCCCCACTACTATTGCCACAGCTGAGTGTCAGGCTGAATGAATCATGGAGCTATCTGAGCATGGCAGTACTTACATTACTTTATTATGTTGTAAAATACTTCCTGATAAGAACGTACTAGTGGTTTTCTGAGTGTCTGGGAACATTGTAAACCTGTCAAATAATTCTAAAGATTCCACTTACTAACATCAGCTTAAAGATTTGTTAGTAACTTAACTTGCCAAATTCCTTGCCCCATCACAGTGGTCTCCCTAATTAAAAAAAAGTGATTAAAGGTTGAGATTTAATGAATTTTACTTCCTAAATTCTCTCTGAAGCCAGAGACTTGAACATAATGAAATAATTGTTCATTCTAGGTATCTCTTCTGCTAAATTTAGTTTTTTCAAAATCATAATATTTTTGTCCTTTTAAAGTAGAAATGGATGGTAGAAATTGTAGAAGCTGAACAAATTTGGTGACAACGTTTATGTTTCTGAGTTTGTTTAAACATGTAAGTGCTTAAAAATGGGGGAAAATTTTCTTTTCTTTGTTTTTTTTTTTTTGACAGGGAATCTCACTCTGTCACCCAGGCTGGAGTGCAGTGGTGCGATCTCCGCTCACTGCAGCCTCTGCCTTCCGGGTTCAAGCGATTCCTCTGCTTCATACTCCCAAGTAGCTGGGATTGCAGGCGCATACCACTATGCCTGTCTGATTTTGTATTTTTAATAGAGACGGGGTTTCACCATGTTGACCAGGCTGGTTTTGAACTCCTGACCTCAAGTGATCTGCCTGCCTTGGCCTCCCAAAGTGCTGGGATTACAGGTGTGAGCCACTGCGCCCAGCTTAGGGGAAAAATTTTCTAGCCTTCATTCAGCATATGAAAATTAAAAAAAACATAGAAAAGGGTGGAAATTATGCAGTGTGATTTCATTATTGCTCTCAGGAACTGGATAATGCTTTAAGGTAGGACTAATCTGTTTCAGTGATGAGACATTTTCTCACCATACATAGCAGTTCTGGTCATTAGGGAAATTAGTAAATGTTGAAGAAGGAAAAATGAAGGTATCCATCATGATCCTAATTACCACCAATGAAGGTAATTAGAGAAATTACTCAGTAAATGTTGTTGAGGAAGAAAGAAAAATGAAGGTATCCATCCATAACTCAAGATGATCCACTATTTAGAGAATAAGTATACGTTCTGTAAGCATCCAAGGTTTTTATGTTTCTCTTCTGTTTGGTTTTAATTGTATTACATACATTAAAAATTGTGCATCAAGGGTTTTATTTCAGGTATGTACTGCATTGCTTCTCTTTACATAATAAATTCCCTGTTAGCTGACACTGTTCCCCTGGGATTTCCATATGTTAACAGGTTCTTTCTACAGAGATGATTAATACTTACAGTGATCACCCTGAGGTTCCACAAAACGCTCTTGAATCATCAGAGATGAAATTCTATTCATTGTAACTTTAATGCCATGTATTTATTGTCTTTTAATTGCTTTGAAAATTGGACATCTGAGATATTTTTTTTCTTTTGGTTATAGTGACCCGTTTACTGATCATTTCAGATAAGAAACTATAGGATACTATCATGGAACCTGTTTTCTCTTGTACCTTGGTTTTAAAACCAGTGGCTGGAATTAAGACATGTGTTGAGGGAGGAAAAGGGAAAAGACAGGAGCCTGAAAGAACTGCTGCTTTTCTCTAACAGTGGAATAAGGATTACTTCATTGAGCTACGAATAATTAATGTGGAGTGTTGAAAGATCATTCTGTCTTTTATGCACATGTTCCAGATAACAACATAAGGGCCTGTGAAAAGCAAGAGAAAAGTTTTCTGGGGCTGTCGTCTTTGATCACATAGAGATGGAGTGTGTGTTCATACCAGCCATTCCTGTCCATCCTTGCCACCAGTGACTTAGACCAGGTGACACCTGGGCCTTAGTATGAATGTTGTAATTGGGGAATCTACCTCAATTTTGAGCTCAACTCCAGTCTGTAGACTTGCTGATACAGTAGTATTTGTCTATCACAGCACTTAGAAATGATAGCCTGTGGCTGTGTGCTGGTGGCTCACACCTGCCTGTAATCCCAGCACTTTGGGAGGATCATTGGAGGTCAGGAGTTCGAGACCAGCCTGGCCAACATGGTGAAACCCTGTCTCTACTAAAAATGCTGACCATGGTGGTGTGGGCGCCTGTAATCTCAGCTATTTGGGAGGCTGAGTCATGAGAATTGCTTGAACCTGGGAGGCAGAGATTGCAGTGAGCTGAGATTGTGCTACTGCACTCCAGCCTGGGCAACAGAGCGAGATTCAATCTCAAAGAAATGATAGCCCATATCACATTATTTTATGGTTATATCTCTGTATCCTGTATTTAACTTATAGTCATGTGGTGTTATGGGAAAAAAAGTAATCAGTATATATTGAGCACTTTGTACCAAGCTAAGTAACTTGGAAAGACGAGTTTGTATTTTGACCTGGATTCAAATTCCACCTCTGCTACATACTGGCTTCATGACCTCAGTCAAGTTACTAAGCCCCTCTGAGCTTCAGTGTTATTTTCTGTATGACAGTTGTATGAGTCTGCTTGGACAGCCATAGCAGAGTACCACAGACTGTGCAGCTTAAACAACAGTCTTATTTTCTAGTGATTTTGGAGGCTAGAAGTCTGAGATCAAGGTGTTGACAGGATTGGTTTCCTCTGAGGCCTCTCTCCTTGGCTTGTAGGTGGCTCTTGTCACATGGTCTTACCTCTGTGCCTGTATCTTTGTCCTAATCTTCTTTTCTTTTAAGGAGACCAGTAATATTGGATTAGGGCCCACCCTAATGACCTCATTTTACCTTAATTACCTCCTTAAAGACCCTACGTTCCCTGTAATCCCAGCACTTTGGGAGGCCCAGGCTGGAAGATCACTAAGCCCAGGAGTTTGAGACCAGCCTGGGCAACATGGCGAGATCCCTGTCTCTATTTAAAAAGAAAAAAAGGATCCCGTGTCTGAATATAATCACATTCTGGGGGTTAGGAATTCAACATGAGTACTTGAGGGACATGTCCAGCAGCCTGTAACAACAGTGAAAATGACATGTGCTTGAGTGGGTTTATTTTACTTTTTAATTTTTGTGGGTACACAGTAGGTATGTTATTTATGGGTTACATGTTGATATTTTGATACAGGCATGCAATGTGTAATAATTACATCAGGGTAAATAGGGTATCTATCACCTGAGGCCTTTTTGGTGTTGTTGCAAACAACTATACTCTTATTTTAAAATGTATGATTAAATTAATTTTGACTATAGTCACCCTGTTGTGCTAGCAAATACTAGGTCGCATGATTTTCTTGTACCCATTCAAGTGTTGTGTTGTTAGGATTAAATGAAATGATATACGCATGTGAGCTTAGTGCATGCTTAATGTTAGCTTTCTCCTTGCTAGAGTGGGGTAGAATCTTGTTTTCTTTATATTCTATCCAAGTATAAACAGTAAATAAATGTTGGTGAAATTGTGTTTTAATTATGTAGGTGCGTCTTTTCATAATTCTCATCTTCTTCACCTCCACTCTCGCAACTAAATGAGTAATTTTTTTTTTTCTTGAGACGGAGTCTTGCCCTGTCGCCAGACTGGAGTGCAGTGGTGCTATCTTGGCTCGCTGCAACCTCTGCCTCCTGGGTTCTAGTGATTTTCCTGCCTCAGCCTCCTGAGTAGCTGGGACTACAGGCGTGTGCCACCACACCCAGCTAATTTTTGTATTTTTAGTAGAGATGGAACTTCACCATGTTGGCCAGGATGGTCTTGATCTCTTGACTTCGTGAGCTGCCCTCCTCGGCCTCCCAAAGTGCTGGGATTACAGGCGTGAGCCACCGCGCCTGGCCCTAAATGAGTAATTTACTGCTAATTTCAAGGGATCTCTCCTGAGAAGTTCTCTCTGCTTCTGCTTTCTGCCCACTGGGACATGCCATCTCCACCTTTAAACTGTTCTGGGCTCTTGTTCCCTTGCCAGTTGGCAGGAGTGTCTGAGACTTCTCTGGATCACGGCAGTGGACTCTAGCTCCCTCTCCCTAGGTTCATGATTCCACCTGGCGGTAGTGTGTATCTGCCAGTTGACACTTTCCATCACACAGTTTGTGATTCTTAGGTCTTCTCTGCTTTTCTCTTAGCAGTTTTTTTTTTTTTTTTTTTTTTTTTAAAGCCACAGTTCTACAGACAGATGGGAAGTTTAGAGCAAGGTGGGATAGGCGAGTGAGAAAGCAACGTGAGAGAAAAATGAGCACAGGCTTATTGACTTAATGTTCTAGCTCAGACTTGTACCACAGGCCTGTGCCTTGTGGCGAGTGAGCTGTAATTCCTCTGAGAATGTCTCTCGAATGTTTGACAAGGCGTTAGCAATCGTTTATCGCCCAGGGAGTTCCAAACAAAAACACACGAGTTTAAAATCCTAGGGTGTAAACGGCCATAGAATCATTTAACTTGTTGACTTTTAGGGGAAAGTATGTATTCTACAAATGTTATTACAGAGTTTTTACAGGCATTTTTGTTATTAATGATGGGAAGCTTCCTGGAGCATTCTCTTAAGTCTAGTGGGGTTACTAAATGTAGTTTTCCAACTGGAGCTTGGTTTCCTGAAAGCTATTCTTGGTGGGGTGGATGAGTGCAGCTGTCGTATCTCTTAGTATTTCAGTTTGAGTCATTGGGTGGGCGGAACTGATTAGAATTCCAAAAGCAATACATATAGGCATTTAGGTGGAACTCTTTTGGAATTAGTTAGGAAAGATTTTGACGGAACTCCTGCATTCCAGAGTTAAGTGGTAAAAAGAACACTTTATGTACAAAGTATTTGGGTAAATGTCTTCTGCATTTTGCTTTAGTTTTTTTTTTTTTTTCCTTTGTTGGTGGAAGGGACACTTTATATTAAGCTGTTAAAATGTATTGTCAAGATAGTTATTTGAAAATATTTAAAAATAACAGGTTTCCCTTCTAAACATGCTGACTTCTTGTAGGTTAATATGACCTTACTTTCAGTAATGTACATATGTGTGTATATGTTATCATGTTTTCTTTTAAGCACTTTACAGAGCTTTATAGTAAGTTCACCCAGTTCATCACAAGTTAGGATTTTGCTGCATCCTATACGCCACTTGGGAAGAGACATTATATTGTGGAAAGTGGCTTTTGTGCTAATATAAACATCCCTTGGAATGTTACCCTCCATAGCAGAGGGGCCGTGGAATGCTCTGTGTTTTAGGATTACGGCTGCCCAGAGACAGCTTGGGAAGCAGTGTTATGTTTTACAGTGTGTATTAGAAATCAACTCAGATGTACACTTAAATATTGTATTCTGAGTTATGACATAGCAAACTGACATTGTAATATTTTCCAGTATGTGATTTTCATGGTTGCCATGATGTCATAAGTAAGGATTTAAAAACAGTTATCTGTTTTTCGTGGACAGGACTTAAAACAGTGTTAAAAAGCATGCACTCTGTGTACCAAAAAGCCTTGAAGTGGAATGATGGGGAATCCCTATGGGGTAAAGAGAAGATTTTTGGTTCTCTCCCTTGGTTCTTTAGAATGAGAGTCAACACATTAAGAACCTGGACTGCCCTGAAACAGAGGCACATTTGAGAGCTCCTGGAAACCCCTTTATAGGATTATTTCCTTGTCTTTGTTCTTTAGTCCTTGATTAGTTGTCAAGTGTAGCTGGAGATATGTTTTGCAGCCATTTGAGAAGCAGCACATCTGGTTAGAAGCAGAGACTGGGGAACCTGATTGCCTGGGTGAGTCATTCCTGGCTTTGCCACTCCAGCTTTGTGATCTTGGGCAAGTTACCTGTCTCTCTCTGACCCAGTTTCCTCAGCTGTAAAATGGGATAATAATAATATTCATAAGATTGTTGTGAGAATGAAATGAGTTAATAAATGTAAGGCAGTTTAGGATAGTGCCTGGCATAGTTAGCCCTGTATAAAAATGTTGACTCTTAGTACATGTTAAATTCCTATATTTCACCACGTTCAGACCAAGTTGATAACCACTTCCATTTGTTCCACATTCCTGACCTAATTTAACTTGGGTTCTCCAGCCGAAATCTAAGATTCCCCAGGCTAGGTAGGTATGAACTCTTGTTCTTAGTGGAATCTGCACGGCAGACCTGAGTACTAGTGTGTGTTTTGTTTTTTCCTTGAACTAGCTTAAAGAGGTAAGCAAGATTACCTCTTGGGGCAAAGAGAAGATTCTTGGCAGAGATAAGAACATTTGTCATTAACAGAGTCACGACAGGACCCCCAGCTGACATAGCAACACTTGTTCTGCTGTCTTCTCCATGCCACAGCCCTTTTCTCCTTGATTTTTTTTTTTTTTTCTTTTGAGACGGAGTTTGGCCCTTTCATCCAGGCTGGAGTGCTGTGGCATCATCTCGGCTCACTGCAACCTCTGCCTTCAGGTTTCAAACGATTCTACTGCCTCAAGAGTACTCTACTTCTGAGTAGCTGAGATTACAGGCTCTCACCACCTTGCCTAAGTTTTGTAGTTTTAGTAGAGACGGGGTTTCACCATGTTGGCCAGGCTGGTCTTAAACTCCTGACCTTGTGATCCGCCCACCTCAGCCCCCCAGAGTGTTGGGATTATAGGCATGAGCCACCGCATCTGACCTGATGGTCTTTAAGTGCTCTCAGCATTCTCACTCCTGGAGTCCAGGCCTAAAGCTTGCATCCCTCCTCCTGGCCAGTCCCCAGGCTTTAGAAATAAATAGACTTTAAATGAGTCCTGCTGTTTGCTGTTCTGCCCTAGGCTGAGGCTAATGGAGATGGTCTCTCTGCATGAGCAGAGCTGTGTGTGAGAGGTTGCTAGGAGAAAGCAATACCTGTTGCCTTAGGGGCCAGCCTCAGGGGCCGGTGACAGTTAAGACTCTTCCTCAGAGCTGCACTAGGGGCCTAAGCCTTGCTCTCACAGTGCAGAATAAGCACATTGTAGCCTGACCTGGTAGAAGAAAGGTGATTATTGTCAGTACCTGTGGTCCTTGTTTCCTTTTCACCCAGAAAGCAGAGTGGGAATATGGAAAGATCACACGCCTTTTGGCTAGGCTGACCTGGGTTTGAATTCTGGCTCTGCCACTCAGCATATTAATACAAATAAGTAATGCACACTGAGTCTTAGTTTCCTCCTCCCTAGGCATGGGAGCTGTAAATCCTTTTGCACAGGATTATGGTGTAAAACAGCATGTATGCAGCACATCTGGATAGTGGCAGGCTCTGATGATGATGATAATATCACCAACACTGATAGAATGCTTACAGTATACCAGGTATTGTCTTGAGATACAACGTATATTATTTGACCCGTCCCACAACATCATCTCCATTTTACACACTAGGAAACTGAGGCACAGAAAAGTTCAGTAAGTTGGATATGACGGCACTGAGCACAAAGCCCAGATTTAAATCCAGGCTCCCAAAAGTTAGCTCCATGGTTTTCCAGATGGAGAAGTTTTTGAGATTTCTAAGACTTTTGATAACGTAAAATACCACTACTTCTAATCATTTATGGCCTCTGCATAATCATTCAGTTGTAGCTGGTGCATTTGTCTTGTGTAGACCTGCTAATGGCAACAGATACAACCTGCTACTAATGAGGAAATTGCCCTTTTGCAGATGAATGATGGAAAAAAAAATTCTAAGATGGAGTCTTGCTCTGTAGCCCAGGCTGGAGTGCAGTGGTGCGATCTCGACTCACTGCAACCTCTGCCTCTCGGGTTCCAGCAATTCTCCTGGTTCAGACTCCTGAGTAGCTGGAATTACAGGCATGTGTCACTACGCCCAGCTAATTTTTGTGTTTTTAGTAGAGATGTGGTTTTACCATGTTGGCCAGGCTGGTCTCGAAAGGCTGATCTCAAGTGATGCACCCGCCTTGGCCTCCCAAAGTGCCAGGATTACAGGTGTGAGCCACCATGCCTGACCTGAATGATAGAATTTTAATAGTTGTTCTGGTTCAATGTGAAGTGTTTTTCTCTCTTCAGAGACTACCTGTGGGGCCCCTCAAGACAGCAAGCAGACTAGGAATCATTGTTCTAGAACTTTGATAAATGTGCATAAGAGAGAATCTCCTGTTCCCTTTGTTTCCTTGCACATGTAACTTGAAGCTGTGCTGCTTCTGTTGAGTGGAGGTTTGATAGGGAACAGCTACCCCACTCATGGGGCAGCATCTGGAGCTTGGTGCACTGGGACTTGTATTGCAGCATAGACTTCACCTTGCCTGTTGGAGGCTGAGACAGCAAAATGCAATTCGTCCAGATGCTGCCAAGAGTTTCGAGGACTTTCGTTAGGGCGATAGTACTATGTTTAAGCTTTGGGGTGGGCTCTGTCCTGCGAGAGTGTCTGTCTTTCCTTCCTGGTGGCCTGCATTGACATTGAGGCTCTGCAGATAAGTGGCTGTATTCATCACTGACCTGATCAACCTATGGCTGGGCTTGTCCTGGCAGCAGAGAATAACCACTATGCTGATAGCTGTTATAGTCAGTTTTGTTCTTTTGGACATAAGTTTACATTAGTGTGAAACTGTTTTAAGGTGCATATGCATGATTTGAGTTTCATCTATGTATCTCTGGCCTTTTACCATTAGGAAATTTGGTTTTCTGTCTTTGCTAATTGAATTAGGGTTTGTGTGGCTGGTTAGAATCATCTGGGTAGGGTGTGATTTTCAAAGTTGGCCTCGTGTTGAACCTAAGGCTTAGAGATGTAACCTTCCTGTCAGACGGTCAGATCGCTAACACTGGATCACACTGACTGGCCTTCAAGGGTGACTCATGCCTGTGTCATTTCCAGCAGCATCTTTAATATACCTCTGGTGGGATAGTTTCCTTCTCTAAGTAGTAAGGTGAACCGGGAGATGTTGCGGGAGTGGACTCTGCTTTTTATTTCTTTGAATAGCATACATGAAATTATACATTGTGGTCCTTATTGTGCCATCAATTTTGTGTTTCTAATAATCCAAGTTTCTAAAAAGAAGACTCTGTTTCCTATAGATGGGGAGATAAAACTTGAGGAATTGGAATCCTCCCACTGGAAAGGCACGTTGCAGGTCCAGCCAGTGTGTAGTTATTGTTCATTAGTCTATGCATGGCACTCAACTAGATGACATGAGGATCCAGACAAGTCTTGCTTTCTGCCTTCAAGTTGCTTATACTTTAGGTGGAGGTATCAGTGATGTAAAAACTGCATGGGTTTGTGACAGGGAAAATCCTGCTGGAAGTGTCGGTTTAGCGCTGAGAGGAGCAAAATGATTTGAAATAGATGGCATTTTTTCAGTGCCTGCTCAGACAAGATTTTTGCATGTGTGTGAATTTCCTCACCTTTGAAAGAGAGGGGGTGTTGCCTGTCGTATGACAGAAGTCTGACATAATATGCATCTTTTTGCCCCTCATATCACGTGGCCTAGTGTAACTGTGGGATTTTTCTGGGAAAACAGTTAGATATGCATTGTATTTACAGTGTGCTACAACTCTTTAACCTGGGACATAACTTACTGAGATCTGCCTGACATGGGCTGCTTTCTCACAGTCCTGTTGGAGCCCTGCTTGCCAAGGGCACAGAGCATTAAATGGTGAGCAGAAGTTACGTTAACTGGAGTCTGTTTTGTGTTACAGTCTTTTGCAGCCCTTTTTCATATTTCAGTTTGGGTTAAAGCCCTAGAACAGGAATGAGAAATTCGTAGTAAATATGCACGTGTTCTCTCCCTCACCCCCAAGAAGCTACTCATGGGGTGTTGCTAATCAAAATGTCCTGTTCCTGGCTGGGTATAGCCTTAGAGTATTTCTTAACACATGGTTCCTGGATGTCACTCCTTTTTGCTCCAAATTGTCACGTTTTATAAAATCTGTTTGCAGTCTCCTTTGCAGTGTTATCCTCTTGCTCCATTTCATTTTAATAAGTGTTGAGCGAGTGGTACAGGGAATGGATTCTGTTGGAGGCCAAAAAATAAGAACACTTAGAATGACCAGTAAAGATTTTGTGGTGGAAGGACTTAAGCTGTACTTTGAAGGGTAGATGGGATTTAGGCAGGTAGCGGGGAGGAAGCTGCCCTGTGAACTAAGGGACTGAAAAGGAAAGTAGAAATCATGACGTGGGAACAGCAAATAGGTGAGTTTGGTAGATGTGGAGGGTTTCTTCCAGGCAGTGGTTCTCAGGGCTTGTGTGTATCAGTCATCTGCTGGACTGCATCCTCAGTTTCCGTTTTAGTAGGTCCTACAGTAGGGCCCTAGAATTTGCATTTCTAGCAGGTGCCCAGGTGATGCTGATGTTGCTGGTTCAGGGGGGCTGCATTTGAGAAACACTGCTGTGGAGAGCATGTAAGCTGTGGCCAGAGGAGTCATGCTGGAGCAGAGGTGGAGGGTAGGGCAGCCTGGCACCCACCTCCAGGGACCACCCTTTGCAGGTGTGCACTGCATTGTGACTTGTATGAAGCAGTGGTCCTGGGCCCAGAGGTCTTGAGTACCAGCCTAAGGAGCTGGCACTCTCTTTAGGCAGTGGGAAGCCATTGACAAATTTTGATCAGGAGAATATTATTGGCATGTCCTTTCAGTTAATTTGGTAGATGGGGAAGGGGCCTGAGGGGGGAAAGCAAGCTGTAGCATAGTGCAGTGTCCCCCAGATGGATTATCTCAGGAGTGCATTTGGGAGAGAGAATTGGAAGGCTGTATGTTCAGTGAGGAAGGTAAGGAAGAGAAGAATGCAAAGGTGACCCAATGTTTCCTTCAGTTTGGGAGCCTGGAAAATGGTGATTACATTGACAGAAAGGGGAAGTCAGAGCAAGAGCACCAATGAGCAGTTATTTTAAAACTGAGTTTAAGTTTTTTCTTCTGAAGATGATTGCCTATCCTGTTTTCAGAACAAAGGATCTATGAAGTACTGTGCCTTTTAATTGTTTTTGTCTGTAATATTTAAGCTTTTCATGATTCTAAATATGTTAATCTCTTGACCCTTGAATTTCATCTTATTCTGAGGTTTACATGGAAGAATATTGTTTAAAAATCCACTAAGCCATTTCACTGTAATTTTCCCTAGACACTTATACCCACCCTTATGGTCTTGCCCAAGTATGAGTGGGATAATGTTATAAGTCACTTTTGCTGTTCACGCATAAGCCTTGTTACATGGGGTTGCAGTATCTCTCTAATTTTCTGGAAGTTACTAATTTCTAATTAACTGAACATTATGAACACTTACAGATTTGTTTATTTCAGTTTTCCCCTCATTTTCAAAGTAATACATGCTCATTGTGGAAAAGTTGGAACATAATTATAAAATTAAAAATCTGTGAGCTGCCCATAAGTTACTCCTCTGACATCCGTACTCGTTTCACTTCCCCTTGGCTGTGGGTGGATCTGGGAGCAGAGCTGGTCCCATCTGGATCAGGGCCGAGGCTCAGCATGCCAGTGTGTGGAGTTAGGTCACAGATTCTGCCCTACTTCTCCTTTCCTATCCCAGTGTCTAGCTACACCCCAACTTTGCATGCGGTCATATTACTGGGAGTGACAGTAGCCGCCCTAAGGGTGAAACAAAATGGTACCATAGTGGAGGAGGGAGCCTGGCCAGCAGGCCTGAAGGGAAGAGGGCAGTGTTTATAGAGGTGATGAAATGCTGTGCTCAGCGCGGTCTCGTTTGCGTGTGTCTTTTTGAGGCTTTAGGGCCTTGGGAAGAAGGAGACTAGGAAAAAAAGACAGACTGAACTGTATTATCAGTGCAGGGAGCAGGCAGCCCTGTTGTGGGATTCCCCTTTTCTCCTTTGCATAGAGAGGGACTTGAGAAGGGGAAGACACTTGCCTATCCAGAGAGAAGGAAGTACCCAGGTCATGACGAGCCTGCCTCATCTCGTGGGTGGTACAAGCAGGGCAGCAGCTATGGGGTGACAGAAAACGCAAGTAGTGACAGAACTTGAGGCACAGCAGGGTGAGCAGATACCTAAAGGAGTGCTGCTGGCATGGCATCCTCTGAGAGCAAGTCCACTGAGGGTGGATGGGCCAAGGGAAGATGCCTCGCTAGGCTGGCAGCATCGATTTTGTGTGGGTTAAGCCCTTTGTCCTCCACCTCCCACTTTTGGGAACTCCAGAGAATGAGAGAAGAGGCAAGGGCTCAGATTTGCATTTGATGGTGGGAAACTTAATCCTACAGATTTAGGGAGTAACTGTTAGTGACCTAACCTAGGACTACCAGGCGCAGTTGACTCACACTTGTAATCCCAGCACTTTGGGAGCCCGAGGCGAGCGGATCGTGAGGTCAAGAGATCAAGACCATTCTGGCCAACATGGTGAAACCCCATCTCTACTAAAAAATACAAAAATTAGCTGTGCCTGTAGTCCCAGCTACTCAGAAGGCTGAGGCAGGAGAATTGCTTGAACCCGGGAGGCGGGAGTTGCAGTGAGCCAATATTGTGCCAGAAACAACTGGGGGATAGGTGTGGCAACCGTTTAATTTTTGACCAAACTGGGACATGATTTCATATTTACATTGGGCTGGACCTGGCAAGCCAGGATGTAGGCTCTCCCTACATACTGGGAATATCCAAGTCACATATACACATTTAAAAATACGGGGAGCTGCTTTTATAACCTCAGTATCTCCTTGTCAAGACCCTCAACTGTATTCATACCATGACGTTTTTGTTTTGTTCTCCATTTTTAAAAAAGGGTATACTAGTCCTTATTATGACTATGTTGCCATACTAAATGTTTTACTAAAAATATTGTTAATGGCTAATTGTTTCACCTTCTAAATGTACCAGTTTTCTTTCTTTTCTTTTTTTTTTTTTTGAGACAGAATCTTGCTCTGTCGCCCAGGCTGGAGTGCAGTGGCGCAATCTAGGCTCAGTTTTCTTTATTAATTGCATACAATTACTAATCTAGATTTCTTTCCAGCTATTTGTTATAAGTGATAGCAACATACATCTTTAATGCCTCAGTATTTCCATAGTTAAATTCTTAGAGTCAGATTTGTATAACTGATGAATATTGCTGAACTCTAGGTGTCTATTTTAAATCTGAATTTCCACATTGGAAAACTGACAGTTGAGTTTCATTGATTTCTGAAATGTGAAATAAGTGGCTTTTAAAAAGTCGCTGAATAGTTTTACCACTTAGTATGTCTCTTACAACCTTGCCTTGCAAAGGGGTAAAGTAGTGAAGTAACAACTTGAATGAAGAGAACAGTTTTATTGGTAGCGCAGCATTTTCCACATTGCCATAAGGTGAATGTCCTGCAGAGAGACTGAATCATACTGAGTTTAATTGTGGTGGGTGTGTGGGGTTTAGGCATACAAATACTTGATTTTGAAAACTGACAGTTTGGCATAGTATGGTTGAAAGATCATGTGTTGGGCGTGTTGAACTACTTTGAGTTTTCATGAGGAGCAAGAGTCTATGTCTTTGAAGTTGTGTAATGTCATAGAGTGCTGGTGGCATTTTCCACATGGCATATGCATTTTATTACCAGCATGAAAGTACATTTTCAGGAGTGGGTTCTTCCGGTGTGAGTCATTTACTAGTTAGAGAATACTTTGTGGAAACAGTTGTCAGCACAAAGAGTCGTCTTTACATCAGCAAGAACTAAAGCTGAGAAATCTGCTTTGTGAGAACTGTGTGTACATCGCTGGGTCAAATGACCTGAAGGTGTTTTGTAAAGCCCTGTGTGGTAATCGGTTCAGTCACTGCTAATACCTAAATGCAGCATGCCAGTCCTGAGATGCAGGGACTGGCATGCTGCATTTAGAAATTAGCAGTCGGAGATGCCCAGTACTGACTGTGTTACAACTTGCGCTGGGGGGGTCAGACCAGTTTGCAAACAGGAAAGAAGAAGCTATTGGAAAATTTATATCTGTAAAGACTTCCTGGTTGGTTTGACGGCATTCCTGAGTTATTCACACCTCAGCTAGTCTCTAAAGACTTCAAAGACCCAGGAAGAATTTTCATGTATATATAAAAAAATATATTTTATATTTTAATACATATTTTATATAATATATTTTATATATGTATATATTATATAAATATATATCATATGTTATATATAAATCTATACTTTATATATATATCTATCTATATGCAGTTGATTCCAAAATGATGAAATGTATGGACGACTGCTTTCTAATAAAAAAATAACATCTAAGCTAAAGGGAAAGAACAACTTTGAATATTGACTTGTTTAGTTTTCAGAACCTTTATGATTAGTACTTAAGATTGAAACATGAGAGTTTATGAATGTTGAAGCATCACTAAATCTAAAAATAAAATCACAAGGCTGGAGTTTTGCTTTTAGATTTCCCAGTTTTCAGGCAATGGCTTGTCATGTTTTGTTTCTTCTGCTGTGTCTGCAATCCAGTGCTCCATTTTTACTTCTTTCTGTTCTCTGGTCCTGGATTTGACATGTATTGGTAGATTCCCAGTTGCTTTTGAAAGGTGACTTGAGAACTTTGGGGGCAAGTGAAAACTGAGTTACGCCCGTCAGATCAATAGTGTGTAACTTCAAAGATAGGACTTATGATACCGTAAGCCCTGCCTTGAATTCCTTGGGTGTCCCATGGGTGTATGTATATGATATCTAGGACATAAATGACATGTAGTTTATGCTTGCAAACAGAAGTCATCCAGGCAACTTCCCTCCCCCTACAACATTATCGTATCTGAGCCCTTTTTTTCTTAAAATGAAAATACTAAGCTGCTTGAAGAAATTTACTGCTAAGAGGACAGGCATTTGATTTTCACTCTGTCATTGTTGGCTGTGACTTTGGCCATTTAGTGTGGATTTTCAGCAAGTATTTCATATAAGGAAGATTGTACTCTGAGATTTTAATATTATAATAGGTTTATAAATAATTATAAAGGCATAGCTCATAGTTGACTTAAATGATGCTTGTTTTCTTTATCCTTTAGGTAGGCAGACCACTCCCTGTTTTCATAATTTGTCACCAAATACATTTTTCAAGTCTCTAGTAGTGAAAACTGAATGTATGAACTCCTTTTATAGGCCAAACTTGTTTCTGATTTTAGGAGAATTGAAATTTGTGTGTTTATTGACAAGAATTTTTCTGAGGTAGATTGTTGAAAAGCTGTTGGTTTCCTAATTTCCATGTTGCATGGTTTCTTGTTTGGTTAAAAGTAAGGCAGAGGGAGACCCTGGGCAAAGGAGCTGTGGAAGTTCTAAATAGGGCCGTGAAGTGGGTTATTAAGAGGAAGTAACGTTATTAGCTGGCAGCTGGAGAGCCTGGAAGCCTCTCTTAAGCAGCTGCATCATATCAAAGAACTGATTTGCATTCGTGTTACTATGAAAACAGACCAAACTGTGTCTCTAAATGTGTGTGTTTTGTGAATCTGGAAACACAAACATTCATATTTTGTGACCACCTGAGTAACCGGCCGGTGAGACTAGGAGCCTGCTACAGCATCTGTGAAAAGCAGCTTAGTTCTTAGCAATGGCAGGGAGAAGTGGAGTGAGTCTCAAAATCTGTAGGAAGGATTTTCTTTTTCTGCTTTTCCATTGATCTCTTTCCCTTAACCCAGATATTTTCCCATCTGCAGGAGCAAAAGAGGGGAAAATACCATGAAACCTTGAGTTTCAGTGTACAGCAGTAGGAAATACGTTGTCACGTTTCAAAGGATAACTGAGGATAAAATGGTAACCTAAAGCATTGGTAAATATTATGCAGGTCGTGTATATGGGATGGCATAGATTAGTTTTTGTGCTGGAATTGATTCAACAGTGATTACTATCTTGAACCTGTAAGAGCTGTTAAAGTTATTTGGGGGTATGGGTGGAGGAAAGGTGGGTTACAGAAATGAGTCTGTATTCAGTCTATGCTTTCTTTCCTCCTTCCCTTTCTTTGTTCAACCCTCCCTCCTCCGCAGTTCTCTGCTGTCCTCACTCTTGTGACAGTGGTCTTTTCCAGGGTCACACCTCTGACCTCCCTGGACTCAGTTTAGAGGATGCTTTTCACTTCTTATCTCTACCTCTTGGGAGCATGTGATATGTTGTCAGTCACTTTTTTGTCCCTGAAGTGCTTTCTTGTCTGTTCTGAAGGGGCCTGGAGTGCTCGGCCTGTGTGCTGAAGAAGGTGCAGCTCTTTTCACTAGTCATAGCTCCTCAGCAAATGACCAAGGTGGAAGCTGGAAGATCAGGGTTGTCACATAATCGGGTGCTGGAGGCTTTAGAAGCAAGGTGGGTATTTTCAGCGGGAGGATCAGGTGTGACATTCTGGTAGAAGTAGTATTGATTTTTTTTTTCTTTTCATTGGGATCTGAGATGCACTTGGCACAGTGAGGGCTCAATATTTGAATGAATAAAGGCAGGGTTGAAACACAGATGAGGGAAGAGTATTTTCAGTTTAGGAAACACATGGACACAACATCAGCAGGGGGAGAAGATGAAGCTCATGAAGGTGAAAATGAATCACTCTCTTGGCTGAGTGGAGTATGGAAGCGGATGGGGGAGGAAGCTCGCAAGTGTGTTCTTGCCAGACTGTGAAAGGCTGCGAGGATCAGCTAAGGAATCTGGGGAACTCTGGGCAGGAGAGGTGGTTGGAATTGGGAAAACTAATCTGGCAGCAGTTTGTTGAGTCAAATGAGAAAAACCTCATTTTGGTCTCAGCTCTGGAGGGGGCCAAAGTCTGAGCCCACTGCCTTCGTGCTTCCCTGGCTCAGCTCTCACAACCAGTTCCCCTGTTGTCCTTCTCACTTCACCTGACCTCCTGGTGCCATGACCAGTGACCACCGAATCCAGTCGCCTTGTGTGCACAGCCTATGGAGTAGTAACAGAGCCTCATCTTTGGAAGTCATGATGCCTGGGGGGAAGACAGCAGCAGTGTGGCTGGAGTTAATGTCAGTCACCCGTTCCATGAGGGTTAGAGGGTCTGTGATTCAGAAAGTGAATGAGGAGGGTACCTTTGATAGGATTAGGAATAAGGGGCTTAAGGCAAAATCAGGGCTAAGAATTTAAAACCCAAATAGTTCCCGGATGTGAAAAAAACTTCGTGAGAATTTACTTTAGGATTTATCATCCGTTCCTCTCCATATCTCTTTTCCTTATATCCAGAAACAAAACACGCCCCTGCCATTCCACGTGGACACCATAAATAGCTCCTTTTAAAATATTTGGTTTGATTTTTTTCAAAAGTGCTTATGAGGGGCCAGGTGTGATGGCTTGCGCGTGTAATCCAAACACTTTAGGAGGCCTAGGTGGATGGATGATGAGGTCAGGAGTTCGAGACCAGCCTGACCAACATGGTGAAACCCTGTCTCTATAAAAAGTACAAAAATTAGCCAGGTGTGGTGGCATGTGCCTGTAATCTCAGCTACTCAGGAGACTGGGACAGGAGAATTGCTTGAACCTGGGAGGTGGAGGTTGCAGTGAGCCGAGATCATACCATTGTACTTCAGCCTGGGTGACAGAGCAAGACTGCCTCTCAAAAAAAAAAAAAAAAAAAAAGTGCTTCTGAGGTCCAATGAAGGTATGAAGGAAAATTGTGAAAGTACTTTTGTTTGTCTGGTCCATGGTGAGATTAGGGGTGAGATCAAGGGTAAGGAGATCAGCACATGGGGCTGGGAAGGGCAGGTTCCTCCATTCACCTCTACCAGCCTGCTCTGTTCCTTTTTACACATTTGCGGTATTTGGTGTGTGTAATTTGCACAGTGGGTTATAAACAGTCTGATTATCTCAAATGATACCCATGCTTGATCTCTCTTGTTGGTAAAAATGGGGAACAATATTCTTGAGGTATTTGCTGAGAGCTATAATTATCAGTGCCTTAGCAGATTCCCATGACACCAGGAAATCTAGATATTTTCACATGCTTGAGAAAATATTCGTGCTTTATTATTAAGCTACAAGCTGTACAGCAACATCTGGAAAGTCACTCAGATGGAATAAAACCAGGTTTTGGTTGAAACATCAGTTAATATTATGAAAGAATTATAAACATGATGATGCCATAAACTCATCCGGTTCTTGCAGCAACAACTCTCCTCAGCTAATGAAATTTTCACAGAACTGATGACATCAGTAAAAACTGCAAGGTGGTGACTGCTTTTGTGAGTGTGACCTCCCCTCTTAGCATCTCCAACTGTCTTTGGGAGTGAGCACTGGGGAAGGAGGCTACTTCTGTGAGCATTATCTGCTGCTTTCCATTCAGTGGTGGAGAAGTCAATTCAACAGCAAGCTTAGGTTCAGCATGGCATAATTATTATCTAAGCAATATTTCATCAAGGTGCATTTCTGTTGAAGTGGGCCGAGGGCCACTTGGTTGTGTTTTCCACATATTTTATTTATTTTTGAGTCAGTCTCTCTCTCTGTCACCCAGGCTGGTGTGCAGTGGTACGATCTCAGCTCACTGCAACCTCTGCCTCCCTGTTCCAGCGATTCTTGAGCCTCAGCCTCCCGTGTAGCTCATATTACAGGCATATGCCACCATGCCCAGCTAATTTTTTTGTATTTTTAGTAGAGATAGGGTTTCACTCTGTTGACCAGGCTGGTACTGAACTCCTGGCCTCAGCCTCCCAAAGTGCTGATTACAGGTGTGAGCCGCCATGCCCTGCCCACATGTTTTAAATTACATATTTTAAATGACATTCCTAACTAATGCAATATTCTGATTTAGAAACTGAAGACACCATGGCCACTTGTCCAAATCTCACATTTTAGATAGTTTTCAGGTAAATGGAGACTTAACTGGCCTGCCCAGTGCACACAGCTAGGTGCTATCAGAACCGTGACCTTTTGTATTTTCACTTACTATTTGTGTCTTTCCCAAATACTCTAAAGCTTCATCTGTAAAACAGATGGAAGTCATTAAAAATCAGAGCATTCCTGTTGGTCCAGGGAGACAGGATCCAGATGATGTGTGGGAGTCTCATCAGCTCCCCAAGGCAGGGATTTATGAGGGCTCACATCAGAACCTTTCCTATTAGCAATTAAGAAGGTATGTTCTTAGTGAACAGAAAGATGTGTTGGTGTGTGGAATTTTTTTTTTTTTTAAATCCTAGTCTCTTAGCTCAGGCTGCCATAACAAAATACCATAGACTGGGTGGTTCCAACAATAGACATTTAGTTCTCACAGTTCTGGAGGCTGGGAAGTCCAAGATCAAGGTGCTGGTATACTCGGTATCCGGTGAGGGCCGACTTCCCGACTTGCACGATACCTTCTTGCTGTGTCCTCATGTGGGACACGGAAAGAGAGAAAACACATGCTTGAGTCTCTTCCTCCTCTTACAATAATTCCACAAGGTGGGCTTCACCCTCGCGACCTCATCTAAACCTAATCAGCTCCCAGAGGTGCCACCTCACATGGGGGTTAAGATTTCAACATATGAATTTTGGGGGACTCAAGCATTCAGTTTGTAACACCTAATAATGCCTTTTAAAAAATGGGCTGTCTGGCAGCCCATTGTTGAGAAGATCCAGTGTCTCAGTAATTATTCATACTCACAAATATTCTGAGACGAAACTAAACATTTGAAAATATTAAGAGATGACTAGATTAATAATTGGACTTTTTTCTACCTGCTTGTCCAGTTCATTAAGTAAATATTTACTTGAGCACCTCTTATGAGTCAGTCCCTGTACTAGATTCTGTGCCAAAGGGATAATAAAAACCTGAGCTAGAGGAGCCCACATTTGGTGGCCAGTGTTTAAGTCATATGCTGTTATTTTCTTCCTATCACATTCCAGATAAGTTTTATCAGGTTGCCTTCTGGTCCCATGTTTCCTATTGGATGAAATATTGTGAGCATAGTACATAGAGAATACTATGCCGAATACTTACGTACTTGCATTTGGCTTTATCAGATTTTAATATTTGAAGGAAACAAGTCAAACAGTTTTTTAATATAAGTAAATCTCTGTAGGAGTTGAAGGCTCCTGTGAACCTTCCTCATCTTGCGTCCTTACCTTTCTATAAGTAACCACTATTATGGATTTGGGATGTTTCATTGCTACATGTGTTTTTATACTTTTATTATATATGTATGAGCTTATGAGTAAAGTAAGGTATATTGTTTTGAAACCTTATGAAAATAACAGCAAACTGTATATATTCTTCTGTATTTTTTTTTTTTCTTTCGAGACAGAGTCTCACTTTGTCACCAAGGCTGGAGTACAGTGGCGCAATCTCAGCTCACTGCAGCCTCTGTGTCCTGGGTTCAAGTGATTCTCCTGCCTCGGCCTCCCGAGTAGCTGAGATTAGGCGCCCACCATCATGTCCAGCTAATTTTTGTATTTTTAATAAAGATGGGGTTTCACTGTGTTGGCCAGGCTGGTCTTGAACTCCTGACCTCAGGCGATCCACCCGCCTTGGCCTCCCAAAGTGCTGGGATTACAGGAGTGAGCCACCGTGCCCGGCCTGTCCTACAGTATATTAGTCTGTTCTCCTATTGTCAGATATTTTTTGAGTGTTTCCAAATTTTCATTAATGTAAATAGCACTGATGTGGACATTCTTATACATGTTTCCTGATGTGTGTATGATGTGTATTTGCATTTCTCTGGGGACATCACGTGAGAGTGGAATTTCTGTGTGATAGCACGTGAGTGTCTTTCACTCCAAAGTTGTCTTCACCTTTACTCGATAGTACACATTGCTTTACACAGTAGTCAGATTACATTCCCTCTGCATTGTACTGGTAATTTTATTGAGCTGCATCTTTTCCAGTACTTTATATTGTGAAACTTTTGAGTTTTTGCTCATCTGTTGATGTAGAAGTGATACCTTATTGTTTCTAACTTTAATGCTGCATTTTCCTGATTGGAGTGAGGCTGAATATCTTTTCACGTATTTATTGGCCTTTCAGGCTTTTTCTTTTTGAGCTGCCTATTTATAACATGTCCTCTTCCTTCCCTCCTCCTTTATGGGTGACAGGGACTCAGGTTCGGAGAAGTAGATTCATCATAATCCTTGATTCACAACCCATTATTATCATTGATGTTTGCATGGCCCTTTTATTTGCTTTATTTATAATATAATGAACACCTATGAGCTCATCAGGCTCTGAGACATTACCAGCAGCTTCCTGTACTTCTCCCCACTCCATCTCTCGGCCTCTTCCCTCTTTATGTTTGCTACCTGAGCTTTATTATTCCTTATCTAGTTCTCTTTGTGGTCCTCTGGGGCCTTGCTTTTCTTATTCTCCATTGTTAATATGATTTATCCAAGTTGTTGTGTTGGCTTTGGTTCATTCATTTTTATTGCTGCACAGCATTCTTCTGGGTTAATACTGTTTTTCTATCATTTCACCTGTGAATGTGATTCCAGTTTGTTATGAACATTCTTATATGTGAATCTTGCTCATTATGGTCATGATGGTCTCTCAAATATTATCTGGACCTGGCAATGCTGGGTTAGGTATTCTGATGTTTAAATTTGCTACCTAATGCCATTCTCCTCCTCCTCCCCCTCCCCCCCGCCGAATTATACCAATTTATCTTCCCAGAAGCAGTAAGTAAGAGATGAGGTTGCTCTAGATTTTCTGGTCAATTTCTAGTTCCTTGCCTATATACTTCTCATCAGTATACTTTTGTTGGTTTGGTGGAATTGCTTGTCATGTTTGGTTTCCTTGCAGGTTACTGGCTGGTATGGAGTGGGTGGAGGGGGAACAAATAAGCCTACTCTGCTAACTGTTGGAGGTTATTGGTGTTTATGAAGAGAACCTGACTTTTGTTGGATGGCCAAGGGGGCATGGGTTGGTTTGCAACACCACTTTTCACATGTGTTTGATTCCTTCTTAGAGGTCTGTAATCACTGAAAATGTGCTGGTTTTATAATCTCTCTCATAGGTCTCTTATTTGAAATTTATAGTGGGTCTCATCCCTGTTCTTTTGTAGTGTCTGCTCTGTTTTGCTTGTGGGGGAGTTTTTTCTTTTGTGTTTTTAGTTTCAGTCTGTGAACTCCTTTTCAGTTGAGCTTTCTGGAATGTGGGTTGAAGGTATATTAAAAATATAAGGTAGTTGGCCAGGCGAGGTGGCTCACTCCTGTAATCCCAGCACTTTGGGAGGCCGAGGCGGGTAGGATCACTTGACATCAGGAGTTTGAGACTAGCCTGGCTAACGTGATGAAACCCCATCTCCACTGAAAATACAAAAACTAGCTGGGCGTGTTGATGCATGCCTGTAGTCCCAGCTACTCGGGAGGCTGAGGCAGGAGAATCACTTGAATCTGGGAGGCGGAGGTTGCAGTGAGCCAAGAGATTGTATCACTGCACTCCAGCCTGGGCGACAGAGTGAGACTCTGGGGAAAAAAAAAAAAAAGGTGTGTGTGTATATGTATGCATGTGTATATATATATGTATGGTAGGTGTTTCAGTTCACAAAATACTTAGCAATATTGGGTAAAATATAACTATATATGTATATATATATACACATATATATATACACACACATACATACACATACACACGAATTTACAGTTGTGATCATAAATTTTGGAAAGAATACCCAGGATGTGACAATGAGGAAAGAACAGAATTTCAGAGCAGTATCTTAGGAGTTGAACTTGCATCAGAGTGAGAAACAAAATGCCTGAGGCCTTAACAGTTATATCTGGAAAAAGAATGGGGCCTTGAAGGGAGAAGCTGGACCTGGGATCTTCCTGCATAGCTGTTTAGCCAGAAATACAAAGAAGTTTGTCCATCTCAGCCTGGGCTCAGAGTAGGGAATAAAAGTCCTCAGATCCCCTCCTAAAATGAGAAAGCATCAGCCTGCCCTCACTTCTGAGGCTTCATATGTACACTGCTCAACTGTCCAGGAATCACCAAGTCAGGGAATTAACATAATGCAGAGCCATAGATCCTCCTCTACTGAGGCGCCTTGCAGAAACAAATCATCCATGCCTGTTTACGTGCCTTCCCCCTTAACAGTAAGCTTCTTGACCTTTGTACATGGATATGTATTTGTGGAATGAAGAAGTGAACAAGTAGAAACACATAGGCGTTCTTAACAGAATCTAAAGTTCCACCCACAAAGTAGATTTAGCACCTTAAAAAATAAAGTGTAGAAGGGACATTATTTTGCCCAGTAAAATGTTCAGTTTTCAAACAGTTCTTCCACTCTTAAAATATTCTGCAGATCATGGACTCAGCAGACAGTGATTGAGTAGCCTGCTGTTCTGTGTGTTGTGAAGGATACAAAGACTGCCAAGTGTTTTACCCTTAGGGAGCTGTAAGTGTAGAGGAGGGACAGGCTCGAACACAAATAATTATGGTGGAAAGTGCAAAGTAAGTGCCATAGGAAATTTACAGAGTGGTTATGGTTTTGCAGAGGTTGTGAGTGATTCATTTCACTTCAGAGATTTGTTCATTGAGAGAGCACTTAGTAGAGCTTCTTGTGTTGTCAGCGTTAGGATTATAAGAATACCTAATATTTATTGTGCACACGCTTGTGATTAGGCATGATTACACTTTATGTACAATTAATCTTTCCAACATAATATTAATTCTCACAACATCCCTACGAAGAAGATCCTATAATTATCTCCATTAAAAATTTTTTATTGAAATGTAGCACATATATATATATATACACACACATATATATATATGTGTGCACTTTTATGAGTATACAACTAGATGGATTTTCATGAGTCACATTCACCAGGGTAACTAGCATCCAGAACAAAACAACATATACACACTCGAGAAGTCTCAGGGCGTCAAAACCCCCAAGAGCAACCATGATCTTGACTTCTAGTAGCAGATTTTTTGAGACCGGTTTTTGTGTTTCCTGGAAATTGAGTTATATGGTACATATTATTTTGTTACGTTCTACGCATGTCGTTTGGGATTGTTCATTCCCGTTGCCATCGAGTATTCCATCATCTCCATTTTACAGATGAGGAATCTGAGACTGAGATGTCAGAGTAGCCCAAGATCATGCAGTGAGTAACAAACATATTACCATGCCATTAAGTGTTTTTTGAAACATGATTTTAATGTTCTTGTGTTGTTCTGTCATGAAAGTATAGGACAGTGTAACCAGTTCCCTTCTGATGGATATCTAGGTTGTTCCCAACATGTTATCACTCATACTTTACCATAAAAATTGAATATTTAAAGTATGTTTTGAGGTTTCCAGCCATGTTTGCAATTGACTATAATCAGTCCATATAGTGTGGCAGCTAGTGAAATATTAATTTCTTTTGTGGCTTTCTTTGTAAGGTAGCAGCTGCTGGTCAAGGGTGGCCTTTGTAGTGTTTTTCCTTAGAGACAGGGTCTCACTGTGTCACCTACGCTGGAGTGTAGTGGCACCATCATAGCTCACTGCAGCCTTGAACTCCTGGCCTAAGTAATACTCCTGCCTTGGCCTCCTGCAGTGCTGGGATTACAGGGGTGAGCCACCATGCTATGCCCATTTGAGTTTTGATGTGTGGTCTACTTGCCTTTTGAAAGTGCCTTGTAAGAGTACTGCTAGTGTGTTTACTTTTTTACCTTTTATCCTACGTTTGTCTTTTTATACCTCCTCTCCCGTTTTCCCACAAAACTTCCTGTCAGAAGACCTTGGTTCTGCTGTAGTCAAAAATTATATTTCTTTGCCTGAGGGTTAGCTCTGTTCTTTGGCCTGCTAACGAGTCTCACAGGGTCTCTGTGGGTCCTTCAGAGGAGATGGACTTTTACGAAACATTCTCTGGTGCAGCAGCTTACAAAGGCAACTTCTGGAGTGTGAGCTCTTTGAAGGTAGGGGCTGTGTAGTGTTCATCGTGGTGCTTGGTACCTAGTAGGTGCTCAGTAAATGGGAGGTGACTGGATGAGGAGCTGCTGGAGCCTCAGATTTTTTTTTTTTTTTTTTTTGAGACAGTCTCACTCTGTCGCCCAGGCTGGAGTGCTGTGGTGTGATCTTGGCTCACTGCAACTTCTGCCTCCCAGGTTTAAGCAATTCTCTGCCTCAGTCTCCCGAGTAGCTGGGATTACAAGCATGCACCACCACATCCAGCTAATTTTTGTATTTTTAGTAGAGATGCGGTTTCACCATATTGGCCAAGCTGGTCTCAAACTCCTGACCTCATGATCCGCCCGCCTCGGCCTCTCAAAGTGCTGGGATTACAGGCATGAGCCACCATGCCCAGCCTTCCTTTGATTGACCTTTACAATATTGTTTTTTTGCTTTTGGGAACATGATTAATTTTTATAGACTTTTCAGACAGAAATAGAATACCTAGAGCTATTTGTTTATAATTGTGCCCCCCTTCTTGTAGTAGAGGAGGAATGATTTAGTAATGTGATAGAAAATAAGTTTATAATAGTTTTGTAAAAGTATGAAGTTTTTTCTATTTTCTGCATTCATTGAACATTGGTTGAAACCCTGCTGGGTCTCATGCAATAGAGAGAGAAAGATGAATATAATTAATCCCTGCCCTTGGGGAATATATAATCTAGTGGGAGAGACAAATATACATGTACTTACACATTGTGGTAAAATATATTTATATATCTGTGAGCATTTCTTTTAAAAGCATAGTGGAAGGAGACACCTGGGAGGTTGGGAGGACCCTCCTGGAAGAGACAACAGCAGAATTTCCTCTTAAAGGAGGTACATAATTCCTCCTCAGTCTGGTACCCAAGTACTGCTTCATCCCTTTTGTTCCTTATTTCTTTCCTTTCCTTTCCTTTTCTTTTCTTAAGAAGGAGTCTCACTGTGTTGCCCATGACTGGAGTGCAGTGGTGGGATCTTGGCTCACTGTAAGCTCCGCCTCCCAGGTTCAAGCAATTCTCCTGCCTCAGCCTCCCGAGTGGCTGGGATTTCAGGTGCCTGCCACCATGCCTGGCTAATTTTTTTTGTATTTTTAGTAGAGATGGGGTTTCGCTGTGTTAGCCAGGATGGTCTTGATCTCCTGACCTTGTGATCCGCCCGCCTCGGCCTCTTAAAGTGCTGGGATTACAGGCGTGAGCCACTGTGCCTGGCCTGTTCCTTATTTCTAGAATGCTAGTACTGGCCATAGTTATAACATTCTGTGATTTCTAATGTAAAAACCTTGTTCTTATCTTTTCCCTCATGCCGTGGAGCCCTTCCACAGAGACTTGTTGATTTTTAGCTCTGAAATGCTTGGAGGATGTAGTTTCCTCTTTCTCTTCTCTTCTCTCTGCTTACATTGCTGTCTCCTTGGTTTGGAAGGACAGTGATGGAAATAATCTTTTTAAGCATCTGGCCTGGAGCATTGCATATCATGGGGTTCAAACTTGTTAAACCAAAAGGAACTGAATAGCCTCTAACTGGTTTTCTCTCCTTTTTTTCATTTAATTCTATTCAATGTCCTTTTATTTAATTCTATTTAATGTCCTCAAAGTTATTCAGTTTTTTTTTTCTTTTGGTATCACTTCTCTGTTTAAAATTCTTCCATGACTCCTTACTACCCTCCAGATGAAGATCCAACCTCTTAACCCAGGTCTTTACACTGACCCCAGCCTGCCTTCTCTGTTCCTCACCCTTCCACTGCCACCATTATACTGTGTGCATGTCTGGAGTTGTTTTTCTCATGGTCCAGTGTACCTTTCCCCACTTTTTGTTTTTGGAGGTGAAGTAGGCTAGAGTGCAATAGTACGATCTCTGCTCACTGCAACCTCCACCTTCCAGGTTCAAGCGATTCTCCTGCCTCAGCCCCCTGAGTAGCTGGGACTACAGGTGTGCACCTCCACACCCAGCTAATTTTTGTATTTTTAGTTGGGGGGGGGGGGTTTGTATTTTTAGTAGAGAGGGGGTTTCATGTGGGCTAGGATGGTCTCGATCTCTTGACCTCGTGATCCACCCGCCTCAGCCTCCCAAAGTGCTGGGATTACAGGCTTCAGCCACTGTGCCCAGCCAGCTACCACACCTGGCCCCCTCCCCACTTTTAACTTGTCACTTCGGTCTGATCTTTTGAGATCCAGCCTTAACCCTGTGAAACCTCCTCTGCCTTTCCCAGAAAGAATTAAAGTGTGCCCTCTGCTGTGTTTCCTGAGGTTCTGTACAGTCAATCTTTAGTGGCATCCCATCTCATCCAGCTCATCCCACCCCAACCCATCCTATGCCATCTCATCCCATCCCTCTCTGTGTCCTGTTTCCCATTTCATCCATCTCTTACCTTTTCCTCCACATTTCTGAGTAGATCGAGGACCAAGAATTGTGACAGATGCTTCTTTGTACCCTGTTCAGGTGTTTCTTAAGTGGCGGATGAATAGTTCCTCCCTGTACTCTCCTGTAAACATATTTTTTGCTTTCACGTCTTTTCAGTTTTGCTCTTCCTTTTTTTTTCATGAGGTATACATTCTTTCAGTAGTTTTATTTAAATGTAGTGTGTGGACTGTTTGTTGTGACCTGTCTTTGAAATTTTCTCTCATCATGGCAGCCCAAAATATTGGTACCTGCCTCTGAACCATCTTCGTTGTCTCTGGCTGTGTTATTTACACAACACCTGCTATAGTTATTTGTATTTTTGTTTTATATGTTTCATCCCTCCTTCAATTATAAACTCTGAAGTTAGAGATCATCTTGTAGACAATTTTGTATCTTCTGTGTTAAAAAATATAATTCCAGCCAGGCGCGGTGGCTCACACCTGTAATCCCTGCACTTTGGGAGGCCGAGATGGTTGGATCACCTGAGGCCAGGAGTTCGTGACCAGCCTGGCCAACATGATGAAACCCCGTCTCTACTAAAAATACAAAAGATTAGCCTTGGCTGGGTGCAGTGGCTCACACCTGTAATTCCAGCACTTTGGGAGGCCGAGGCGGTGCATCACCTGAGGTCAGGAGTTCGAGACCAGCCTGGCCAACATGGTGAAACCCCGTCTGTACTGAAAATACAAAAACTAGCTGGGCATGGTGGCGGGCGCCTGTAGTCCCAGCTACTCAGGAGGCTGAGGGAGGAGAATTGCTTGAACTAAGGAGGCTTGAACTGAGACCACACCATTGCACCCCAGTCTGGGCAACAAGAGTGAAACTATGTCTCAAAAAAAAAAAAAAAAAAAAAGTATTAGCCAGGTGTGGTGGCGGGCACCTGTAATCCCAGATACTTGGGAGCTGGAGGTTGCAGTGAGCCAAGATTGTGCCACTGCACTCCAGCCTGGGCAACAAAAGTTAAACTCCATCCTCCCCACCAAAGAAAGGCTGGGCATGGTGGCTCATGCCTGTAATCCCAGCACTTTGGGAGGCCGAGGTGGGTGGATCACGAGGTCAGGAGATCAAGACCATCCTGGCTAACATGATGAAACCCCGTCTCTACTAAAAATACAAAAAATTAGCTGGGCATGGTGGCGGGCACCTGTAGTCCCAGCTACTCGGGAGGCTGAGGCAGGAGAATGGCGTGAACCCAGGAGGTGGAACTTGCAGTGAGCCGAGATCACGCCACTGCATTCCAGCCTGGGCGACAGAGCGAGACTCCGTTTCAAAAAAAAAAAAGCAAAAAATGTATATATTTTTATTTATATATACTTATATATATCATATATTTATGTACATTTATATTTATAATTTTTCCTTGTTTAATAGTCATTTGTTCTTTAAAAATAGGTCTGTTGGCAACACATTCTTTTAGTTTTGCTTCCCCTGGGAATGTCTGTCTGACTTTCATTCCTGAAGGATAGTTTTGTTGGCTGTAGAATTTATGGTTGACTTCCCCGCCGCCCCCGCCTCAGTGCTTGAAAAATGTGCTACTTCCTTTAGTCTCCATGGTTTCAGATGGGAAATCCATTGTCGTTCAAAGTGGTGTTCCTTACAGATCATGTATCATTTCTCTCTGCCTGCTTTCAAGCAGATTTTTTCTTTGTCTGTAGTTTTCAGAAGACTAGTTATGATGTTTACCATTGACCCTAGCCTTGGCCTGAATTTCTTTTTTTTTTCCTTCGAGATGGAGTCTCACTCTGTTACCCAGGCTGGAGTGCATTGGTGCGATCTCGGCTCACTGCAACCTCTGCTTCCCGGGTTCAAGCGATTCTCCTGCCTCAGCCTCCTTAGTAGCTGGGATTACAGGCGTGCGGCACCATGCCTGGCTAATTTTTGTATTTTTAGTAGAGACAGGACTGGGTTTCGTTGTGTTGGCCAGGCTGGTCACGAACTCCTGACCTCAAGTGATCTGCCTGCCTTGGCCTTCCAAATGCTGGGATGGCCTCTTTTTGTTTATTCTGATAATAAATTTGCTCAGCTTCTTAAATCTATATGTTTATGTCTTTTACCAGATTTGGAATGTTTTCAGCCATTATTTCTTTGAATATTCTTTTAGCCCTATTCTCTTTTTCCTGTTGGGGCTCAGTGATACAAGGCTGGACATTTTGCTGTTCCACAGGTCTCTGAGGTTCTGTTTATTTTCACAGCCTGTTTTCTGTTGTTCTGATAGAGTGAATTCTGTTGTTCTTTCCTCAAGTTTAGTGATTTTTAAAAAAATCCTGTCATTTTCATCCTATTGAGCATATCAAGTGAGTTTTTGTCACTGTACTTTTCAGTTGTATAATTTATATTTGGTTTTTAAAATATTTATTTTCTGAGATTTTCTAGTTTTTCATTTGTTTCAACAGAATTTATAATCGATTGTTGAAGCACTTGTAAGAGGGCTGCTTTAAAATCCTCATCAGATAATTTGAACATCTGATTTATCTCAGGGTTAGGGTCAGTTTTTTGGCTAAAATGGGAATTTGACTTGGGATTTTCCTGGTTCTTGGTATGATGGCTGATTTTTGACTGTATCCTGGACATTTTGCCTGTTTTTTTTTTTTTTTTTTGTGGTGGGGAGCAGGCAGTGCTGAATCCCATTTAAATCTTTTGTTTTAGCAGGCAGCACCCAGTTAGTCTTAGCACACAGGTCCTGCCCTACATTTGTGGGCTGTGGTTCCAATGACAGTTTAACTTTCAGAACCTTTGTGGTGTTTGTGTGCTTGGTGGTTAGACGCCGCTAGGGCTTCCGTCTCGTTTCCCCTGCTGTTACTGCTGGTTGTGGAGGCAGAAGGGATTTCCCTAGGCTGGCTACTAGGTGTCTCCCAGTGGGGGAAGCGTAGTCTCAGGACCCTGGGGACTGAGGGGCTTTCCTGACTGTGGCATGATCCCCTTCCTGTGGGGGACAGAGAGCTCTCCTTGAGCCAGACACTTGTGGAGATGGAATCTCTCTACCTGTGCCCCGCGGTTTTCCCCATGTCTGTGTGCAGTGGAAGGGAGTCTTAGGCCCGTGTGACCAGAGAGGCTTCCTTGGCCGGGTCACTTGTAGCTGGGCAGTCTTGTGTCTGCCCGCCCTATTGCATATGTCGTGGCTCCCCTGGTTATTGTTGGTGGGGCTTTAGGTTGGTTCTTCTTTTGGATGGTCTAGGACTTATCTGATGTGAGGGGACTTTTGTTTGATCTGGGTCACAGGAAGGAGCCTACCTGAGCTGCCTTTTGTTGTCATGTCATGGGTTGGGAAATGGTGGGTCTGGGTGACCACTTTGCATAGGGAGATGCAAGATACTGTTTCACTGAGCTGTTCTTCCATTTTTGGGGCCACAACTGGTTGGTTTTCTTCTTACCATCTTTCAGAGTTCTCTTTTGGTTATTTCCTCTGCTATTTCCAGGGTTTATAGTGCTTAGTAGGGAGGAGCTGAGAGACATAGTTCTATGCTGTCTTGTGCCTTGTCATTCACTATTTTTTTCCTTTTTCTTTTTTGAGACAGCGTCTTGCTCTGTCACCCGGGCTGGAGTGCAATGGCACAGTCTTGTCTCACTGCCATCTGTGCCTTGTGGGATTAAATCATTCTTGTGCCTCCCAAGTAGCTGGGACTACAGGTGCCTGACACCATACCTGGCTAATTTTTGTATTTTTAGTAGAGACAACGTTTCGCCGTGTTGGCCAGGTGGGTCTTGCACTCCTGCCCTCAAGTGATCTGCCCACCTTTGCATTTGAAAGTACTGAGATAACAGGCGTGAGCCACCGTGCTCAGCCTCATTGGTTCTTAGGTGTTGAAATTTTAAAAAGCATTGAAAACTGTCAGAAAAATTTAGCATTTATTTTTCTGCGTTCAGTAAATCATATCACTCAGGGGTCTTATAGAGGTAAGGAAACATGAGAACCAGTCAGGTTAAATGACTGGTCCTGGGGCTCTGTTGGTCGTTAATTGCAGAACACAGATTAGAGTTAGACTCCTCTTGATGAATCCACTATTTGTTTTTTGTAGCAAACTAAGTTGAAGACTTCTCTAGAAGAGAAGAGAACCATTGCTATGCTGTAATGCTCTGGGCTTTATAATGTTAACACACAAAAGAATTTATACATCCAGTGGAAAACCTCTCAGAATACAGGAAAGGAATCCAGTCTTCAATTATATTAAGAGTGAATAACATGCTGTGTTTGTTCCAATTTTAACATTAATCATTTTTTGTAAAGTCTAAAATAACATACCGTCTGTTTTTTACTATAAAATATTTGAATGGCCTTATAAAATGTTTCTTGCAAAAGAAAGTTATCTCACTGGTTATCATCGTCATTTGTATTATACTTCAAAGAGAGTAAAGAATATGATGGAGATTGATGGCACCACCCAAACAAATTAACCTCATAGCTTAGCATTATGTGGGCCTTTTCATCAGGTCATCGCTGTTTACTCCACAGACATCAAATACCTCTCAGTTCTCCATGAAGCTTTTTTTCCTCTGCTGCAGAGATGGAGAAATGGAGAAACCCAGAAGTTAACTGTTAAGTTATTTGTAATGTTTTTTGAAGTCCCCAGGGATTTTACAGAAGATGGAGCCGCAGTTGAACTCATTCCGAAACTCTTTGGAGGTCTGGGATGGGAGGCATTGATTTCTCTCCCTGAGGCACGGCAAGAAATAGGCAGAGTAAATAGGACTAAACACTGGCCCTTTTTAATGTCGCTTGAGTAATATGACTGAAGGGTGGGAGGAGTGGGGTGTCTGAGGATGGACTGGCCCTGTTTTTCTTCTTTCCATATGGACTTATTCCTTTTGCTTCTGCTTTTGTTTTTCCTTCCTGTTCCCTACTTAATAGTCTTGCTGAAAAATATCTCTGACCTGTATTGAAGAATGGAATTAAATGTACTGGGTTTTGGAGAACTTTTCCCATCACTCATAGTAAAACTCCAATATCGGTGATCCATAGGCTAAAATGAGATGTTCAGGAGTTAGGGTGAAACTTCCTAAAAAAGTGATACAGTGTGATGATGGTTGATTTTGCAAACTTGTTTTCTGTAATGCATAATATAGCTGAGCTATGATCCTAAAGGTAAGGTGGTAGGTGGTATTAATGCCAACAATGTGTACTGACTGTTTGCGGCTCAGACTCAAAGACTGTTAGCATTGGGCAGGACCCCCTTTGGACCATGTTTGTAGCCTCTCTGCCCTCAGCAGAGTGTCGCTACAATATAAACTGTGGTATTTGTGTCTCATAGTTACTTGTAATGAAGCAGCCTGTTGTATTGCAGGTGGCCAATTCTGCTTTGCAGTAAACCTGCTCCGCCTCCCTGTAACTTCTACCTACATTGGGTTTTTGTCGGGTCTCTAGGATCATGCAGGGTGAATCTAATAATTGTTCTTGTTAATATCTGTCAAAATTCAGAACAGATGTTGTGACTTCTCAAAGTTGTTTCTCATCAGTCTTGAAGACTCCTTATCCTGCTGTTTTCTGAATGTTCTGTTTTGCCAGTATCCCTGCAAAGTGTGGTCCTCCAAATGAAACACGGTTGCCCCCAAAGTTTTAGAGAAGTCCTTTGCTGTGTGGAAGTACAGATTGTGACATGTAAGAGTTGGGTGTCTGTAAATTCTATTTATCAGCCTTTCTCCATTTTTTTCCTTAGGTTTGTTTATTGCTTTTTTTTTTTTTTTTTTGAGATGGAGACTTGTTCTGTTACTCAGGCTGGAGTGCAATGGTGTGATCTTGGCTCACTGCAACCTCTGTCTCCTGGGTTCAAGCAATGCTCATGCCTCAGCCTCTCAAGTAACTGGGATTACAGGTGTGCACCACAACGCCGAGCTAATTTTTTAATTTTAGTAGAGATGGGATTTTGCCATGTTGGTCAGGCTGGTCTCGAACTCCTGGCCTCAAGTGATTCATCCGCCTCAGCCTCCCAAAGTGCTGGGATTACAGGCATGAGCCACTGTACCCAACCTGTTTCTTTTTCTTTTTTTATTGATACATAACTGTACATGTTTATGGGATACATGTGATATTTTGATACATGCATATAATATGTAATGATCAAATCAGGATAATTGGGATATCTAGTGCCTCAAACATTTATCATGTGTTTTAGGAACATTTCATATCTTTTCTTGTTATTTTGAACTATTGTTAATTATAGTCACCCTACTGTACTGTCAAACACTAGAACTTATTCCTTCCATTTAACTCTGTACCCATTAGCCAACCTCTTTATTGCCCCTCTCCCATGCTTCCCTGCCTCTGGTAACCACCATTCTTCTCTCTACCTCCATGAGGTCAACTTGATTGGCCCACACATTTGAGTGAGAACATGTGATACTTGTCTTTCTGTGTGTGGCTTGTTTTACTTAATATAATGACCTCCATTTCCATCCATGTTGCTGTAAATTACAGCATTTTATTCTTTTCTGTGGCTGAATAGTATTCCATTATATCTATCTGTAGACCACATTTTCTTTATCCATTCATCCATTGATGGACACTTAAGTTAATTCAATGTTTTGGCTGTTGGGATAGTGCTGTAGTAAACAAGAGGGGTGCAGGTTTTCCTTTGATATGCTGATTTTCTTTCCTTTGGATAAATACTCGGTAGTGGGATTGCTGGATCATATGGTAGTTGTATTTTTAGTTGTTGTTTTCTTTCAGGTTCCAGGGGTACATGTGCAGGTTTGTTATACAGGTAAATTGTGTGTCATGGGGGTTTGGTGTACAGATTATTTTGTCACCCAGGTAATAAGCATGGTACCCAATAGGTAGTTTGTTTTTGATCCTCACCGTCCTCCTCCCCTCCACCCTCAAGTAGCCCCTCGGGTCTGTTGTTCCCTTCTTTGTGTCCATATGTAGTCAGTGTTTAGCTTCCACTTATAACCGGGAGCATGCAATATTTGGTTTTATGTTCCTGCATTTGCTTAGGATAATGGCCTGTAGCTCCATTCATGTTGCTGCAAAGGACATGATCATGTTCTTTTTTTATGGCCACATAGTATTCCATGGTGTATATGTACTACATTTTCTTTATCCAGTCTACCATTGATGGGCATCTAGGATGATTCTGTATCTTTGCTATTGTGAATAGTGCTGTGATGAACATAACGTGTATGTGTCTTTATGGTAGAATGATGTATATTCCTCTCTGGGTATATACCCAGTAATGGGATTGCTGGGTCAAATAGTAGTTCTGTTTTAAGTTGAGAAATCTCTAGACTGGTTGAACTGGTTTATATTTCCATTAGCAGTGTATAAGTGTTCCCTTTTCTCCACAGCCTCACCAGCATTTGTTATTTTTTGACTTTTTAGTAGCCATTGTGACTTATGTGAGATGGTATCTCATTGTAGTTTTGATTTGCATTTTTCTAATGATGAGTGATGCTGAGCTTTTTTTTATGATTGTTGGCCACATGTATGTTGTCTTTGGAAAAGTTCTTGTCCTTTGCCCACTTTTTAATGAGGTTGTTTGTTTTTTGCTTGTTAATTTGTTACAGTTCCTTATAGATTCTGGATGTTAGACCTTTGTCAGATGCATAGTTTGGAAATATTTTCTCCTATTCTGTGGGTTGTCTGTTTACTCTGTTGATAGTTTCTTTTTGCTGTGCAGAGGCTCTTTTGTGTAATTAGGTCCCATTTGTCAATTTTTGTTTCTGTTGCAGTTGCTTTTGGCATCTTCATCATGAAATATTGGCTAGGTCCTCTGTCCAGAATGGTATTTCCTAGGTTTTCTTCAAGAGTTTTTATAGTGTTAGGTTTTACATTTAAGTCTTTAATTAATCTTGAGTTGATTTTTGTATGTGGAGTAAGAAAGGGGGTCTAGTTTCAATCTTTTGCCTGTGGCCAGCCAGTTATTCAGCACTATTTACTGAATAGGGAATCCTTTCCCCATTGTTTGTTTTGTTGAGTTTGTCACAGATCAGATGGTTGTAGGTGCGTGGCTTTATTTCTGGACTCTCTATTCTGTTCCATTTGTCTGTGTGTCTTTGTACCAGTACCATGCTGTTTTGGTTACTGTAGCCTTGTAGTACATTTTGAAGTCAGGAAATGTGATACCTCCAGCTTTATTCCTTTTGCTTAGAATTGCTTTGGCTATTCAGGCTCTTTTTCGGTTCCATGTGGATTTTAGAATAGTTTTTCTAATTCTGTGAAGAATGTCAATGGTAGTTTGATGGGAAGAACATTGAATCTGTACATTGCTTTGGGCAATATGGCCATTTTAACAATATTGATTTGTCATATCCCTTCCTCTTTTAAAAAGCTAGTTCTTAGAAAACCAAAGCAAAATAATAATTTATAATTAGGCCAGGCATAGTGACTCACACCTATAATTCCAGCACTTTGGGAGGCTGAGGTAGGAGGATCACTTGAGATCAGGGTTTGCAGCAGCAGTGAGCTATGATCGCACCACTACATCCTGGGCAACAGAGCAAGACCCTGTCTCTTTAAAAAGATATAAAAGAGGTAAATTAACTATCTTGCTCATGTAATATTGCCTACAGTGTGGATAACACAGCTGTGAAACTTAATGCTAACACAAAGGGCTAATAATCCCAAACTGTCTCAAACTTAAGACTATTTACTCTTCAACCCTGAATGCTAGAAAGAAGTCTACAAGTTTGTACTTATGCAATATTTTCCACCCAATGAACACTTTATTATAATAAAATTTTTGTTTATAAAATCCATACCTACACCCAGTAAGCCTTTTGTTTATATTTATTTAACTCACAAGAACTACCATGCACACATGCTGAGGGAGCTGAGTGACTGCCCAGGCAGGGCAGATTTGCAATGTTGAGAGCTCTCCCCGCCCATCTTACCACCTCAGTGTCCCGTGTCTAGGAGGCTTTCCAGGTCGGATCAAATTTACTCTAAATTTGTCTAAATCGGCTTTCCAGACATCATAGTTACATATCTCTATTATCTCACTTTTCGTAATGTTAGTCTCATTTAGACTTTTGTGTGTGTTTGTCCAAAAGTGTTTCAATACCAGATTACAGAAATGCCAGAGTATAGTAATCCGATGACATATATTATTATGTATGATTATTGTATAATATATAACTTATTCATATAATCTGGCATTATATAGTACCAGATTATAGTAATCAGAGGGGCTTTTTTCTTTTTTTGGTGGAGGGGATGGAGTCTCACTCTGTCGCCCAGTCTGGAGTGCAGTGATGTGATCTTGGCTCACTGCAACCTCCGCCTCCTGGGTTCAAGTGATTCTCCTGCCTCAGCCTTCCGAGTAGTTGGGATTACAGGCGCCTGCCACCAAGCTGGGCTAATTTTTGTAGTTTTTATAGAGATGGGGTTTCACCATGTTGGCCAGGCTGGTCTCGAACCACTGACCTCAAATGATCCACCTGTCTTGGCCTCCCAAAGTGCTGGGATTATAAGTGTGAGCCACTGTGCCTGGCCTTATTTATTTATTTATTTATTTATTTTTACTTCTGTTGAAAAAAAAAAAAAGCTTGTATGACCCAGTATACTGGTTTTATCACTCATTAAGTCACAAATGGCACTTTGAAAGTTGCTGCTTCTAGATCAGTGCCTGTCTGCAGACTGTTGCTTATGATAAGTAGTTTGCTTCTTTAATCAAGAAAGTATTGCTGTGGGAAAATGTTAAACTAAACAAAGGTGCTTAGTGACTTGGTTAATTTACATTCTGTCCAGATTCCTTGTCTGGCAGGGACCCTGTGACAAACCCTTCAGGCACCAGCATATTTCTTTTTTGAGACAAGGTGTCACTCTGTCGCCCAGACTGGAGTGTGGTGATGCCATCATAGCTCACTACAGCCTTGAATTCTTGGCCTCAAGTGATCCTCCAGCCTCAGCCTCCTGAGTAGCTGGGACTACAAGTGTATGACATCCTGCCCAGCTAAAGGGGCCAACATTTAGAATGCCTGTAGGTGCCACAAAACTGCCCCTGCCACCCAGTTCTAAGAAGTGGATCCATTGGTTTTCCAAGTCTCTAGTAGGTGTGAAACCTGGTGAAAGGATGCTACACCTATTTCATATGCCAAATTAAACCCAACAGCCCAGTGCCATTTAGTGTGGGGACAGGTAATTCTGCTGAACAGTTTGAGAATGAAACTTTGAAAATGGCAACGTCATGAGTTAGGAATTGGAGAGACCTAGGTTTGATTCTGGTTTCACTGTGTGACATAGTTTACTTCCCTTGAAGTCTGTCCCCACTCCCCAATCCATAAAATGGAGACATAAGCTCTACCTTGTAGGATTTTTAAGGATTAGGAATGATTTTTATGTGAAATATCCTGCATGATAGTGGATGCTTACTATTGTTAAGAATTTTGAAACGATAATTAAAGCTCTAAAAAAGAAAAAATATAGGTGATTGTATTAGGTAATAAAAAGTATGACATGAAACTATTGTTCAAAATGTGATACAAGAAGAAAAAGGAACAGAAGAACTTATATTCCAGAATTATTATTTTTTAAATGTAGGACAATTAGAAAATTAAACTGAATTTTTCTAAAATGGTCAGGAATGTAAAGAGGTGGGTATATTTTAAGTGTGTAAGTGGCAGAAGGAACTGCCTTCTTCAAAATAATGGAAAAACATTTGACTACCTAAAAATATAGAGTTCAAAAGCATAATCCAAAAAAGGGAAAATACTTAAAACCAAATTATTATATATCATACTTGTAATAGAGAAAATAAAGACTGCACATCAGTGGCATTTTATACCAGAGACATAATTGTCATCAAATAAATAAAAATCAAAGCACAAAAATCAATTTTGAAAAAGGTTGAACAGATAGAATAATGAACCCCATATGACTTGGTGACTAGAGGATGCTGGCATTCTCCTGCTTAGTGTCCTTTGAACTGGAGCCTGAATTTTATTAATGGTCCAGAAGAAGTTCATGAAGGTCCTCATCCTCCTTTGGTTGTATGTGTGTATAGGGGAAGAGAGAATCAATGATAAAGTTAAATCCAGAGTATCAGTAATAAAAAGGTAACTGGAAAATGTGCTTTATAGGCATGTGGATCTTTGTTCAATGAATAATTACTTCCTACATGTCTTTGTGTGATCTTTTCAGTAATCTACCCATTTAGAATCAAAGCTAGTTGAAGTTAGAAAGTATGGATCGCACATCCTGCCACCGTGTGCATCTACTTTATACACAACTAACAACTGTGGGACCCCAGTTACAAAGGCTGTTGGAGGTGAGCCCACTGAGAGCTGGCTGGGAGTTTCTTATGCAGGTTGTATTTGGGTTTTGGAGAAGGTGAGAGAAGTGCATTCTAGGAGGAAGGCAGAACATGTACAAAGACTGCAAGGAAGGAAACAACTTTGGCATCTTTTTTTTTTTTCCCCAGGAACAGAAGGGAGGCTATTGAAGCCGAAGTTAGGTTAGCTTAGGGGTTGATGAGGCTGCAGAGTGAACAGAGATCAGATCATGCAGGGTCTTTCAGACTCTGGGAAGGAATTGGATTTTATCCTGAATACAACAGAATGATATTGAAGGTTTCAAGCAGGGGAGTAAGGAGATCCAATTCATATTTTAAGTTAAGTTTTGCTGCTGTGTGGGAGTTGGGTTGGAGGAAAGAGTGGGAGCAGAGTAATGTGTTCACAGTGGAGATAGAGAAATGAGCAGATACGTGGGATGTTTGCATGTAGAGTGGATGTGTAGGGGGTTAAGGGAAAGGCAGGAATCAAGCCTGATTTGTCATAGAATTATTTCTTGCCAAAAATTACAACCTAAAAACATTTGGCATTTTGGAGCATTCTCAACTCTGGGCCCCCTCTGGTTCTGCACTCTTCTCGGACCTCATTTTAGCTGCCTTTTCTCCCTCTGCCTCCTCCCTTCTGTTCTGCTCTCCATTTGTGAGTCTCCTTAGTTTAATTCTCTATTTTCAACTCTAGATTTCCTCTACTTTTTCCTTTTAAAAACAATTCTTGCCAGTTGCCCTGGTGGCACCTGTTGTCCCAGCTTCCCAGGAGGCCGAGGAGGGAGGATCTTTTGAGCCCAGGAGTTCCTGGCTGTAGTGTAGTGTGCGACGTTAATCAGGTGTCTGCACTAAGTTTGGCATCAGTATGGTGACCTCTTGGGAGCTTGAGGAGGAGCCAGCTGGCCCAGGTCAGAAGTGGAGCAGGTCAAAACTCCTGTGCTGATCTGTATAGCATCGTGCCAGTGAATAGCCATGGCACTCCAGCCTGGGCAACACAGCAAGACCCTGTCTCTATAAAAAACAAAACACCGTTCTTTATTTAATCACCTTTCTTCAAATAATCGACAGCCAAAATTTCTGCCCCTGACCTTTATCTGCAACCATTTATAGAATTTGTGTAGTTAATCTGCTGCATTCTGAAATAGCTAATGTGCATTTTTTTTTTCTTGACCTTAAATTAGCTTCCTCTCTTGACTTCCCTTTTTCTTTTTAATGGTTCCACCAGTCTTTGTCATCCAGACAGGATAACTTAGTAATACTTGATTCATTATTTTCCTTCACTGCAATTCAACATGTAAACTCCAATATAGGTTCTAGGTTGTTGGTGAAGAAACTAAAACTCAGAAGCATTGTCACCTGCCCAGAGTCACAAAACTGGTCACTGGTGACATGGGTTTGTGAGCCCCACTCTGACTTCAGACCCACATTCTCAATCACTGCACTATACTATATGCCAGCGGCCCCCAACCTTTTTGGCACCAGGGACTGGTTTCATGGAAGACAGTTTTTCCATGGATTGGGTTGGGGGATGGTTTTGGGATGACTCAAGTGCATAACATTTATCATTACATTCTCATAAGGAGCATGCAACGTAGATCCCTCACGTGTGCATAGTTCACAATAGGGTCACGCTCCTCTGAGAATCTAATGCCCCTGCTGATCTGGGACCTGGGGGTTGGGGAACCCTGCTATAGGCCAAGGAGATTTAGGATAACGCTTTTCCAAAAGACACCTAATCTTACTTTGTTTTTAAAATGTGCTAAATTTTAAGGCTGAGACTACTGCTATGAACGACTGTTATACTATCATTTAGTATATGCTCTATAAGTATGTCACATATAGTATCTCTTTATAGAGATTTTCAGTTTCTTATGGCAGCTTATTTACATTCCTCCTTTTTGAGGGGGAAGAAGAAAGGAGTGATATTGAGTGGTGGGCACAAGATTCTCCCTTTTTTCTTCCCTACCATTACAGGCCAGAGATCATTTACCCTTGCTCTTGCAAATACTGTTTCATTATTCGAAACATAGTTGGCCATCTGGTGAAAACTGTGATTTAAAACTTGCATTTCTTTTATTACTAATGAAGTTGGAAACATTTTTTAGTGTTTACTAGTGATTTCTATTTTGTGAATTGCATTCATTGTTCACAGTTACCATTATCCCCATTATTATCATTGGCCCTTAGCTCTGAAACTTGGTAGAGATGAATTAAAAGGTGCAACCAGTCTTCCAACTTCTGCATCAGAAATGGGGTTGAAGATGTCTTACATGAACCTGTGGCTTCTGAGTATTTAACAAACTTTTATATTAACCATCTGAACGTTTACATCTCATCTTTACAAATTCTGGAAGTGATGGTGCAGAGTTGCCAGTTTGAGAGATTCAGGCTCAGCTAGGGAATGTGTTGGGCCTGAAGTAATGCAACTGTAAACGTATTTGTGGAGAACCTAAATGCACATACAGTGCTTTGCCTTCACACCAAAGACCTCTCTGTAGTGCCTTAAGGTATGGTGAGGGCAGTAGCCCAGATAGAAGGCCCTCAGTGACAGTCCCATCTTTTAGAACAGAGCCCAGAGGATTAGGTTCTTGCAAGTTCAATCTGGGGAGTCTTCCTAAAGCCATCACGACAGGGTCTATCACTTCATTAACTCAACAAATATTAATTGAGCATCTACTCTGTGCCTCATTTTGTTCTAGACCCTGTGGTTATGGCAGTGAACAAAATGAGTAGATCTATCCCTGACCTCAGAGTTTCCCTTTGGAGACGAGTTGAGCTCCCCTGGAGGCTCTCCATTCTTGACTTTCTCAAGTCTAACTCCTTCTTTGCTTCCTAGCTCCTTGCCTTAATCCTGTTTCCTGTGGCCCTTAGATCAAACCTGGCTTCCTCTTCATTTTCAGTGTTCTGTACTAAGTTCAACAGCTTCTGTTAATAAGGGACTTCTTTTATTCCTGGCTTCACCATGTCCTAGCTGCAACCCTCAGTCCCACCCAAGTCAGGCTGGTAAGTGCTGGCCCCAGGCCCCCAGTGTCCTCTTGTGAGAATTCTCTTTGTCTTGTAGTAGCTTCTCGTTGGAATACTGGCCATTCTTTTAACACATTGGCTTCTGAAACAAGTGTAGAACATGTGTGAACCCACTGTGTATATTGGGATTTACTACTCCCTAGGGAGTTTGGTGTACCTGAGGCATGTGACTTGTGCAGTTCCTCAAGTAACAGCCCAGGAATGATAATCTTGACTTGTAAGCATGGCCACATTATCCTGCAGCCCTGACTGTCCTGATGATTGGGTACCATCCGTTCTTTGTTTTGTTTTGTTTTAACTTACTTAAAAGCACTTTATGCTCAGTGAAGAATATTTGAAAAATACTGACAAATATGAAGTGGCTTTGTTTGTTTGTTTAAACACTGGTTAAGGTTTTCTTTTGGCAGGGGAGCTTACTTTCTAAACAACTGTTTTATGTGCAACTGCATACTTTTCTCCTGCTTTCATTGATGTTTTATAAGTTGGCATTTATGTCTTATCTGTAACCTGCTTGCAGATTGGTCGCTAGCCACTTGCAGAGTGCAGTTAACAAGAGTGAACTCTAATATAAAGATGGTGATTCATTTCCAAAGCTAACCTAGAGGAAGAAGCACAGGTGTCCCACCTCCAGATGTACCCCTTAGCTTTTGGAGCAGAAAGTGGGCAGTTTTAAAAGTCAGGGGAGGGTGTGAGCAAGGTGGGGGATACCTGGGTTAGCTTGGTGTCTCATCAACGAGGCGGCTGAGCTGGTGACCGCTGGCGTCTTCATGGGCGTGACGAGGCCATAAGCCCCTCAGGTGGGAGAGAGTAGTGGGCATGTTTTTCAGCCGTTCTCTCAAGGCAGCCTCCTGATGGATGAGAGTTCCATAGCAGGCATGCTTTGGTCTGTAACATGACTAACTCTCGAGGACTTGGATGAACTTAGTAGGGAATGGCGGGTGAAGGAGGGAGTAAAAAGCTATTTTTTAGCATTTCTAAAAGGCTGCGTAGGAAGTGGGGAATGAAAAAAAGAAAACATCTCTTTGAAAAATGGGGTACTTGGTTACATATTTATGTAACACCTTCTCCCGCTTTGAACACAGCTAGTTCTCAGGAGGTCCGGGCCTGTGTCAGTGCGCTCTAGGGTGCTGTGGGTTACGTTGATTCTGGGGTCTGCCTTGACCTTACTTGTGAGGAATGTTTCAGAGACCTCACTACGCAGCCAGCACATTCGTTTTCTAACAGCCACGTTTCCAGATTTTCTTTCCTTCCTTCCTCTCCTCCTGTTGGCTTTGTGTTTCTCAGTGTGGCTCTCCGTTTCCTGCCAGTGTTCCTGGGGACTCTTCCTTCCCCAGGAGCTGCCCGTAAAACCTTTCCCCACCTCTGCTTCTTTCTTTTCTTCTAATATTGCAACATAATCAAGATATTTTGATTATTCACATACATTTTACAAGGACATTGTAAAGAAAGGGCCTTGTGGCCCAACCGTGGCCTGAGCAGTGTTTGTTCCCCGCACCGAGGCAGCATATTGCGATGGTTTAGACTGAGAACTGAACCCAGGGCCCAAGGCCTGGCTTTACCATTTAATGTGATCTGACCTCTCTGCGCCTTCTTACGCTTGTCTATAAAATACAGTGTGAAAATGTCCATGTAATTTGGTATAGTGAGCATTAAATGCACTAATACATGCAGAGTACTCACTTGGAGCGGTGACTGACACATAGGGAGTGCTAAATAAATATTAGATGGTTATTGCACATACTTAAACTGCTTGGAAGCACTGGTGTGAAAGAATTTTCTAGCTAATAATGAGTGTTCAAATGTCTTGATGCTGAACACAGTTCCTTTTTTAAATGGCCCATCTCATGGATTCAGGTACTGCCTGTTGCAGTTTTTTACATGGATTGGTTTCTGCTTTTAGGAGCCTTTAAAATAAATAAATAAATAAAAGAATTGTATGTGTTAAGGTAGTAAAGTCTTCAAACATAATTTTGGCCTTTAAGGGATGTTTTTATACTCACTGGCCTATACCGGACTTGTCACTCACGGCCTCTGCTAGCTACTTCACAGCTCCTGTGAAGGACACCGCTCTGCCCGCAGCCCCTGCTGGGGAGAAAGCTCTCTGAGGACTGTGTCCTCCCTCTTCTCCTTTTCCTGGGGTGGCTGATTTGATTGGGATGGGACACCAGAGAGCTATCTCTGTCATGGCCTTCCATGGGAAAAACATGAGCCAAGGCAGTTCGATTCTCTTGAGAATTTTAATTTGGGAAATCAGAAGGAAAAAGTCGTGGGAGCCGAAATTGAAAGAATGCCATGAGCTAATGGCATGAGGACAGTCCTGCCTGGCAGTGACAAGGCAGCAAACAGAGTCTGACAGCAAGAATTAATACGAAGTAGAAGAGAAGATGTGACAATTGCACGCGACAGAGAAAACTAAACACAGAGAGAAGCCAAGTTAGGTTAATGGCAGAGGCCCAGGGAGAACATCCCAGACAGCTGTACTGTGAGTTCTTTCTCACAGCAAGTTGCTCACATGTTTTCCTGGTCTCTTTGTAATTGTATTCTCATTATTTGAGGCTTTGCATTCAAAAGCTTCTAACTTAACAGCAGCTGTATAGCATATGTAGTCCTTTTCCTTTCCCATCGAAAGGATTACTCTCATTTTGTTCTTGCCTTAATACCTATTCTGCAGTATACAGTGACATAAATTGAACTCACTTTTTAGTACTGTCTTCAAGTCTCCATATTCCATGCTGTATTTTCCTGATAGCACTAATTTATTTTCTTCTTTTTTTTGGAATATGTCTTCTATTGCAGTCCTGTGGAATTTGCAAATCTGGACCCCTCAGTTCCTATGCAACACGGGGTTGTGATTTCTCTCAGATCTAGGGCGTGGACTCCTTAGGGCAGCAGCCTCAGCCTCTTTGTATTCGTACAGTACTGTGGGCTGTGCTGAGCAGGTGATAGATGCCCAACAAGTCATTGGTCATTTCTCGTGGTTCTTTTAGTTCTTGTCATCCTGGCTTATCTTGGATCACAAAAGAGGATGTTTTAGCACAAAAGAGGATGTTTGAGCCCTTTGCTAGGATGTATCTTTTTTTTTTTAAACAAGCTTTACATTTATTTGAAGGAGAATAAATATTAAAGAATTTGAGAGAAATGAGGGAGTTACACAGTAACTCTTGGCTTTGATTAGTAACTAAGTTTCTCATTTGTGCTGTGAAATGGTGATACTCCAATGGTGGAGGAGTGAATAAGCTCATATTAAGTGAGATGAACACCTGACATCTAAATCCCTACTAATATTTGCTTTGGGCCCTAAGTGTATACTGTGGTTAACAAAGTAACTTGTCTTGACATTACTGCCGCATGTGGGTTTGTTTTTCTTTCGGTATTCCCTTTTTTAGCATATTTGGGAAACCAGTTTATTTGCCAAGTTACTGTATTTGCTACCATGTTTGAATAATGCTGTGTTTTGTCGTTGAATGTAACTTCCATGATCTTTAAAAACAATGCTTTGAAATAGTGTTCTCATCTGTATATTGTGTCTCTCATGTCCTAATTTCTTCTTAAAAGAACTCAAGTCATATTGGAGCAGGGCCCATTCTTAGTGACCTCATTTTAACTGATTACTTCTGTAAAGACCCTCGTTCCAAATAAGGACACATTCTCAGGTTCTGGAGATTTGGATTTCAGTATATAAATTTGGGTAAAACACAGTTTCAACCCATAATACAGAGGAACCACCACCCTACTAATTACCACAGCACCCATAAACCAGGCTTCCTTGGTGTCAAAGCCAAGAAGCTTAAAAGATTTGTTTGCACCTAGAGCCCACAGTCATTAGGTTGAGACTTGTGAGTCTCACTAGATATTGGCACAGTTACCAGAAAATCCTTAAAGGACTCTCCTCATCTCTCACCTGGATGAGGACAGGAGCTTCCTAACGTGTCACCTTCCTGCTGCCGACCTTGTCCGCCTTCAGTCTGCTCTCAACGCACGCATCTCTGGGTTCCGCTACTTCCTAGTCATATGACCTTGGGCAAGTTGGGTAACCTGTGTCTGTGTCCTTGTCTGTTGTAGTGATAGTTAACCGAATCTACAGATGTAAAGTGATTGGTAGAGTACCTGATGTTGAAAGGTGTGGTAGCCAGAATGTTGGCCCTCCAGTGATGTCCTGTCCTAATCATCCCTGGAACCTGTGAATATGTTATTTTACGTGGCAAAAGGGACTTTCAGATGTGATTAAAGACCCTGAGATTGGGCGGGGGCGGGGGGTGGGGGCGGTTATCTTGGATTATTTTAGGGCCCATTGTAATCACAGTGGTCCTTAAAAGAGTCAGAAGAGATGTGATGACAGAAACAAAGGTCAGGCTGGGCGCTGTGCCTCACACCTGTAATCCCAGCACTTTGGAGGGCCAAGGCAGGAAGATCACTTGGCCCCAGGAGTTCAAGACCAGCCTGGGCAACGTAATGAGACCCCATCTCTTTAAAAAAAAAAAAAAAAAAAAAAAAAAAAAAAGGCGTGGTGGTGGTGTTTCATGCCTGTAGTCCCAGCTTCTCAAGAGATTGAGGTGGGAGTTTCTCATGAGCCCAGGAGTTCAAGGCTGCGGAGAGCTGTGATAGTGCCACTGCACGCTAGTCTAGATGACAGAGTGAGATAGACTTGCTGACACCTTGATTTTAGCCCCATGAGACTTCCCCCAGTTTAGACTTCCGACCTCCAAAAACTGTTAGATAGTAAATTAGCGTTGTTGTAAGCCACTGCATTTGTGGTAATTTGTTACTACAGCAATAGGAAATGAATACATAAGTGTCAGCTGTTTTATCTGGTTTTCCTGTTCTTACTGTAAATAAGATTTTCTTTAAACAGAGGAGTCTGTGGCCAAAGACAGTTGGAAAATGAGTGGACTAGGTGGTCACCAGCATTCTTGTCCCATCTCCTCCTGATGTAGCAGGTACTCTCTCTAAGACAGTGCCTAGCCCCAGTAGTTTCTCAGCATTTGTGGAATGTTTAGGAAGGGCTGGGTGGTAGTCTCCATTGTGGAGCCACCTGTGGGATTCTCTCGAGTCCCCACATCACTCCTGGAGGATTCTTCATAATTATTTGGCTATTTTGGTATTTGGTTGTTCCTTCATGTGCCATATTGGCCTTGAGCTCTGTGTTCCAGGTTTATGGGTGTCTTTTGGGGCCTATGCACCTTTGTGGGCTCCACTGGTTTTCCTTTTACCCCATAAATTTGTCACTTCAGGTCATTCAAGTGACTTCAGATGTTATATATTCTGTGATAAGAATTCATTACACAGACACCCCAGGCAAGCTGGACTCAGAGTTAGGGCCGGGAATGCTTTACCGGAATAGAGCCAGAGACAATGTTGGGCCATGAGCTGCTTCTAGAACAGCCTGTGATTTGGCCTTTAGGCCTAAACTAGCCCCGTGATGCATTCTGGGCTTATTGGTTGTTTGCAGCATTTTTTTAAACCTACAAAATGAGTTAGTTATTTGCTTTCTTTTTTAACCTGTACGGAGTTAGTTATTTGCTTTCTTTTTTAACCTGTACGGAGAAGCTGTAATGCCATTTTTGTATATAGTACCACTGCTGCTTTTGTAAAGTATGAAGCCAGTCTACAGTGCTAGAGGAATTTCATTTCACTTCAAGTTTCTTGGATTAATGTCAACATTATTTCCCTGGCATGAAAGATACTAAGTTTTTAGAGTCTGTACCCTTTAGATAAAACATAGAAGAATTTTGGTGCATGTTTTGATGTGCAGAGTCGGGGGCAGCTCCCTCAGCAGACCTTTGTGTAGTTGATAATCTAATTATTTGGCACTCTACATAAAGAATGTGAGCTTCCAGGTGCAATTTGTCTATTTTGAAAAGGGCTGTGGAATCTATTATGATTTATAAAAAATCCTGTATTCAGATTGAATGAGTGATAAGAGTATATTTATTGACCATATCCTTTTTCTTTTAAAGCCATTAGTAGAACATGCCAACATTTTTAAAAGCATCTCCATGAGTGCTTTCACTGGTGGGATGAGAAGTTGTAGGAGTTAGTAGTGACAACTTCATGACCAGGGCTCAGGCTTGTAACTTAAGGGATTATCATGCACTGACATGATAATCCTAGATGGGCAGTCAAGGTAGGGTGACCCAAACAGAGATGCTCCCCACCTCCAGACAGCAGAGTGTCTGTCTGTCTAATATCTCATGATCTTAACTAAAAATTGTTGATAAATAGGTGGCTCTGCTATAAGAAATAATTTTCTTATTTGTAGAATCAAGGACAAGCAGTGGCAGTTCAGGCCAGAATCTGGAGGCTCTCCACACCTGAATTCAAACTGTGGTTGGATCTCTGCATGTGGTATCCTACCTCTCAAACTCAGCACATCTCAGATAGAACTCCTCATCTCTCAAACTGCTCCTAACCCTGGGAAGAATTAGATCACCTACACTGTCTCTCCTATTTGCCTGCAGATCAAGACACAAAAATTCAAGTCTGGAAGACTCTGAAGTGGCGAGTTCATTTGAAGGGTGCAGGTCACATTCATTCCTCTGTGTTAGCTGTGCTTTTTGTGCAGTCAGACTTGGCATTATCTACCAATATATAACAGCCTTGAGGGTATCTCAAGAGCAGTATTAATTCACAATACTCAGGAATTAGGCAGAGGAGAATAGGGGGCATGGAGGTACAAATAAATGATTTTTCCATTTACTTACAGTTCTGCACTAGGGTCCTTTAGAGAGCCTGACGGTTTCACATCAGTTGAGATCTGGGCAGAGGACCTGAGAATAATGTGAAATCTCTTGAAAGATTGAATGGTGTAATGGAAAGGACATTGGTGGGGGTCTGAGAAACCAGGGAGTTGATCCTTTGCCTCCAGGACTTATTACCAGCAGTGTAAAGAGGTCTGTGACTTGATCGAGTCACTAAACTATCTCTGAACCTATTTTTTTTTAAAAGATAACACCAACACCTACCCTCCTGGTGTATTAAGAGTAATTGAAATAATATTTGTAAGTCAATTAGCATAGAGCAGGCACTCAGTAAAGGTTAGTTGGTTAGGCTGGGCATGGTGGCTCACGCTTGTAGTCCCAGTACTTTGGGAGGCCGAGGTGGGAGGATCAGCTGAGGTCGGGAGTTCGAGACTAGCCTGACCAACATGGAGAAACCCCATCTCTACTAAAAAATAAAAGAATTAGCTGGGCGTGGTGGCATATACCTGTCATCCCAGCTACTTGGGAGGCTGAGGCAGGAGAATCACCTGAACCCGGGAGGCGGAGTTTGCGGTGAGCTGAGATCACGCCCATTGCATTCCAGCCTGGGTGACAAGAGTAAAACTCCGTCTTTAAAAAAAAAAAAAAAAAAAAAAAAGTTAGTTGGTTAGTTTTCTCTATTCTCCCCACCCCGCGTCTAACTCAGGCAGAGATGTTACTGGTCTTTGTAACTACATTAATCAGTGAGAAACTGCTTGGGTTTCATGTGCAATGATATTGGAAAGAAAATACATTTAATGAACTGCATTAAGTTTAGCAAACTGCCTTATGCTTTTGTTTTGAAAGGAAGAAGACATCTGTAAAATATGAACTGCGTGGGAAAATAAATTTAAAATGCATAAAGTAATGGAAAGGCAATTACATTTATAATTATTCAAAGAAATAGAATATGTTGTGGTCAGATTTTTAACAGTGGAAATTTTGCATAATAAACTCTGGTAACCCTAGGAGGAGATCACCAGGAAGGGGAAAATGAGTAACAGAAATGCTTATGTTTTAAAATGAAGAAGTGATATAACTATAATTCTTAGCACAGGTGTAAAGCATGCTATTGGAAATACATCAGATTGGTTATGCAAATAAGCCCCAATTTAATCTATTACAAACATTTTCAACTAATGAAATTAGGCATGAAATGTTGGAAAAATTGGTGCATTTAAGTTTTAACTTTCCAGAGAGCCTACTATTCTGACCATAAGAAACATCATCTTTAAAATAACCTATAGCCGTTGATCTAGTAATTTTGGATAAAATAATGGAACAGCTCCAATGGAAGAATATATAGTTTATGCCAGTCTATTCATAGCAATATATAAAAAATACATAGGTAAGTAAATGTAAATATGTTCGTATATATTCTGTGAAAATGTACACATATAAACAAGATCCTATTGCGATCTGGCAAAGCAAAAAGCAAAATAGAATAATATGTACTACTAAAAATCATAAGTCCACAAACTATCAATATTCAGAAATAGGTAAACGAAATAAATTTAAAAAGAAAGTCATCCTATTATATCTTTTTATTTTGTATTCTTTTGAGATGGACTTTCACTCTTGTAGCCGAGGTTGGAGTACAGTGGCGTGATCTCAGCTCACTACAACTTCCGTCTCCTGAGTTCAAGCGAGTCTTGTGCCTTAGCACAAGTAGTAGCTGGGATTACGTGCCCACCACCACGCCTGGCTAATTTTTGTATTTCTAGTAGAGATGGAGTTTCACCATATTGGCCAGGTTAGTCTTGAACTCCTGACCTCAGGTGAACTCCTGACCTCAGGTGATACGCCTTTCTTGGCCTCCCAGAGTGCTGGGATTATAGGCGTGAGCCACCTTACCCAGCCTATTACATCTTATTTACAGTTTTGGCTGCTGTTTCAGGGATATAGAGAAGCACAAGACTGACAGCTTCAGGGAAATGAAATTCCAGCGTGGGAAGATAGGTAACAATGTGCAAATATTGACTAAAGAAATTTGGATGAATAAATGCTGTGAAGGAAGTAAGACGGCAGTAGAATGGAGAGGATCACGGTGCCTAGGACTGGCCCTATCCTAGGAAGGCTGAGGCGGGGAGGATTCCTGAGCTGAGCTGTGGTGTTGGAGGAGTGGGCCAGTAACGATGTGGGCTCAGGGAACAGAAAGTTAAGGGTTTTCAGACTGGAGTGAGTTTGGTATGTGTGAACCAACAGCAGCCAGTGTGTCTAGATCTTAGAGAACAATTGTATGTTGACCTGGTTTATATTAGGAACTAAGTTATTTTATTTACTTACTTTTATTATTTTGAGACAGTCTCACTCTGTCATCCAGGCTGGAGTGCAGTGGTATGATCTTGGCTCACTGCAACCTCCGCCTCCTGGGTTCATGCCATTCTCCTGCCTCAGCCTCCTGAGTAGCTGGGACTACAGGCATCCGCCACCACGCCTGGCTAAGTTTTGTATTTGTAGTAGAGACGGGGTTTCACCATGTTGGCCAGGCTGGTCTCCACCTCCTAACCCCAGGTGATCTGTCTGCCTCAGCCTCCCAAAGTGCTGGGGTTACAGGCGTGGGCTACCTTGGCCAGTTGTTTTTTTCTTTTTTTGGAGACAGGGTCTCCTCTGTTGCCTAGGCTGGAGTGCAGTGGCACCATCTTGGCTCACTGCAATCTTCTCCTCCTGGGTTCAAGTGATTCTCATGCCTCAGCCTCCCAAGTAGCTGGTATTAAAGGCGTACAGGACCATGCCCAGCTAATTTTTGTAATTTTAGTAGAGATAGGGTTTCAGTTTCACCATGTTGGCTGGGCTGGTCTCAAACTCCTGGCCTCAAGTGATCTGCCCACCTTGGCCTTCCAAAGTCTTGGATTACAGGTGTGAACTACCACACTGGCCATATTTTACATTTTAACACAACCACATTTTATTTTTCTTTATCAGTTATCTTTTCAATCACCCCCAAACCTAATGACTAAAAGAGCAGCCATTTATTTCAGTGTGTGCTTTACTCACTGGACAGTTACCTGTCCCTCTGAACGGCCTCATGCATGTATAGGGAAGCTCTGCCTCTGCAGGCTGGCTGGCTGCTGCGGCAACTAGGGGGCCACTGAGCCAGGAGTCATTCATCAGTGAGCTGGCGAGCCTGGGCTTGTTCTCATGGAGGACTTAGGGTTCCGGGAGAGTGGAGCAGAGGTGTGTAACATTCCTTGAGGTGGAGGCTCTGAATTGGCACAGTGTCACTTTCTCTGTATTCTATTGGCTACAAGACTAGCCCAGGTTCAAGGGGTGGGAAATAGATGAGTTTCCATGGGAGGAACTGCAATGTCAGTGCACTGAGATGTGCCTACAAGGAGGGCTGGAGGATTGGTCCATGCTTGCAATCCATCCCATTTCGCCTTATGCTTGGTGCTTTTCTTCTATACTTTAGGTATAGGAAATTACAATCCTGTATGATCCAACATTTTACAATTTTGCCTTTTCATATTTAGGTCTTTCAGTGTTTACATATTATTTTAAAAAATTGAGAACAGCACGATAAACATGAGGAAAAATGAAGTTTCAAAAACTGACGGCGGGGAATGTTAAAAGGGTTAGAGGCTGTGCACGTGGCAGAGCAGGGGCTATTTGGGGAATCTTTGTATCTTCAGCTCAGTTTTACTGTGAGCCTAAAACTGCTCTAAAAATAGTCTGTTAAACAATTGTATTACCATAATATGACTCATCTTCATTATGACAGTAATGTGTGAAGGAGACATACAGGAAGACAGGAGCTGTGTGAAGTGCAGAAATCAGTGAACACCTTCTTAGAAAGTGCTTTAAATCAGAGGCAGGATTGTATACTTGTCAGGCTGTGGCCTTTGGACCAGTGGTTCTGAAGAATAGTTAAGCCTTTGCTGCTATTGTTTGTAGCTGTGCCAACCTTACGCAGATTACTCAACATCTTTGAGGTTTGGCCTCTTTGTAAAATGGTATAATAATCTTTATATATCTCTTGAGAATTTTTGAATGAAATGAAATATGCATATCACCTAGCATGGTGCAAGGCCTGTAAAATAAATGTTAGCCTATTTTAGAAGTAGTTTTCCACTCTTCTGTTAATCTCCAATTAAGATGAGGACCTCTGTAGGTCTTTTGCAGAATTAATTGTTCCTACCATTTCTTCTTGGCCTTCACTTCCCTCCCTGATGCTGTTTTCTGTGAACATTCTTTTTGAATCTTCTGGGTTTCTCTGACTGGAGTGGTTATTTGGCAATCGATTAAGAGCAGCTGGTTGGCTGACCTTGGGCTTTTGAGATCCTTATGTTTGAAACCATGGCAGGCATCCAGATCGCATCAAGCCACTATCAGGTGTGTGTGTTCCTAATCACAGCCTGAACTTTAGAATTGGGCACATCCTGACTGGCATGAGCAGAGAAAGGGAGAATACTTTAGGGAACAATGTGAAAGAATGAGATCTGAGGAATAAGAAGGTGGGGGAGGGAATAAACATTTCTCCAGCGTCTGTTCTGTGGCAGGGTATAGACTAGAAGGCAAAGGCTACCCAGAGCGTGCCAGATTGAAGATGGCGGGCCATTTGGCAAGGGAGTTGGGTCATGCCTTCTCATAGATCGAGTGGAGGACAGCTCTACAGCTTTACCAACTTTAGGAGGAATAAATTTCTTTTATGGCTTGACTTAAAACAATAACCCAAGTCATCGTTATACTTTTCTTCCTAGGTTTGTCGGTGGCCCAGCGGAAGTTTGCTCATTCACTCAGAGACTTTAAGTTTGAGTTTATCGGTGATGCTGTGACAGATGATGAACGATGCATAGGTAAATAAACATGAGATTTTGGTTTGTTTTCCTTTGCCATGGCCACCAAATAATCACTCCTTTCTTGTTACAGATGCTTCCTTACGTGAATTTTCAAATTTTTTGAAGAATCTGGAGGAACAGAGAGAAATTATGGTGAGTTGAGAGGGGTGTAAATTAATAAGTCAGATTTCAAGGGGGAAAAATCTGGTTTTGGAAGCTGGTTCTGGTAGAAGTTGTGATGCATTTATCTCTGAGTACAGTAGTGCATTGTAATGGAAAGATGAGGTTTCAGGAGCCCTGATTTCTTGTTCCATGAGGGGACTGACCACGGTCAGAACTTGGAGAAGCTGCAGGACCTCCACCAAGGCCTTGCTTTTGCGTCTGTAAAGTGGACAGTGGGACTACATCACTGCTTTCTAGCTTTTTGTTGCAGCAGAGCACTTTCATTTATGTAGACTCTCATGCAGAAGCTTAATATATTAGGGGAATAAAAGCAGGAAAGCTTATGTAGAAGCAGAGGACAGCTGGGCGATGTTAGCTCCTGACTCATACCCCTGTAGATTTCTAGGCTGCGTGGAAAGGGAGAGAACCTGGGCCTTAGAGGTCTTTGAGATCCCACTTTGCATCAAGATTCATGATCATAACAAGAATAAGAAGAACTACCCTTGGCCAGGCGTGGTGGGTCATGCCTGTAATTCCAGCCCTTTGAGAGACTGGGTGGGTGGATTGCACAAGCTCAGGAGTTTGACACCAGCCTGGCCAACATGGTAAAACCCCATCTCTACAAAAATACAAAAACTAGGCTGGGTGCAGTGACTCATGCCTGCAATCCCAGCACTTGGGGAGGCTGCTGTGGGCAGATCACCTGAGGTCGGGAGTTTGAGACCAGCCTGACCAACATAGAGAAACCCCGTATCTACTAAAAAAATACAAAATTAGCTGGGCGTTGTGGCACATGCCTGTAATCCCAGCTACTCGGGAGGCTGATGCAGGAGAACCTTGAACCCAGTAGGTAGATGTTGTGGTGAGCCAAGATCGCACCATTGCACTCTAGCCTGGGCAGCAAGAATGAAACCCCGTCTCAAAAAAAAACCAAAAAAACAGAAAACACTAGCCAGATGTGGTGGCATATGCCCGTGGTCCCAGCTACTTAGGAGGCTGAGGTGGAAGGATCACTTGAGCCCAGGAGGCTGAGGTTGCAGTGAGCTGAGATTGTGCCACTGCCCTCCAGCCTGGGTGACAGAGCAAGATCCTGTCTCAAAGCAAACAAAACAAAAACTATCCCCCATGGAGTGCTCTTCATATGCAATGCTGTGCTGAGTGCCTTAAGTGTATGATCTCATTTAACACGCACTCAGCTGTACATTTGGGAGTTACTGAATAATTGCCTGCTTTTCTGAAAAGCTTACATTACCTTCCTAATGATATTCTTTAATTAAACCAGATTTACAGCAGAATTGCTACTAGGTTATGACACACTATCTATTCTCACCATTTATTTCAGGCTTAAAAAAAATACAGATTCAGGCTGGGCGAGGTGGCCCATGCCTGTAATCCCAGCAGGCCAAGGTGGGTGGGTCACGTGAGGTTAGGAGTTCGAGACCAGTCTGGCCAACTTGGTGAGACCCCGTCTCTACTAAAAATACAAAAAAATTAGCTGGGTGTGGTGGCATGCACCTGTAATCCCAGCTACTTGGGAGGCTGAGGCAGGAGAATCACTTGAACCTGGGAGGTGGAGGTTGCAGTGAGCCAAGAGTACACCACTGCACTCCAACCTTAGCAACAGAATGGGACTCTGTCTCAAAAAAAAAGAAAAAAAAAAAGATTCTTTTTTCTATATTCTTGAAAATAAGTACTGTCTAGAATTATGTTACAGTGTGTGTGTGTGAGTGGGTTTAGATGTGGTAGAAATAATACTGGACATATTAGCTAAGTTGGTTTACCTTGACTGTGTGCCAGTCTGTTCTTACACTGCTATGAAGAAATACCTGAGACTGGGTAATTTATAAAGGAAAGAGTTTTAATTGACTCACAGTGCTGCATTGCTGGGGAGGCCTCGGGAAACTTAGAATCATGGCGGAAGGCAAAGGAGAAGCAGGCACCTTCTTCACAAGGCGGCAGGATGGGCTGAGTGCAGGCGCGGGAAATGCCAGATGCTTATAGAACCATCAGATCTCACAGGAACTCACTATCATGAGAACAGCATGGGGGAAACCACAAGTTACCTCCACCTGGTCCTACCTTTGACATGTGGGGATTATGGAGTTTACACTTTCAGGTAAGATTTGGGTGAGGACACAGAGCCAAACCATATCAGCCAGGAGCTGTTCTAAGCTATTTACCTAATACAAAGTCACTGAATTCTCACATCAACCCTATGAGATAGATTCTGCTATTGTTCCCCATTTAACGGATGAGGAAACTGAGGCACTTTACCTTGCCCTAGATCACATGGCATCTAGGAGGTAGAGCTGGTTTGTGTTAAGAAGCTGGCACTCTGAACTGCCCTCCCTGTCACTGCAACTGGCATCATAGGTGTCACTCTAATTTCCTGGGTGGTGGCTGGTGGGTATTTATGTTGGGTAGGGCTGCAGGAGGACACTGATTTGGATTTAAAAAGTGACAGAGGGCCAGGCGTGGTGGCTGACGCCTGTAATCCCAGCACTTTGGGAGGCTGGGGTGGGTGGATCACCTGAGGTCAGAAGTTTGAGACCAGCCTGGCCAACCTGGTGAAACCCTATCTCTACTAAAATTACAAAAATTAGCTGGGCATGGTGGTGGGCACCTGTAATCCCAGCTACTCGGGAGACTGAGGCAGGAGAATCACTTGAACCCGGGAGGCGGAGGTTGCAGTGAGCTGAGATTGCGCCACTGCACTCCATCCTGGGCAACAGAGCAAGACTCCATCTCAAGAGAAAAAAAAAAGTGACAGAGGCATATGTCCTCAAAAGCCCTAATGTAATTTGCACTCATTCCTAAATTTTGAGGTAATTTGTGTGTATATAATGTAGAAAATGTAGAGGGTATGTGAAGACCTGTGGCCCCATGAGGTTTTTCTGGCACACACTGACAGATTCGATCATTATTCATGTGATCCTGTAGTCATCAATTTTTCAGCTCTTTAGGAAAGACTAAATAAAATGGTGAATAAAAATAGCGTCGTGATGTCACCTTTCTAGTACATGGAGTAGATGTGTGGGCTGGTGAGGTACGTGTTTTTAGTTTACGTTAAGAGTGTCAATTTTTCGTTCTTAACCCTCTTTGACAGTTGTACTTTCCTGGCATCCTGAACATTTAGCACATACCTATTGATCTCTTTTTATGTTCCAGTTGCTGTTGAGAAACTCAGGACATAGGTAAAGGCAAAGAAAGCAAAAGTCCCTGTCTTCATGGAGGTTAGATTCTAGGCAGGGGTAGTGAAGTAGAAATAAACCTGTAATCCATTGGCAGGCAGTGAAAAATGCTACAAAACAGTACAGGGCAAGGAGCCAGGTGGGGCGGGGCCACAGCATATCTGGAGTGGTGAGGTGCTGACTACCTTTTCAGTAGGGTACTGCACAAAGGGCATCATCCTGGTGTCTGGAGGAAGAGTTCCGAGCAGAGTGGTGCTGGATTTTAGCTCTGCAGAAATAGTGTGTGACCATTGTCAGGCTCAGTATTCTGTTTCTGTTTTAGGTTCCTTGAAATGGAGTGATGAGGTCCAAAAACGGGAACATGGTATTGGCTCCAGGCTGTGTGGAGTAGACAGCATGGTTTGCAGAGCTGTTGTTAGCCAACTGACTGGTTTAATCTCCAGCTGTGATGGAGGTTGATAGGGTCTCTGTGTTAGATGAGGTTGGGTTCCTGTGCAGGGTAGGAATGAGAATAGGGTGGTGTCTGTATAAGGCCATGAACCTTAGAGAGGAGTGCTGTGGTGTGTCACACACAACCCATTGTGGGAGCAGAAACACCTGCTGGAAAGCAGGACGCTGTCCAAAGCTGGGATGGGTGGTAGCCATGGCCAACCACGGAATTAACAGGACACCTCCTAATGCTTTCTTCCTTTTTAGCTTGGAAAATTTCAAACATGTACCAAAGTCGAGAGAAATATACAATGAAACTACATGGACTCAACACCCAGCCTCAGACCAGTCTCATTTCTCCTGTGATCCTTACTCCCCCTGGCCCCCTGCTATCCTCATTATTTTGACAGAAAGCCCAGTTTCATTCACAAATACTTCAGTATATATCTCAAAAAGCGGACACTTAAAAAAACACAGTGTCTTTATCACAATCAGCAATTTCTTAATTTTATGAAAAATTAGGTCATATTCAAGTTTTCCTGATACTCATTCAAATTCTGTCTCTTTCCCTTCCCCACCGCCACCCCCAATAACAGTTGGTCTGTTTGAATCTGAATCCCAACATATTACATTTAATTGATACATTTCCAAGTCACTTTATAGGCCCTTCTCCCCATCTGCTTTTTTTCCCCTTTACAAGAATTCCTGATCCTTTTATATTTGCCTCAGAAACCTTTAAAATAGTACTTTCCTAAGTTATCAGTGAGTTGGAATAATGAAATTAGTAAAAGTTGAAAAGTTGGACACTTAACCCATATTGACATTATTTAGGTACTTCTCATCTTGATAGTCACTGATCACTTTTTTTTAAGTGGAATCACTGTGGCTACCTTTGTTTATTTAAATACCTTTGAATACGTCCTAAAACATAACTGATGCATTACTAAACATTTGCCTGAAACTTTTGGGTCAGAATAGATACTTGCCTTAAGAAATTTCCAGTGTGATACTGGAGAGTAAGTGGGAAAGAGCTAATTAAAATAGCCTACACTAAGTGCTTCCCAAGACAAGGAATGGGAAAAGAAAACAATATACAAAGTACGCCAGCAAAGATAGTGTGACTCACATAGAGTGGGCAGCCCCTAAGCTTGTGGTTGTTAGGAAAGGGTTCATGGGGTGGAGACACAGCAGAGGGCCTTTGTATAGTTTAGCAAGCCCATACCTCCGACACTGGTACAAGGAGAAAAGGAATGTCTTTAAGCAGCTAAAATGGTTGCCAGTACATTCTGAGAACTTTGAAAGACTCTTGTTTTACTTAAAAAATTGTTTTAACTTAAAAGTTTTACAAACCATCAGCATGTTAAAAGCCACAGATGAAGAAAGGAATGCAAAATGACTGTAAGATGGAGGTAGAAATAGTCTGAAAGTGGTTCCCAGGATTTAATAGTGGTCACTTAATTTTTTTTTTTTCTTGAGACGAGTCTTGCTGTGTCACCAGACCTGAGTGCAGTGGTGCGATCTCGGCTCACTGCAACCTCCGCCTCCCCGGTTCAAGTGATTTTCCTGCCTCAGCCTCCCGAGTAGCTGGGACTACAGGTGTGTACCACCAAGCCCAGCTCATTTTTGTATTTTCAGTAGAGATGGGGTTTTACCATGTTGGCCAGGATGGTCTCGATTTCTTCACCTTGTGATCTGCCTGCCTCAGCCTCCCAAAGTGCTAGGATTATAGGCGTGAGCCACCGCACCCAGTCCCCTTAATCTTTAAAAGCAATTAGTTTAGTATTTTCTGAAATCCTAAATTGAATAATGGTGCGTCATAATATTAATAATTGGAGATTCATAATTAAGACTGAGTCATTAAAATGTTAAAACTATATCTGTATTTTAGAAGGCAAACAGTAATGCCAAATATTTTTAAAAACTTTCTGAATCTTAAGGGTAAGATGGGACTTCAGGTTTAAGGGATAAAGTCATCTATGTGGATGCTCAGCAATCCCTGTTGGTTTTGAGCCACCAGTTCATACATATGTTCATACGCCTCATCTCTATAGCTAAATAGGCTGTATTAGGTATACGGTTCAACAAACAGTGTGTGCCTGCCACATACCAAGCACTGTGCCACATGCTATAAAGATAAAGACATAAGGCCTGCCCTTCAGTAGTGAGTCATCCATTAGAGGAGATGACTGAAAGAAGGCATGTAATTTCCAACATGCTTCGTGGTAATCAAGTGATTGAGGAATTCAGGGAAGGCATCTTGGACAGGTGATATCTGGGCTGAGTTGAAGGATGACTCTTAGCTATGTCTAGTTTCCTCCTTGAGGGGAAACTGTTGAAATTTCAAAAACAGGGAAGGCTATGTTTGCATAGCCCCTTCCTTCTCCCCCGACAATGTCCAGCTTTGTTCCTACTAAAATGAATTGTTGGAGAGAGAAGTAGAGCAATTGCCAGTCTAAGAAAAAAAAGTCAGTGTTTCCCTCCACCCTCAAAGAAGTCTAATTTCTATGAATATACACGCCTCACCCTTTAAAAAGTCAGATTGGCTTTTTCAGGACAGTGTTTTTTTTTGTTTTTTTTTTTTTTGTTTTGGAGATGGAGTTTCGTTCTTATTGCCGAGGCTGGAGTACAGTGGCGTGATCTTGGCTCACTGCAACCTCTGGCTCCTAGGTTCAAGTGATTCTCCTGCCTCAGCCTCCCGAGTAGCTGGGATTACAGGCGCCTGCCACCATGCCTAGCTAACTTTTTGTATTTTTTTTTTTTTTTTTTTTTTTTTGAGATAGAGTCTTGCTCTGTCACCCAGGCTGGATCTCAGCTCACTGCACCCTCCGCCTCCCAGGTTCAAGCGATTCCTCCTCAGCCTCCTGAGTAGCTGGGACTATATGCACGTGCCACTACGTCCGGCCAATTTTTTGTATTTTTAGTAGAGACAGGGTTTCACCATGTTAGCCAGGTTGGTCTCGATCTCCTGACCTTGTGATCTTTCTGCCTTGGCCCCCCCATAGTGCTGGGATTACAGGCGTGAGCCACCGCGCCCAGCCAATTTGTTGTATTTTTAGTAGACATGAGGTTTCACCATGTTGGGAAGGCTGGTCTTAAGCTCCTGACCTCAGGTGATCCACTGGCCTCTATTTCTGAAAGTGCTGGGATTACAGATGTGAGCCACCGCACCGGGCCAGGACAGTGTTTTTGAGTGGGTAGTTTTTGCTGATAATGTTGCCACCCTTGACTGTGGAGGTGAGGAACTCAACCTGGGGAGCCGGATCTGATACAGTGAGTGGCTGCAACTGCTGTACTCACTTCTGTGCGTGTTCTCAGAGGAAAGGGCTGTTGTGGTGTGCTGCTGCCAGAATTCCAGAGATGTTCTCTCTGGCATGGCAGGACGTGTTGTACTTATCTGAGGTGGGCAGCTGTCCAGGAATCTAAGGACTTTTAAAATAGTGCTGTAGTTTATGTTGTTCTTTTAAAAGCCCTTCATATTGCGTTTACTTCTTTACATGTATTCTTTTATCAGATCATTGAATTTCATCCGTTGCCTAAAATGGTTGCTCAGTTTCTCAGGATTCTGGCAAATAAGAGCAATTGGTCGAGGCCCAGAGGTTCACGAAAGCTTGCGGGGAAGCATGAGTGCCAGGAGAGAGAAGGCGGAGCTTGCCCGATGATGCACAAAAGGTGCCTGAGATGGAGCTGTTCCGCCTCTCTCTCATCCCGGGGGTGCTGGGGACAGACTGGGCTGCTAAGCAGATGTGCGGAAGTATCTTGTCCACGGCCGCACCCCCTTCCCCATTTGGGCAGGAAGGCCCTTTGCCTATGCAGACTCTTCAGGCTTTGGAGACCCTTTTCTCTGTTGCTTTCCTCTACCACACACTTGGCCCTTGTGAAAATACCAGGCCAGGGTGGTTCCTGGGTGACCTGCCCTAAGCTTTTGCCCCCATAGGGAAGGTACTAAGCTGCTGCCTACCAAAGACTTTTGTTAGTAGTTCAGATGGTTGGTCACAGGCAAGACGTGATGCCTGCTCTGTCAGCCCTGGCCTCTGCTTCAGTAGACCCGCTTCTCATCATCCTTTCATGCTCTCGAATCTCTTCCATAACTTCTTGGACTTCTGACATGGATTTCTGTTCCGAACCATTAATTGGGTTGGTACAAAAGTAATTGCGGTTTTTGCCATTTTTAAAAAAATGGTCAAAACCACAATTCCCTTTTTTTTTTTTTTTTTTTTTTTTGGGGGGGGCCTGGCTCTGTCTCCCAGGCTGAAGTGCAGTGATGGCATCTCGACTCACTGCAACCTCTGCCTCTCATGTTCAAGCGATTATCCTGCTTCAGCCTCTTGAGCAGCTGGGACTACAGGCACTTGCCACCACACCCGCCTAATTTTTGTATTTTTTGTAGAGACGGGGTTTCACCATGTTGGTCAGGCTGGTCTTGAACTCCTGACCTCACGTGATCTACCCGACTTGGTCTCCCGAAGTGTCGGGATTACAGACCTGAGCCACCGCACACGGTTGAAACCACAATTAACTTTTGCACTTACCTAAATATTTTTTTAAAAGTGTTTCAGAGTATTACTAAAAGAATATATATTGGTTAAAATGAGTTAAATGCATTCCACGTTTTAGGAGAAAATATGCTATTCTTTCTTTAGTATGCCCTAGAGCTCTTGTTGAAGTATGGTCCCTGGTCCAGCATCACTTTAGGAACGTACTAGAAATGCACATTCTCAGGCCCACCCCAGAACTACTGAGTCAGAAACCCTGGGATAAGTTCTGTCAGCTGGTCTTTCATGAAACTCTCCAGGTGATTCTTAAGCAGGCTGAAATCAGCTGCTGGCTTGGGGTGCTAGTGAAATCTTGGCTGGCAATCCTTTCCTTAGGGCTAGACTGTCTGGAAGTTGGAAACGCTCTAAATTGTTTTGTGATGACTGTGTCTCTGTCAGGAGGTTAAAATAGTGATCGAAAGCATAAGCTTTCACTTCTCATTTCCAAAGGATTTGAGACTATAGCTGGTTTGTGTTAATGGAATAAGTTTAGTAGAATTTTTAGTGTTACTTACTTTGTATTTAATATTGCTTGTGAGTTCCTATAGGATGATAAGTACCTAAGGCATTAGATGCCATTAAAAAGATTATGCCTTTAGTTTCATCTTATTATACCTATAATGTTTTATATGGCATGTGAAGCTTGTTTTAATCATTTATTTTACAGTTTCTGTGGATTTCTGTTGGCAGGCACATTCAGAATGGGGGAAATTCATCTTGAACTTATTTGTGAAAACATTTCTCAGTTTGGTTTAAAAGTTGTCAGTGACCTAATTTTATGAAGACTTTTTCCTCCTTGGAACTGATCTTTACAATTGGACAGCCTTGCTTTTCCTTACAATTCTCTTTTTCCCATAAGCCTATTATTTAGTCGGATAGGGATGTCTTTGTAAAACCTGTTCTTCAGGAATGTACCTTTTGAGAGTTTAATTTACTGACTCAGAATGCTATAGAGATTACAGTCAGGAATAACTCAAATCAAAATTCTAAAATGAGTGAAGATTGTCTTAGGCAGGAGGCCTGTCTCCTTCTTGGACCCTTTTCCCTGCAAGTCCTTCCCTGTGACTCAGTGTCCTCTCTGTTGGTGACTCATTATCATCTGTGGCCTTCCAGCCTTGTCATCATCAGATGCTACTTCCCTGTTGAAACTTACATTTCCTGAATTTCTTATCCTTAGGGTGTATTCTGTGCTTCTGAGGAATCAGCCAACTCTGCACTCTTCTTCCCCCTGACTGCCCCAACATACACACACCCACTCACCCACACACACGCAAGGGACCCTAGAATCTAACTAGCCCATTCATTTAATTGTCTAATCCAGGGGAGTGATTCCATTATTGGGAATGTGTGCAGCTGAGTCTACTGTTTCACTAGGAAAATATTTTGGGATGAGCCAAGGTACCTATGATCAGTCTCTAGACCATGTCATGAAAATACTAGATGGTGTAGCCTTGGCTCTGAAAACAAAGAAGTTAGGGAAACTTATATGTGACCACTTAATTTTATTTTTTAAAAAAGAGGAGTCTGGGCGCGGTAGCTCACGCCTGTAATCCCAGCACTTTGGGGAGGCTGAGGCGGGTGGATCTTGAGGTCAGGAGTTCAAGACCATCCTGACCAACATGGTGAAACCCTGTCTCTACTAAAAATACAAAAATCAGCCAACTGTGGTCACGGGACCTGTAATCCTAGCTACTCAGGAGGCTGAGGCAGGAGAATTCCTTGAACCCAGGAGGTGGAGGTTGCAGTGAGCTGCTGAGATCGCACCACTGCACTCCAGCCTGGGCAACAGAACAAGACTCCGTCTCAAAAAAAAAAAAAAAAAAAAAAAAACAAACAATTGTGGAGGGTGGAGTTACTTGATTTACATCACTAAATAAGTTCGTGACAGAGATGAAAGTAGACTCTTTCACATCTTCTGGTATCCTAAAGACATTATGCTTTGGCCTTTTCTCTTCGTAAGACATAATATTTTTCCTTCCACCTTTGAACATTAGTGAAATGGATATGTATCTTATAGTTGCTGTCCACCAGGCAGCAGTCATGAAAGGGACATGAGGTTACTTCTCTTTTACTCTTTGGACAAATGTAGCTCCTCAGTATTTCAGTCCACAGACCACTTAAGGCAGAAAAATGAATCCTGGTGGTTGTTTTGAAAACCTTCCATTGAGACCTGCTTAGGTCAAGGAAGTGCTGGTATCAGTATCCAAAGAGTGGGTGCCTGTCATCATCTTGGAAGAAAATCCTGAATATAAGAATGGAGCTCCTTAAGAGCACCCCTTGAAGAAATAATGCATCTCCAGTGTTCTCAGTTGCACTGAGGAAAATATATGTGGTGATACAGTTTGGCTCTGTGTCCCCACCCAAATCTCACCTTGAATTGTAATCCCTGTGTGTTGAGGGGGGGACCTGGTAGGAGGTGACTGGGTCATGGGGGCGGTTTTCCCCATGCTGTTCTTGTTATTGTAAGGGAGTTCTCATGAGAGCTAATGGTTTAAAAGTGGCATTTTCCACTGAACTTGGTTTCTCTCCTGCCACCATGTAAGATGTGCCCTGCTTCCCTTTCACCTTGTGCCATGATTGTAAGTTTCCTGAGGCCTCTGCAGCCATGTGGAACTGTGAGTCAATCACACCTCTTTTGTTTATAAATTACCCAGTCTCAAGTAGTAACTTCACAGTAGTGTGAAAACAGACTAATACATGTGGGGAAAACGAGATTTTGATGACTGAGATGAAAAGTCATTCAGAGGAGTTGGACTCTGAAGAAGTTTTGGAAATAACAAATGTAGTTTGCTTACTTCTTTATGCACAAGAGGGACACATGATGAAAACATACCTTTCAAAGAGCTTTTTCAGTATATATAAAAGTGCTAAGTGTTATGCTATTATTTCAAGATTAGCAGGATTTTTTTATGGTAGGATATAAAATAATGGAGTGTTTTACAGTTGGTGATTAGATTCAATGATATATATATTAAGTTGATGGTGGAAATTGTGTTAGAGATTCAAGAAAATGCCAGTGTAGTGGGAAAATATGGTCTTGAAGCTGTGGCAGCCATGGGCACCTGTCAGATAGAGGGAGGAGGAGTGACATTGACTATCATCAGGCCCAGCCGCTCTGTGGGTGTTAGTGTGAAAGCCACGCCTCCCACGTTCTGCCTGTCTGTTTTCTGTTGCTTATAACATAATACCTGAAACTAGGTAAATAAAAGGAATTTGTTTCTTACAGTTATGGAAGCTGAGAAGTCCAAGGTTGGGAGACTCAGGTCTCTCTTTGTTTTTCTTTCTGTAAAGCCACCAGTCCACTCCTGTGATAACCCATTAATCCATAAACTCATTAGGCTGGGAATGGTGGTTTACACCTGTAATCCCAGCACTTTGGGAGGTGAGGCACGAGGATTGCTTGAGCCCAGGAATTGAAGACCAGTCTGGGCAACATAATGAGACCCTGTTTCTGCGGGGGCAGGGGGAAGCCAGGTGTGGTGGTGGCGCGCACCTGTAGGCCCAGCTATTTGGGAGATTGAGGTAGGAGGATCGCTTGAGCCTGGGAGGTTGAGGCTGCAGAGAGCCATTTTTGTGCCACTGCTCTCGAGTCTGGGTGATAGAGTGAGAGACCCCATCTCAAAAAAATTAATAAAATTCATTAACCCATTAATTCATCAGTGGATGAATCCATTCATGTTTTAAGGCCCCACCTCTCAATAATGCCAGATTGGGGATTAAGTTTCAACTTGTTTGAATGTCCCAAGCCTTCTAATGGCAGCCTTGTCAGACTTTCCCCAGAACAGCACTGCAGCCTAACACACACACACCCCCACACACCCCCACCCCCACCCACACCCATGCTTTCCTTCCCTGTCTCCTTCCCCTGGGTCAGACCTGTATCGCTGTCTGACGGCCCCTCCAGTCTTCCCTGGCCCCCTCCCCATTTTCTCTCACAGATGTTTCCCCTAGTAAATTTCTTGTGTGTCTCATCCTGTCTTGGTGTCTGCTTCGTAGAGGACCTGGACTAACAAAAATGAACTGTTTTGAACAAAAGATTCAGGGTACTTAGCATTGTCATTCATCGGTTCCTTTTATCACTATAAGCAGAAAATGTTGCTTTTGTGTAGAAATGCTGTTCTTTAAATTATCTAAATTTATAGGAGAATCCCACTTCATTTACGAACAAACATTTTGATTGCCTACTATGAGCTACCGTGTTCTCACACCTGAGGATACAATGAGGAAACGCTTGTCCAGAGTGCTCAGCTAGTGGCCACCTGGTAGAGAATGAGTTCCCAAGAGTCTCTCAGCCCCGCACCCCTCCTTTTTTTACTGTTGACTGCCAGCTTTTTCTCTTACCCTGGGCATCACCGATGGGCTGGAAAGAAAAGCTTTTGTCATTGATCAAAGCCTTTCTTTTCTGAATGTTTCTTTTCTTCTTTCAATTTTTTTTTTTCCTTTTCCTTTTTCTTTTTCCTTTTCCTTTTCTTAAGTCTTGCTCTGTTGCCCAGGCTGGAGTGCAGTGGCAGGATCTTGGCTCACTGCAACCTCCGCCTCCTGGGTTCCAGAGATTTTCCTGCCTCAGTCTCCCTGAGTAGCTGGGGTTACAGGCATGTGCCATCATGCCCGGCTAAATTTTGTATTTTTAGTAGAGACAGGGTTTCATCATTTTGGCCAGGCTGGTCTTGAACTCCTGACCTCAGGTGATCTGCCTGCCACGGCCTCCCAAAGTGCTGGGACTACAGGAATGAGCCACTGCACCTGGCCTATTTAATTTTCTTGGTTCAACAGTTTATTGCCTTAGTATGCACGAGGTTCCATTTCTGACTGTGCCACTGAGTCATACCATTCACTTCAGAAACTAAAATGTTCTCTTATGTAAAACTAAAAAAAATCAAAATTCTGCCTCATGAAACTTTCATTTCTATGCGATTTTTATTTCCTCTCATAATATTCTTCCCAAGTATTTATTTTGTTTAAAATATTGAAGGCGAGGTTCTTACTGTCCCTATGCACAGAGGGAAGGAAGATCGAGTTTCAGTATCTGCATGTCCTTATTAGGCAGACTCATTCCTTAAATGCTCAGTAGCTTTTGTTTTATGATTCTTGTTTTTTCCTAAGCGTACTTAAAAACAAATCTTTACAGGTAGGTTGTGTTTGATTTAAATAATCTGAATAAAATTTCTGCTTTCTTTTTTCAGTCAATGTCCTTCAGAATGGATGCTAGCATTTCTTTGTGGGAGTCAAACACACTCTAACATACTTGTTCATAGAACATAGATACCAAGAGAATCGTAGACTTTGGTGATATATTGACCTAATTTTTTTTTTTTTTTTTTGAGAGAGCCAGCTCATAGGCAGATATTCAGGGAATTAAATCAGAGACCAGAAGTTGTTAGAATTTCAGCCTTAATCCTCTTATTTAATAGGACTAGGTTTCAAGTTTTTCACAGTTCAGGATTGAAAGTTGATGAAATTCTTACTGGGGACATTTTATTCTTGGATTATCTATATGAAAGCAGAAGTATGATAATGGAACTAGTCAATTTGGGATATATAGTTTGTAGCTCATTATGCGAGTCTTCTTTAGTCTGAATCAGGCATTCAACAGCCATTTCCTATTAATTGGCTCCTGATTTTCAAGTTTAAAACCTGTGGAATTAATTTATAGCACCTGAGCACCTATGTCCCAGTTAGAGCTTTGCGCATGGGTTCATTAAATCTAAGTACTAAGTTAGCTAGTACTTAGCTAATGAGTTTGAGCTATTACCATTATAAAATTGAATTTCATTTTTACATTATTTTCTCTACTGGGAAAATTAGATTAACTTGAGCTGTGCTTGAAAAGAAAATATCATAATGGGATTTGTTGGGAAGTTAAAATTGCTTCAAGTATGATGTGCCTTTTTTTTTTTAATTGTTTTAGGTAGGGAGAAAGTATTATTCCTGCCTTATAGTGGAGAATATTCAGGTAACAAAAGGAAATTGTTATTTTCTGTGATCTAAAAATAGGACTAGTTAGGGCAGAGCCAAAATGAAAACATGTTGGCCTCCTATTTTTCCCTGCTGAAGGGCTGTTATAGCAAAATTGATTGTGAAACTTTTTCACTTTTTGTCAACATTGGTCTTTTGACTCTTGTACTTTCTCTTATGTCAGATATTAAAGTGGGGGAAGTTTACTGGCCATCTTAATCTTTCTATTAAAACTTGAGCCTAGATTGATGGGGAAGGTATAGGACGGGGAGGCTGGATAGATGGAGAAAGAGGTACCAAAGGGTGAGTGTGGAGGGAGAGTGATGTAATCAATTGATAATGAGTTGGTTTAATTAGGGGAACTCTTGTGTTAGGAGTACAGAGAAAAGATAGTACGAAAGCATTTTGGCAAGATTGTTTATAAGGTTCTGAAATTCTTAAAAATATTAATCCTTTATTAGTCTGGATTCTCAGTTGCAAGCACTAGCTAATTTGAACATAAAGGAAATTCATTAAAGGGTATTGGGTGTCTTGTAATATCTTTAAAAGATGTGAGGGACCGGAAATGATGTCCAGGTTGTTCCACAGAGCTGGGCTTAGAGCAGACACCTCTATTGCCGCTGGATGTGGACACCACAGTTTGCACCAGGAGCCCCACTGCCCAGTGGCTGTTGGAAGAACTGCTGCCTCTGGAAATTAGACTAGTTGCTGCCACCTCGCTAGAATCTCTTTGGTCGCTGGTTTTTTTTAAAGCACTAGCTTCTGAATCAAAGTCTTGGATGGGAGCATCTCATTAGTGGAACCCTAGCCAGGTGTCATTACCTTACTGCAAACCAGTGTCTGTCATTTTTGGCTTTTATGGTCGGAGGTGGGCTTTACTTCAATGGGAAGGAGAATTCCTCAAACATAGGAAGGAGTTTCAAGTGCTGGGCAACCCAAAAGGACTGATGTTCATTTATGTGCCTGATTGTAAGACAACATTATTTTCCCAGAAGATTAAACATAATACAATTCTTTTAGACAACTTGAACATGTATACTTCTAGGTATGCATATGTACATCTGCTAGATAATCAGATATCTGCCTTCATCATTTACTTGATTAAATATGTGTCCACATTTAAAATTAAATAGGCAAAATCCGCCTATATTTTAGAAATATTTTCCCCACTTATTTAATAAAAAAATTTGTCTCAACTCTTGGCACCTTTGAGATTAGTATATTCGTCATGGGTACATTCTGATTTTTCATACAGCTTTCCAGAGCATTGATGGCCACATCTGCCTGAGTTCTTTGAGGTATATAGCGTCTTTTAAAATCTTTCTGATGCTTTCACTGTAAATTTTATCTCAAGTCAACAGTACATGTTAGCAGCCCATTTGGACAATCTCTTTAAAAAACTTATTCCTGAACCTGGCACAGTGGCTTGAATCTGTAATTCCAGCTACTCAGGAGGCTGAGGCAGGAGGATTGTTTGAGACCACGATTTCGAGGCTGTAGTGATCTGTGATCACACCATTGCACTCCAAGGGTGGGTGACAGAGTGAGACCCTTGTCTCTTAAAACAAACAACAACAAAAAAACACACCAAAAACTTAACTCTGGGATGTGTTTTCATGATTTCTTTTCTTCTTCTTCTTCTTTTTTTTTTTTGGTCGGGGGAGGTGGTGGACAGGGTCTAACTCTGTTGCCCGGGCTGGAGTGCAGTGGGGTAGTCACTGCTCCCTGCAGCCTCAACCTCCCGGCCTCAAGCTAGCCTCCCACTTCAGCCTCCTGGCTAGCTGAGACTACAGATGCATGACATCCTGCCTGGCTAATTTTTTGTATTCTTTATAGAGATGGGGTTTATGCCTTGTTGCCTAGGCTATGATTTGCTTAATGTAACTACTGATCTTACTCCTTTTAAAGTGAGCTTTATAAAATTACTGAATACAAAAGTTTGAAGTCATCTCTGGAATTGTAACTAAATATCTTAAATTTCTTAGCTTCCCCTTGTTTTTGTAACTTAGTCCTGTTTGTAATCTCTAAGTATCTGAAACTAAATGATTAGGGCTGTTTTAGGCTAAGATTCCTCAAACAGTTGTTGACCAAAATAATGGGAAAGTCCACTCCTTTAGAAGACTCTTAAGAACTCTTACACGAGGCAAGTTTTTTTTTTTTTTTTCCCAACAGATCATTTTGGGAAAAAGATTCCTTTATGTTTAGATCTATCTTGATGTATCTTGATCTATCTATCTATCTATCTATCTATCTATCTATCTATCTATCAATCAAGTTTCTAGGCACTGTTTAAGATTCTATTTCAAGGAAAAATAAGAACTGTGTTTTTGCTGAATGGTTTCTTTGCTGCTGTTCTTGACATTAGAATTGGAAAATAGAATTTTCCCTTTAGTTTAATGAAATGGGAAGTATCTGGAAGATCATGGGAGAAAATAGGGGAAATATTCCTTTGTTCTCAGATTATGCATTCCTCTGGGGTCAAAAACACTTGGAATCCAGTCTTAAAATAATGAGTGTTCGGGGAACGCATGTAAAATTCCTTCTGTTTCACTGTATTCAGCCTATCCTTGTTAGTACTGAGTAATTAGAAAGGCGTGATTTAGTAGCCATACTGATTTATTCAGTTTTACCTAGACTGAGACTTTAGAAAATGGTTACTAAAGATATCACAGGATGTAGGTATGCCTTTGTTGCGTTTTTACTGAGTGTGGGGTTATAGCCCTAAGTCCTGTTGTCTTTAGAATTGACAACATCAGAACTTAGACTTTGATCTCCAGTGTGGGGGAATGTGAGGTTGTTGGAGTGGTCCCTCCGCACAGCGGAGTCAGATTCTCTGCAGGTTGGCTGTTATTCTCAACAGATTTTTTAGCTCTAGCTTGGAGGATAGATTAAGATAACATAATTTTCCTTTCCTTTTTATACATTTAAGATCCTTACATCCGAATGTCTGACGAAAAAGGATTTCAGACTTGAGTAATGGTGGGAAACATTTTAATCCTCCACACTGTTATATAATAATCCTGCCCTTTTACTTTGAATCGTGAAGTTCTAATGGATTCTCTAGTTTGCCGTTGTAGCTTGATTCTCAAAGCCACAGCATGGAAATGTAGTTTGTACTTCTGCGTCTCGCAGCTCATTTAGAATCCCAGATTGATGGAGGTGGATGAGGACCTCTGCTGTCCTCTTGGCTAGCTTTCTCCCAGTGCAGGCATATGTGAGAGGGTATTCCTGGTCATTGGTCCTCTAGCCTCTGCTTGGTTATGTGGAGGGAGCTGGAGGTCACCACCTTGCCAGGCAGCCTGTTTCATTATAGTTCTCTTGAGTCCCTTTGATAGGAAACCCAAATCTGCTGCTCTACAGCTTCTACCCATCAAACCTGGCTTTGCTCCCTTTAAGCAAATCAGAATAATTTTTTTTTTCTTCTCTCATGTAGTACCCATTTAAATATTTAAAGACAGCTTTCATGTTTCCACTAAATGTTCTCTTCCTCCCCACTCACATGAAACATCTAGTTTTTTTAAATTTCTTCCTCCTAAACCTTTTTAGCATTCTGGTTACATTCCTGCTTTACCCCAGGTTAAATGACTCTTTTAAAATGTGGTAACCGTGCTGTTGAGGTAAGCTCTGATCTGATGGGGGATGCAGTCGAGTGCTTACCTTGTTTGAATTCAGGCGGTATGTGTAACCTGTGTATGTTACAGGACCAATTTGTGGCTCCATTGACTTATGTTAAACTTTCAGTTAATAGAACATTTTAGGAGATTTGAACCCAGTATGAAATTCACATGACCTGTTCTCGAGACATCTTGCACACCTGGGCAGTTGCCTTTCAGCATCCTGTAGATTGCTTATCCTAGGCAAATCCTAACGGCACTACTTTTGAGTCCCTCTCTTCAGCTCGAGAGCTCCTTGAACTGTGATTCTTTTATCCAGCATTCCACCTTCCTTCCCAACTTCTGATTGGCTGCAAATATTTTAAATGTATATTTTTAAAAAATACAAGATAAGCATAAGTAGAGCATTTTATTGCCATGATACTCAAGATGATCCTCTCAGGCAGGGTTTGGCAAACAGTGACTCATGGGCCTGATCTACCTTGCTTCCTCTTTTTGTAAGTCAAGTTTCGTTGGAACACACCTGGACCCATCATTCATGTGCTGTCTGTGGCTGCTTTTGTGCTACCACAGCAGAGATGAGTAGTTGGAACTGTGGCTGCATGGCTACTAAAGCCTAAATTATTTACTACCTGGTCTTTTATGGAAAAAGTTGGCTGACTCCTTCTCTGAGGAGAGAGCATCTGATAATTTTATGTTCAAGAAGCTGTCTTTTGTTTCCAAGCAGAACTATCCAAAGCCCTTTCCAAGGCTCATTAGCAAAGGCATTTTGTGACTTCTTTTCTTGGCTGGTTCAAGTAATTCATAGGAATATGATTATGTAATCTGTATGTGTGGTTATAAAATCACATTCTGTACTCGTTCTCTTATCTAATTTCTAATATGTTAGTATTTGAAAACTTTTCTCAGTATTATTGCTTCAGCCATCTCCTTGTCATTGGGAAACTGTCATCACTGTAAATTGCCTTTTAAGTTTTAGGGACAGTCCTAGATATGGTGTTCACTAGTTGCTGGGGAAGAAGAATCATGTTTCAGCATTAGGAAACATCGGTAACACTTACTACTAACAAATATTATATAATATATCTGTGAACTTATAGCAGGAACTGAGAGATTCCATGGAGCTTCCAGTCTATTTTGAGAAAAAGAAAATGCTTGTTACTCAATTGACATTGCCTTACTGAAACATTTGTTGGCTCCTTTATTATTTTGTTCTTAAATATAATTTTTAGGTTCAGTTTAGAAGTTTTAAAATCAGACTTTGCTAAAGAAGGAAAATCGTAATGAATTTTAAGCTCTTACAAGTATTTTTAATAAAAAAAATTTTATTAATGAGTCGGATGTAGTGTTATTTGCCACAACTACTACTATCCTTGTTTTGGAAATTTGCTTATTGATCTGAAGACAGTAAGGCAGAAACCTTTATATTCTTCCCCCCACCCCACCCCCAAGTTGGAGTCTTGCTCTGTCACCCATGCTAGAGTGCAGTGGTGCGATCTTGGCTCACTGCAACCACTGCCTTCTGGGTTCAAGTGATTCTTCCTGCCTCAGCCTTACGAGTAGCTGGGATTACAGGTGCCTGCCACCATGCCTGGCTAATTTTCTTGTATTTTTAGTAGAGACGGGGTTTCACCATATTGACCAGCTGGTCTCAAACTCCTGACCTCAAGTGATCCACCCGCCTCTGCCTCCAAAAGTACTAGGATTACGGGGTGTGAGCCACTAAGCCTGGCCATGAAACCCTTATGTTCTTTTTCTACTCTAGCGTTAGCCTTTGGAGTTCAGACGGATATTGCATTAAATTAACTCTCCAAATGAAGGAAAAATATAATGACCTAAAATTGCTCTTGTGTAATCTTTGTAGCCTGGTTCTTTTGGTGGAAGACAGTGTTTACTCCAGAGTATGAAGTTTTGGGGTTCTTATTTTAAAAGGCCTTCATATATCCATATTATTGATAACCTACATCTACTTTCTGAGCATTTCCGGCGTCCCATTCTGATGGCTAATGGAGACCATCCGATATCTCTCGCCTTGTCTTGTGATCCTCTCTGATTTCCTCATCTGCTTTAGTGACACTGAGCTGCTTAGGTTCCGTGCCCTGAAATTGCTGTTTTCCCCTCTCCGCATGGAAGGCCTTTGCCTGGAGAACGCCTTCCCTCTGTTTCAGGCTGAGCTGTGCATGATCTCCTTCAGGAAGTCTTCTCCTACTCAGGGGACCTTCCTCCTCTGCTCCCCAGTAGCTCTACGCAGCTTGCCAGCACTTTGCCTACCACGTCATATTGTGCTGACGCGTTCACATCTCTTAGAAACACTCGCCTGGGATGAACTCAGCCACCCACCTTCTCCCTCCCTTGCTGGAGAAAATCCGGCAATAAGGCAGATGATATCTTCATCACCTCCTCCTCACCTATCTCAAAAGGCCTTCTTGTTTCTCCAAGAAGTGTTTGTCCCATTTGTAATGATTCTTTCATTCATTCTTCCTGTTAGTTGGGCATGAAACTTCTCATGCCCAAACCCTCTGCAAGTGACCTTGTTTTGTGCTTTATGGGAAAAAATAGCCATCTGGTAGCAACTCTCAGCTTTTTGTCACGAAGCCCACAAATCCATTTGTACTGGCACCCCTATTCTCCTTCTATCACAGGGAAGGAAGGATCTTGACTTCTATGACAGGCCAACCCTCCATGCACGCTCAGCATCCCATCTCCTCCCATGTCAGAGACTGTGAACCATTCTTTCTGGATTCTTCACATGGGCATTTAGACATCCTCTCATCTCTTAAATACCAGCTTTCTGTCTTAAAAGAATACATGCCTTCACTTTATGGCATGTTCTCTTTCAGCGGTCATCCTCTCTCTGTACTGCCCTGCATGGTCATTCTTTGAGGAAGGGTTGTTCCCCACATGGTCTCAGCTGTCAGTCATAAATCAGCTCCAGTCTGGCCCTTTCTGCCACCTTGCCATGGATATTGCTGAGCTCTCATTCTTTCTTTAACGTCTCTGCAGCCCACACAGCTGAACTCCTTTCTTTTTTTTTCTTTCTTTTTTTTGAGGGGGAGGGGTACAGAGTTTCTTTCTGTTGCCCAGCCTGGAGTGCAGTGGCGCTGTCTTAGCTCACCGCAGCCTCTGCCTCCTGGGTTCAAGCGATTCTCCTGCCTCAGCCTCCCGAGTAGCTGGGATTACAGGCGCTGTCTGGCTAATTTTGTATTTTTAGTAGAGATAGGGTTTCTCCATGTTGGTCAGGCTGGTCTTGAACTCCTGACCTCAGGTGATCTGCCCACCTCAGCCTCCCAAAGTGCTGGGATTAGAGGCATGAGCCACCATGCCAGACCTGAACCTCTTTCTTCTTTTGTCCAACACCTTGGTAACTTTCTCCAGTCTCATTGCCATAGTTTCCGTCTGTTCTTCCTTTTCCTGTTCTAAGTACTTGGTCTGAGACATTTCCATTTTTCTACTGTCCTACCTATCTACTTGCATGACTTCAAATGCCATCTACTTGCTGATGAGGACAAAAATTGGCATCTCTGACCTAGGCGTCTCTTCTAGACTGTGGACCTGTATCTCTGACAGCACGTTTTACTAAGCTCTTGGGCCTTTCTCAGCATCTTGGATTTAACATGAGCCCTTAGCGTGTGCTCCCAGCTACTTTCCCTCAAGATTTTCCCTGCTTCGGTAAATAGTGTCCTTTATTTTTTATTTTTAAGTTTTTATTTTTATTTTTAGGATTTGTGAGTACATAATAGGTATATATATTTATGGGGTATATGAGATATTTTGATACAGGCATGCAATGGATAATAGTCACATCATGGAAAATAGGGTATCCATCCCCTCAAGCATTTATTCTTTGTGTTACAAAAATCTAATTATACTCTTGTAGTTATTTTAAGATGTACAATTTAATTATTTTGCCTGTAGTCACCCTGTTGTGCTATCAAATACTAGGTGTCATTCATTCTTTCACACTATTTTTTTGTACCCATTAACCATCCCTACCTCCCCCCTACTATACTTCCCAGCTTCTGGTAACCATCCTTCTACTCTCTATCTCCATGAGTTCAATTGCTTTGATTTTTGCATCCCACAAATAAGTGAGAGCATGTGATGCTTGTCTCTCTCTGCCTGGCAATAACTAGTATTGTTATCTCTTCATTTGTTCATGCCAGAAATCTGGGAGGGATCCTGGAAATCTTCACCTTTTCCATTCGGTCAATCTCTCATTACTTTGACTCTACCTGCAAATCTCTCTCAAATCTGTCTACTTCTCTTTACTTCTGTTGTTGGTTGCCTTCATTTGAACCACCACCATCTCTTCCTGTACCACTCTAGACGCCTCCTAACGAGTCTGTCTTCCAGTTTTCTGTACCTCTCATCTCTCCCTCAGCAGCCAGAGTAATCTTGAAAAGCTTTAATTATCATTGTCAATTCACTGCCTAAAAACCTCCTGTGGCTTTGCATTGTACCCCAAATAAAATGCTAACCCTTTCCCAGAGCCCACAAGGCCCAGCACGCTCTGATTCCCTGCCATCACTCAGCTCTACGGGCTCACTTAATTGCGCCTTATGCTTCAGCCATTCTGGCCTTTTGACATTCCCTGTAATGCTCAAACTCCTCACCTTCATCCTTTGCCTCTGCTGATCTCAGCAGGAAACAATTTCCCTTGCCCTTTGCACCACAGATTCCTTCTCACCTTTTAGGTTTTAGCTTAAATGTCACTACTTTGAAGAAGCTCTCTTTGCACACATTTCTAATGCATTCCTCACTGTACCCCTACTTTTCTTCATTGGAAGGAATTACTAAAATGTGCTCTCATATATCTCCTTAGGTGTTCATGTATCTGGTTTGTATCTTCTCTACCAAACAGTAATTTCCACGAAAGCAGGGGGCTGTGCTTTTTTTGTTCGTAGCTATATCCCTATCACCTGGCATTGCATACTCAGTAGCTATTTATCTCGTAAAATAGGCACATATTTAAAGCTTATTAAGATGGCAACTTTGGGGAAGCACCTCTTTGGTACTTTTATTGCCATGTTGCATGGTAGTTACGCTTGGTGGGTTCAGACTTACGTGACTTGGAATCCCTATTACTATCTTGTGTGAACTTGAGCAGTTGTTAGCTTCTGTGATCCCTGCAGTTCTTTTTGGGCCGACTTCTTTCTTGAGTGTACCAGTTTTACAGAAGACATATTATATGGAGGTTTATTTGGGAACACTACTTGGGTAGATCCACATGTGGGAACTTAAAAAATGACACAGGTGCTCATATTAGTGTGTCTTAAGTTAATCTATGAGACACTGTGTATAAATCGATTAATGTGCTAGCACTTCTTGTATCTGCACTCTCAAATGGAATGTGGGGCATTCCATACTGGGGAGTCAGGATTCCTGGCTTGTGGTGCTTTGTAGGACTCTTTGGTTTGCCATTGCTGTAGGTCGCATGGTCTAAAATGTAGAGAGGATAAAAATGATATTTTGAAAGATGATCGCTTTTCCCTGGCTAGTTGTTGCTGTTAATTCTTTTAGATCTCTGTTGCCCCAGGTATTTTACACCCAAGCAGCAAATTATCCAGGTGGGAGTGAGGGGAATCCAGGGGTTAGCCTGGGGTAGAAAGTTGAAACTGAGCATCTTGAAAGTGGGCATAGTCGCTTATTTTGAGTGTTCTCTACCTTAGAGTATGAATGGTCTCTTTGGGAGAAACCCTCACATAATGAAACACTGATGAGGAGCCTTTGGTTAAATTAAGAATCTTGATCTATTCCAAATCACTTATTTTTTCTGTAATGTTAAGCTTAGATTTTTGAGCACCTTTCTAAAAAGAGGGATGACACATTCTTAAATAATGTTTTGAGATTTTCTTGTATATTTTGGATAGTTCTGGTCTCCTGGAAACAAAGGCTGAGAAGCCACTACCTACCAGTGTGTTGTTACTAAGTATGTTTTCTTTCGATGAATATTTTCTTTTATTTGCATTTTCAGCATTTTGTGACTTAACATGAAAAGTCCCAAACCAGCCAACTTAAGAAATAAATGTGATTGTGGTTGGAGTTTGTGTATGGCTTCTCTCATGTGAGCTTTCCTGATGTCATGCTTGCTAGCATGCCCAAGCATTTGGCTTTTTCGTGAGCCTCCAGTGACTCGACTTTGCTAATATACCTTAAATCCTTAGGAGGTTTCTGTAATGAAGGGCAGACTGGTTGTATTTGAACAAGTAGCTACAGTCCTAGTTCTTTACATAATGTAGTCTGATTATCAATAAAGGAATGTAATTGAATTTTAAATTTCTAAGGAGGGGGAAGGAAAAAACAATCTCAAACAGAAGTGTTCTGTTAATGAATGTGATAGACCCCTTTGTTGTTTACAGACAGCCCTCTTGCTGTTTTGTGGAAGAGAGTTGGGGCTGTGTTGCACATTTCACTGGCAATTTGCCCACCTCCTCTTCCCTGAAAATATTTATGGAGTTCTAGTGCTTTAATAAGTTGAGAAGTGATTTAATTGTTGCATTGGCAGAGTGAGATAAAGCCGCTAAATATGTTGTTCATTTTCTTTCTGGGTGGGGTGGAAGAGGGAAATGAAATACTAATTTTTTCCTTTTTGGAAGCCTAATGCTGTGCTCTTTTATCATCACTCTTGTTCTCTAGGCATTAAGTGTGACTGAAACCCTGATTAAACCCTTGGAAAAATTCAGAAAAGAGCAACTTGGAGCTGTAAAGGTTTGTGTCTAATTTGAATGCACTCATAAACAGAAAACATAGATGCCTCTGCTGCTTCATTGTATACTTTATTCACATTTGGCAGCTCTGAAGGAGATGCCGGAGCAAACCATCTGTTGTTTTATGTTCGAAATGTGCTCTTCCCCCTTTGGGGGATATGGAATTGAAAACAAAACAAAAACACCTGGACAAGGTAGTAAAACCTCTAGTAATCTTCTTGGGCTACACCTTTCCATGTAGAGTTTTAAAAATACCTGTAACCAAACAACACATTTGCTCTGAATAGAAGGAGCTTATCACTGGGGGGAGTATAGTTATTTCTGTGCGCACCTCAGTTTTATGGAGGAATGTAGCATTACAGGAGGGTTTAAGATTATAGACGCTGCCACACCGTGATGCCACTGAAACTAGGAAGAGACTATTAAGTATTGGGATGTAATTTCCTTCAATTTAACAAAAATTTAGTGAGTCTCTATTGTGTGCCAGTATTGTGATGGTATTGTGCATTATATTGTGTGCTGTATAGTGTTATGCTGGGGATTCAAAGGTGAGTGAACCACAGACTCTGTACTCAAGGATCTGGGATTTAACTGTGATTTCCAGAAATAATGCAGCGGTTTTGCCACAGGGAGCCTGGGATATATTTAGCAACTTATTTAAAATGTGCAATCTGAGTTTTGAAATTACCCCAGAGAAATAATTTCCACCAGTCTTTCCTGAATTTTGTGTATGTACTTGAGAAAGAAAAAGTAACATTTGCCTGTTGTTTACCGTTTTTGGCTTGGCCCAAGGAGAGGGGAATTAATACCAATTTTAGGTTGAGAAGGGAGTTTTTATATTTGTATTTTTTTCCCCCACGTGGCTGGGAATGTGAGTTTTTTTTTTTTTTCCTCTTCCTAAAAGAAATGACTAAAATCCCTTGGTGGAAATAAACACTGTGGCCTCAGTAGCTTAACCACACAGATGAACCCAAGGAGTTCCAGCTCTGTAACTGCTGTTTATGGGATGAATTATCATTTAAGTGACTTGTGACAATATTGGACATTTCTTTTTGGCATACCGTATTACAGTTTTTAATGAAGGGCTATGAACTGAGGCTCAGCCCCTGTGGACAGTGGGAGATCACTGGGGGCACCACCCCAGGCTCCTTCCTTGGATTGTTTGCCATGCTGCAGGCAGCTGGGTTGTCCCCTCTGGCTTTACAGCAGGAGATTGGAGGTCAGCTTTCACTTCTGCGACCTTGACTAAGTCATTGGCTTTAGTTTCTTATCTGTCAAATGAAGGACTTGGGGGATCTGACTATTGTTTTATAGTTTTATGATTTTGTTTTGATTGTGTCTCTAAGCTGTTCGAAAGTTTGTTGCATTTTGGTTCATTCTCTTTTAACATTTCATTGGCAGGTATTCTTTGTAAACAACGTCCATTTCTTATTTTTCTCATTTGAATTGGATGGTGCTTACATGTGTGAAGGTTATATTATGGAAATGAAAACTGAGTGCGAGTGAATCTATTTACTTTTACTTGCCATCTACTCTACTGGAATTTAAAAATGTCTGACCTTGCATCTTCTATTGACTCATTTTTCCCCTTAAACTTTCCAGCTTCTGATGTTAACATTTGTTCAGAGTATATCCTGCGAAGCAACTTGCACAATCAGTAATCCTTTTAAAAGGAGAAATGGTTACAATAGTTTATTCTATGCTTTAAACTATTTAATGACCAAATTCTTTCCTGAAGTCCTATTTATGTATCCTTCCGTGTTCTTCTGGCTTCAAGTTTATAAAGAGTTGGTGTTATGTGCAGTCTTGCTCAGTATGGTGTGTGTGTTGACTGTTGTACCTGTGGAGGTCACCTGTGAAGAGCCAGTCATTGTGGGTCATAGGGAGAAGCCCTTTTTCCTGGCAGTTTTGTATACCATAATAAACAGTAGAGAAGGGGGGTTGTCTGCATTATACAACAGTATGTAAACTATGTACACATCTGTCCTTTCCATTAGGTTGTTAAATCTTTAAAAGATTCTCAACCAGCCCCTACCCTGCCTTAAAACATAAAGTATCTAATAAGTAGCCTATCCAACTGATAATTCTAGAAGGAACAGGAAAGGGTTTAAGTTTGGGTATTTGAATTACTTTCCACATCTGTGCTGCCTAAACATTCAGTCATATTTTGGCGAGCACACAGTCTTGTTCCTCTGATTAAATCTGCTTACGTGGGATACTTCAGAAAGACTTTACTCTCGTAGGTTAAAGAGCTTTTTGTAAACAGCATAAAACAGTTTTCACATGGGAAGTTAAGAAAAAGGTCTTTAAAAGTTGACCACATCAGAATTTTTAGATATGGGGGTCAACATTTTGATCTTTCCCCGTCTCCTGTTTCCCATCTGGTAATGTTGTAACCCTTGCCTGAAACTCTTTCAGTTCCCTGTGCTCTTGCCTTCTCCAGTTTCCAGAAGCCCAGTTACGTGTTTAACTGTGGTTTAAACGTATTCTAAGTGGCTAGGTGGTTTTTGTAAATTGGATTTTGAAAAGCCCCAAGGTATTGTCTACTGTTTTGCTTATATTTGGATATGCTCTCCTTGAGCCCTGTTTGGTTTGGACATATCCCTCCATTTTATAGGTTCTGCTGCATTTTCTTACATGCTTGCTAGGTTCTAGCCTTTGTTCAAAAAGCCCATTTGCCATCGCAGTGAGAGGTGAAGCCGGCTGGGCTTCCGGGTTGGGTGGGGACTTGGAGAACTTTTCTGTCTAGCTAAAGTATTGTAAATGCACCAATCTGTGCTCTGTGTCTAGCCAAAGGTTTGTAAATGCACCAATCAGTGCTCTGTAAAAACGCACCAATCAGCGCTCTATGTCTAGCTAGAGGTTTGTAAACGCACCCATCGGCACTCTGTAAAGTGGACCAATCAGCAGGACATGGGCAGGGCCAAATAAGGGAATAAAAGCTGGCCTTCCGAGCCAGCAGCTGCATCCCGCTCGGGTCCCTTTCCATGCTGTGGAACCTCTGTTCTTTCGCTCTTCACAATAAATCCTGCTGCTGCTCACTCTTTGGGTGTGCACTACCTTTATGAGCTGTAACACTCACTGTGAAGTTCTGCAACTTGACTCCTAAAGCCAGTGAGACCACGAACCCACTGGGAGGAACGAACAACTCTGGACATGCCACCTTTAAGAGCTGTAACACTCACTGCGAAGGTCTGTGGCTTCACTCCTGAAATCAGCAAGACCACAAACCCACCAGAAGGAAGAAACTCCGGACACATCTGAACATCTGAAGGAACAAACTCCAGACACACCATCTTTAAGAACTGTAACACTCACCGTGAGGGTCCATGGCTTCATTTTTGAAGTCAGCGAGACCAAGAACCCACTGGAAGGAACCAATTCTGGACACAACAGGACACAGGTTGTTCCCTGATTCATCACATCAAGTGACTATTCAGAGTTTTTCCAAGGCCTAGCTCAGTTCTTATTTTCTTTTGAAGCTCCTTCACCCTTCTTGAGCTTGGCACTTATTGCCAGATATCCCACAGTACTTTGTGGGATAGCTACAGGAACCAGTACAGATCCTGAACAACATAGGGGCCAAGTACGTTGAGCAAAAACTCTGAGAAATACCAGAACATGGTAAGAGTTACGTGAGATAAATTGCTTTTTTGGACATTTGACCAAGTAACGAAAACGTGGGTTTGGGCAAGCAGCAGCACACAGATGTCAAGTGGATGCAACTAACTGTATCAGGAATAGAATCTGTTCAGCTGCTATCTTGGAAAGAGCCAATTACAATTTTATCCAATAGAAGAACAATTTTGAACAGAAAACGTAATAGATGTTCATTTCAAAAAGTACGACTTATCACCTAAGCCTACTACCAGACTATGACTAATAAATTTTTTTTTTTTTTTTAAAGACTTTCATTCTGTTGCCCAGGCTGGGCTGGAGCCTTGAGCTCCTGGGTCAGATGATCTTCTGAGCAGCTAGGACTACAAGTGTATGCCACCATGCGTGGCTAATTTTAAAATTATTTTTGTAGGGACAGGGTCTCTGTGTCGCCCAAGCTGGTCTTGAACTCCTGGGCTCAAGTGATCCTCCTGCCTTGGCCTTCCAAAGTTCTGGGATTACAGGCTTGAGCCACTGTGCCCAGCCTTAATGAATACATTTAAAATATAGACTTCCAAAGATTCTGTAAATTACTATAAAACATGAGTAAAAAACCTGTCTGGATAATTTTTCATATTACATTATATTTAATAGAGGAGAAACAATATTGATTTAGTTTAATTACATTTCTTTCATTCAGTATAAAACACACTAGTGCCTATGATACAGCATAGTGTTAGAGGCCCTGAGATACAACTAGGAATTACAACACTGGCTGGCCTTCAAGAAGTTAGCAACTTTTTGTGAGACTGTCAAATAAGCAGTAAAAATATATTGTGAAAAGTGCTGTAATAGGGGAAAGCATAGGTGCCCTGGGACGTACTCTACCATCTCATCTTTGGAGCACCAGAAAGTCTTTCAGGGAGACTTAATTCTTCCTGGTTTGAATCCTCTTTCAGTGCCTTAATTAGCCATGTGATTTGGGGCAAGCGACTTAAAGCCTTTAAGTCTCAGTTTCCTGGTCTGTAAAATGAGACTTATGACACTTGTCTCAGGAGGTTATTGTGAGAGTTAAGTGAATTTGGTAATGTACTTGAAGTGTCTAGTTTGGGGCCTGGTATCCATAGAGTAATTTTATTATCCCATTCATGGCTTTCTCCCCATCACCTTGCCAAACAGGAATTGCTCAGCTTTTTGTCCATTCTCCGCATTCTGGGTTTAGGGGTGACAAGCCATAGCATGTGGCTTATGACCCTTATGGACAGAGAGTGCTAAGGCACTGGATTAGTGACTCTGGAGCCACCGCTTAGGAACGAGGTGCCACTTTGCCAGCGTTGGTGCTGCTGCAGTCCTGTGCTGGCCATTCACTTGTGTTCTGACAGGTGTCTCCCAGGCACCCTTCTGGGTCTGACTCAAGTGCTCCATTCTGTGAGGATGGAGCTGAATTCTCATCTCTTTAGAGAGGCTAGAGGAGCTTAAAGGAAAGGGGTGGGTTGGGGTAGGACAGGGCAAATGAAGTGTCAAGTAGGAACGAGTGACACTTGGCGTGGGAGTTAAGGGAGGGTGTGCTTTCTCCCCGCTGGAGTGGGGAGTCCTCACTTAACATTATCAGTAGGTTCTTGGAAACTGAATTGAAGCAAAGCAGCACATAAGGAAGCCAGTTTTACCATGGGCCAATTGACATAAAGTTAAGTTTTTATGTCATATTTCTGGTCTCAGAAACATCACCAAACTTTTTTTTTGTTTTTGAATGGAGCGGAGTTTCACCCATGTCTCCCAGGCTGGAGTGCAGTGGCATGATCTCGGCTCACTACAATTTCTGCCTCCCAGGTTCAAGTGATTCTTATCCCTCAGCCTCCTAAGTAGCTGGGATTACAGACATGCGCCACCACACCTGGCTAATTTTGTATTTTTATGGAGACGGGGGGGTTTCACCATGTTGGTCAGACTGGTCTCAAACTCCTGACGTCAACATCACCAAACTTCCAAAGACCACTGTTGCGGGAAGTCAGGGACCCCGAGTGAAGGGACCAGCTGAAGCCATGGCAGAAGAACATAAATTGTGAAGATTTCATGGACATTTATTAGTTCCCCAAATTAATACTTTTATAATTTCTTACACCTGTCTTTACTGCAGTCTCTGAACATAAAATTTGAAGATTTCATGTACATTTATCACTTCCCCAATCAATACTCTTGTGATTTCCTATGCCTGTCTTTAATCTCTTAATCCCATCATCTTTGTAAGCTGAGGATGTATGTTGCCTGTGGACCCTGTGATGATTGTGTTAACCACACAAATTGTTTAAACAGTATGAAATCTGGGCACCTTGAAAAAAGAACAGGATAACAGCGATGTTCAGGGAACAAGGGAGATAACCATTAGGTCTGGCTGTCTGAGAGCTGGGTGGAACAGAGCCATATTTCTCTTCTTTCAAAAGCAAATAGAAATATCGCTGAATTGTTTTTCTCAGCAAGGAACATCTCTGAGAAAGAGAATGCATTCCTAGGGGGAGGTCTCTAAAATGGCTGCTCTGGGGATGTCTGTCTTTTACGGTTGTAGATAAGGGATGAAATAAGGCCTGGTCTCCCATAGTGCTCCCAGGCCTATTAGGACAAGGAAATTCCCTCCTAATAAATTTTGGTCAGGCTGGTTGTCTGCTCTCAAACCCTGTCTCCTGATGTTATCAATGACAGTGCATGCCCGAAACTTCATTAGCAATTTTAATTTTGCCCTGGTCCTGTGATCTTGTCCTGTCCCCATTTGCCTTGTGATATTTTATTGCCTTGTGAAGCAATAAAATGATCTCTGTGACCCACACCCTATTCGTACACTCCCTCTGCTTTGAAAATCACTATTAAAAACTTGCTGGTTTTGTGGCTTGGTGGGGGCATCATGGAACCTGCCAACATGTGATGTCTCCCCCGGACACCCAGCTTTAAAATTTCTCTTTTGTACTCTTTCCCTTTATTTCTTAGACACTTAGGGAAAATAGAAAAGGACTCACATTGAATTATCGGGGGTGGTTCCCGTGATAACCACAACACTTTTAATATTAAATATTGAAATAAATGTGAACTATACATATATTTAAGAAAGATTAATAAAAACAAGGTAATCATTTACTCACTTATTTCTGTTTAGGGTCACAGGTGTCTGGAGCCCATCCCAGCAGCTCAGAGTGCAGGGTGGACACCAGCCTTGGACAGGGCATGATCCCACACTCACTTACACAGTACTATTTAGACATGCCGGTGAATTGACCTAAGAGATGTGGGAGGAAATAGTAGGTACCCAGAGAGTACCCACGCAGGCTTGGGAGAATGTGCAGACTCCACATGGACAGTGGCCCTGGCCACGAATTGATTTTTATTTTTCCCTTATTAATGTAATAATGAAACGATGCTATTCAAGGACCTGCCATATTTAAGTTTATCTCTAGACGAGTCCAACAGTAAACATTATTTGATTTTATAGTTTGAAAATAAGCCTTTTCCATCTCCTCATCCTAAACAATTGGAAAATGTAGAAAATTAAAAAAAAGTCATCTAGTAACAAAAAAATTCTTTCTTCTTCTAAAGCAAAATAATCTAGTACCCTACAGAAAAATGGGCAATTCACAATTACGTTTAAACTTTTATGAATTCTTTGTGTTCTTTATCCACCTTTCAGTGGAAGCATTAATGTGTTTTTTGCAAAAAAAAAAAAAAATGCTTCATGAAGGATATATTTTGTGTTACGAATGTTTCCCTATGTTCTTACATATTGGTTGTAATCCTCCCTCTTTTGCTGTGTGCCCTTTGCTTGATTATTGTGATTTTTTTTTTTTTTAATATTTACAAGTTCTTATAGCTTCTTCCATTTCTTTTTTGCTTAGATCCTTCTCTATTCTGAGATTGGTTGAAAATATTCTCTATGGCTTCATTGTTTACTTGTGACTCTTTCAATCCATCTGGAATTAATTTTGATATGAGATGAGGTTCTCTGTCTGCTTCACGGTAGTTAAACAGTCATGCCAGCACCAATAGTTGAATCGTCTCTTCCTTTTTTTAACCCAGTGATTTGTAATGACAAATTTCTATTGTTTTTACCTCAAGATCTGGTTATTTGAATTGTGGTTCTTAGGTTCTTCTCTTCTACCATTTATACAATGTATATCTTTTTTGACCCATAATGCTGTTTTAAGTAGTAGCTCTACTTTTAAAAAAAGTTTTGCATGTGCAATTTTATAACAGATTAGAAAGCTGACTTCTACCATATTCAACTTATAAATTTTGTTTGGCTTCCTCTTGTTGTTACAATTAAAAAAAAATGTGTCACCACCATAAAGATCATTGGAGTTTTCAGCAGTTCCAGAGAAATCAGAAGACACGGCCAATGTACTGGGTCTGTGTTCTCACAAGGCAAAAATGTTCTGGTGCTGAGTAATGGCTGCCTTCTTCTCTGGAGTAGACGAGGACTATCTGGTTTTCATTGCCTACCACTCCTTATTGCATTTCTCTCCCAGCCTGTTTCACTCATTAGATTACTGCCTGGCCCAGACTCATGTCAGTTTTTGTAATGTCTAATTTATAAGAAAAGTTTTCATATTGTATTTAACTTGATCCTTGTTGGAACTTTTTGGATTATGCTATTACATTTATATATATTTTTTTCTATAATGCAGTATTGGGGGGGGGAAAAACTCCATTCTTTATTGACTGCTACTTGAATAGTTTCCTTTGAAATTTGTATTATTTCAGCACAAGAAATCATATGAGCACAAAGAAACAATAATACTCTATAATGACATTAAGAACAAATGCAGGAAGAAATGATTACCTGTATTTTAAGATTCAAAAGCAAACACAGCAGCATTTGTATAATACCATACCATATATGGACAAAGATATTTCTGTTCTAAGCTTGGTGGGTGTGATGATGTTGTTGTTTCTTGGCTAAATTCTTTCTTCATAAAGGCTTGATGTCTTCTTTTTCTTTCATTCCCAACTTTACCGGCATGTTGATTTTCATAGATTTCTATTGCTCGGTGTGCTGGGTGTTTTGACTGCTGATTACCATGTCACCCCTTCCTCGGCCCCTTTCTATGATTCAGATTAAATCAAATGAGGTGGTAAAAATGTTTTCCATGTCCCTGGTAAGTACTAGTCTGCAGTGATAGTGCTTCTTAGCGTGTGACCTTGCTTTGCAGCAGTCTTGTGGGCAAATGCAGGGCCCTGACTTCCATTGGTCTTTTGTTTAAATCTGAGAAACAGATGCTCAGAGAATGTTTGTTACAAAGTCACAGAGTAATGAGTGGCTGGGACTGCAGCTTGGTCTTCTGACACCAAATTCAGTGTGTACTTCACAACATCAGCTTTTTTAAATAGTGGACATTTTTAGGTAATGGGCATCTGTTTGTTTCAGTTTATTTTCTGTTAGTTGTTAAAACAGTGGAAGAGCATAATGAAAAGCAGAAAAGAGAATTATCAATACCTTGGACTTAAAAAATTGTAAATAAAAAAACCCTATAGCATAAAGAAAAATAAAGTCTTCTGGTCCTGTGTATCAACAAAAGTGACTATTAAGTAAAAGAGGTTAAAATAAAACTTCCTGCTTTTTTTTGGTTCCATTTCTACACATGGGTGAACCATAGGATCACAGAATTTTAGGTTGGGATCTAAGAATGAGACAGACAGTTAAGGAAAAGTCCCTGATCTTTTTTTTTTTCTTTGGTAAGAAAACTTAGGTTCTGTGTTGTCAGATTTTTTTTTTTTTAAGTTGTGCAGCTAGTTGGTAATTAACCTTGGAGTAGAAAAGGGAAGAAACCTCAGTTTCTGAGCCTCTCCTCCTCCATCAGTGTGGGGGAATTAATTGAGGGTTTTTAGATGACCTGACAGAGGACATATTGTCCTGGGTTTCCAGAAGAACAGTGCGTGGTCCCATGTGGTAAAAAAAAAAAAAAAAAAAAAAAAAAACCAAAAGATAAATAAAAGAAGTAGAGAATGAACATGCTTTGTTTAATCTCTTTGCCTAACAGGAAAGAAATCATACAAGAAAAGGCTAGAACTTTTGCTTTGGAAAATTAGGGAAGAGAATGTTCCTTTTTTAGGAGGTGTGGAGAGTTAGGGAGAATTTGAAATTAATGGAAACATTTTGACAGCATGAGGACATGGTGTGCTCTCCTTGATACTCAAGAATGTTTATTGAAAATCAAGTTGGCTGGCAGCTTTAGGGGAGACAGCCAGTCTTCTCTGCATTTATAAATGTGTGTACTTGTTTTCTCAAAAAGCTTCTATAGCAAATGGAATGCAAGTATGTCCTAATTCTAGACAGTACCTAAGAAATGTTTGTGATGTTAACCAAAGGGTGAGTACTAGTATGTCAATATTATTTTAGGCCCTGTTGACCTATTTGTATATATTTTAAATAGTGTTACAGAGATCACTGGAAAGGTTTGGGAAAGTAGATGACGTTTCTGGTCAGAGAATCTTACTGCTATACAGGTTGATCATCCTGACTCTGAAATCCGATATGCTCCAAAATTTGAAATGACATTACAAGTGGAAAATTGCACACCTGGCCTCTTGGTCTCTGATGGTTCAGTGTACATAAGCTTTGTTTCATGTACAAAATTATTAAAAATATTGTATAAAATTACCTTCAGGCTATGTGTGATGGGTGGATACAAAACAGAAATGAATTTCATGTTTAGACTTAGGCCCCATCCCCAAGATACCTCTCTTGATATACACAGATATTCCAAAATTCAAAAATATCCAAAAATCCGTACCACTTCTGGTTCTAAGCATTTCAGAGAAGGGATACTTAACCTGTATTCATACTGGACCATTACGGAAGATCTTTCCCGAGATGTTTTTTTTCCAACCCTGATTATGTATTACGATTTTTTGAAAATCTGGAGTAAAACATATTGATTGATTGATTGATTGAGACAGAGTCTCACCCTGTTGCCCAGGCTGGAGTGCAGTGGTGTGATCTCTACTCACTGTAACCTCCGCCTCTGCGGTTCAAGTGATTCTCATGGTTCAAGTGATTCTCGCGCCTCAGCCTCTTGAGTAGCTGGGATTACAGGTGTGCGCCACCACACCCTGCTAATTTTTGTATTTTTAGTAGAGACGGGATTTCACCACGATAGCTGGCTGGTCTTGAACTCCTGACCTCAGGTGATCCACCCACCTTGGTTGGCCTCTCAAAGTGCTGAGATTATAGGTGTGAGCCACCGGTCTATTATTCCATTTTAAACGAATTCCACGTCTGTGCCAAAATCTGGAGCAAGTTTGCTTTTTTAAGCTTTATGTTATTTTTCTTATGTATTCTGTTTCATTTGGTTGGTGAGGGGCGAGTAACGTGGAATTAATTCTTACTACTGCTAAGTATGAAGAACTGAAAAATAACATAGGCTTGGAAAAAAGTCCATTAAAGGAAGAAATAAAAGTGTCTCTTCTGTCCTAATGCTGTCTTGATGATTAAGCAGTAAGCTTGGTACTGATATGTTTTTTTTAGATAGCTTTGTCACATTCAGAGTGGTGCTTTGTTCTATTTTCAGATATTTTTCATAATTTGAGCTTCCCAGTGGATTAACTATGTGTGTCCTTTCGTTTCTGTTTAACCATGGTTTTTTTTTTTTTTTTTTTTTTTTTTTTGTAGGAAGAAAAAAAGAAGTTTGACAAAGAGACAGAAAAGAATTATAGTCTAATTGATAAACATTTGAATTTATCAGCAAAAAAGAAAGACTCACATTTACAAGAGGTATAATTTTTTATTTTTCTGTTAAGTTTTCAAAATTTAATAAGCAATACATGTCTTTTAAAAATGTGCTTTACTGTTGATAACTTTTCATCTGGCATTATATAGAGATAACAAAAAGTGAACAGATAGTGTCATAAATTAAGAAAAAAGTCCTTGTGAAACAAGACAAAATAATACGTCTTATAGCGATTACTGAGGTATGGATTTGTAGTAGTAAAATTTTTGTTTCTGAGTATTATTTTACAGGAACATAACTTTAAACCAGCATTAGTGAAGAACAGATATATTATTTGCAGGAATAGATCAATTAATTGGCTTTCAGGAGTTCTTGAAGAAATGAATTGAATTTAATAAGCTCATATGCCATTATGCATTTATGTGAAGGCAGCATTAATCTTATTTAATGCTGAGGATTCAGGAAATTCAGCTTCGTTGGAAAGGGAGCATCTGTTTTACTTGTATTAATAGACTCATTTATTTCGGAGGCAGCCATATATAAGCAGGAAGGAATTTATATTTTATTTTTCATTTTCTCGTTGTTTATTTCTAAATCCCCTGCCATTTGTTTCTCTCACTCACACACTTGGATGGAAACTCAGTTGTTTACAATTCAAAACATAATGCTTTTATTAAAAATAATGCTGTTTGCCATTGTTAGTATTTTGTCTGATCCCACAAAAATTGTATTTTTTTCCCTTGTTTTTTAACACATAAGGAATCTGGGCATTATGTACTACTGTCATAAACACTTGCTAAAGTATTATCAAAATGACACAGTATTAAGTCTTGTGTAAACCTGGATTATATTTAAATGTCAGCTATGTAGTTACACACTCTGTGTGTGTATGGTTGGTTCGACATCCACATGTGACTTTTTCTTTTGTCTCTCTAATGCCTTTGACTGACATTTGGATGGCACTTGACAGTTCATAAAAGAAAAAGGAGCTTTTACACCACTTCATCCTTACTGCTTTTACTTTGGGTAGGGCCCTGTTCTCTACTTGTTGCATATTATTGTGTGCTCCCTCATCTCCTGCCCTCTGTCAATTTTGAGATGATAGCTGCAGCTTTTACAGACCCCCTTTATGCTAGCAGTTCTCTACCTCTGCTCTCACCTCCATTTTCAGGTATCCTAAAAAAGATTTTCATTCCCCAAGTAAATTTCCAAATCCACTTCACTTTCTCATTAGGTATCTCATTTTAAACTTTTCTTAGGCAACATCTTTGGAGTCACCTTGGCCCTTTCTCTTACGCCTCCCATCTAGTCCATCAGTATGTCATCTTTAGTTCCAGAATATAATCTGAATGTATCCACTTCTCATGACTCGCTCTTCTCCAAACCCTCCTAATGGCTTCTCCAGAGGCCCCAGGGCCCACAGGATGCTGTGTGTTCTGCACCCAACCCAGCTGGGGTCAGCATAGTATGTACTGAGGGCCGTGGCATTTGTTTTCCTTCTGCTTGGTATGTTTTCAACACACATCCATGTGTCTCAAACCTTCAAATACTCTTCCAAATACCCTCCACTCAGAGGTCAGTTTATTAAAAGTTTTTCCTGACCTTCTTATTTAGAATGTCCCCTTTACTCTGCTTTATATTTTTTTCATATTCCTTTTTTTTTTGAGTTGGAGTTTCACTCTTGTCGTCCAGGCTGGAGTGCAATGGTGAGATCTTGGCTCACTGCAACCTCCGCCTCCTAGGTTCAAGTGATTCTCCTGCCACTATCTCCTGAGTAGCTGGGATTACAGGCGCCCACCACCGCGCCCGGCTAATTTTTTGTATTTTTAGTAGAGACAGGGTTTCATTATGTTGGCCAGGCTGGTCTAGAACTCCTGACCTCAGGCGATCCACCTGCCTTGGCCTCCCCAAGTGCTGGAATTACAGGCATGAGCCACAGGGTTCAGCCTATTTTTTTTTCATGGTCTTATAACCGTTTTGACATACTGTTCATTTATTACGTGGCTTCTTCCACTAGAATGTAAGCTCCTTGAAGGCAACAACATTGTCTTATTCAGTGTTCTATCTTCAGTGCCTAGAACAGTACCTCTTAGGGAGTAGGTACTTAATGTATAGTTATTGAATGAACAAGTGTGGAGATGGTTGTACAGTGAGCTAGGGCTCCAGTAATTTATCAGTCCCAAAGATAATTCACCTCCAGAAACATGAAGAGATCCTAAAGATGAATAATTTGTTTCATTTAAATTACATACACTTTTTTATCTTGCTCTGTTTGCTCTTTACAAACTTATGTGCTCACACTGAAACAGCCTTCTATTTTAAGTGTAAAGCCCTTAATAGGGGGTATGATTTTTGAAGGGGAAAATGTTAGGTTTGGATATTCATTACTTTTGGCAGTGGTTAATGTAATGCTAATTTTCAGTGAATTGAGATGCTCAGGAGATTGTAAAAGTTGCAGAGAATGATACTGAACAAAGGCTTAGAAACATACATAATTCATTCTCTCCTCTTGTTTCAATTGAAAATAACAGGAGATGGCTGGGTGTGGTGGCTCATGCCTGTAATCCCAGCACTTTGGGAAGCTGAGGCAGGTGGATCACAAGGTCAGGAGATGGAGACCATCCTGGCTAACATGGTGAAACCTTGTCTCTACTAAAAATACAAAAAAATAGCCGGTGTGGTGGTGGGCGCCTGGAGTCCCAGCTGCTTGGGAGGCTGATGCAGGAGAATGGTGTGAACCCAGGAGGCGGAGCTTGCAGTGAGCTGAGATCGCGACACTGCACTCCAGCCTGGGCGACAGAGTCAGACTCCATCTCAAAAAATGAATAGAATAGAATAGAATAGAATAGAATAGAATAGAATAGAGAATAGAATAGAATAGAATAGAATAGAATAGAATAGAATAGAATAGAATAATGATCAGGAGAGAATTGGGCATGCACCATGCTGGCTATTTTGGCAGTTCTCTGAGGCCTTGCTACTATACCTTTATGTTTATTGGGCATAATAGCTTCTACGTCCATCCACACCCCTACATTCTACTTAACAGTTGTACAGTAACAGGTATTGGATATTTGAGAAAATTCCATTTCTATTTTTGAAGTCTATTTTTTCTTCCTAAGTAGCCAAATGATAATATTTCAGTGTAATAATAATCTACTTGAGAAGCAGATTCCCTGAATAACTTTGTGTGAGACTTGTCTACTTTCTTACATATATTTACAGCTGGAAAGACTAGAAATTAGTTGATAATCAAAGCGAAATTGTGTATTTGTTAAAAACTAGTGATTTGCTTGGAGTTGTACAATGTATAGTGATTGCCTTTTAGATTCATTTTTAAAGGTCAGGCTGAAGGAAATCATTTTATGACCGTAGTTACAACTTGGACGTCCATGGCATTCTTGTAAGAGAGGGCTCTTGTCATGGGATCTTTAGGGTGCAGAAACCTTTGTGGCTGGTGATGCGTTTGCCTGAGTTTTGCTCTGGCCCGCTGGGCTTGTTCTGCCAGCTCTTCTCGGCAGGCTGCGCTGGGCTTGTGCTACTGGCCTGGATCTCATGCCTGCCAAAGGCGAGTCAGGCATGGAGTGGCGAGGGGTTCGTGAGTGAGTTCAGGGTCTGGCCACTGTGTGCAGCCAGGCATGCCGACCATGGTGGGGCAGGCAGCTCCAGGCACAGGCACCGGCTCCGTGCAAGGCTGTGGCTAGACCGGGCATACTGCAGGTCACTTCCATTGTGGGCACGGTGGCGCCTGGAAACTTACAGACACCAGGAACCACAGAGCCCCAAAGAGGGTGTCACAGCCCTGGCTCAGGGAGCCCCTAGGTCTGGGCTCCCTGAAGGACCACAGTTCTTCTCTCCTTCTCATCGCCCACAATGTGGCGAGCAGGGGAGGGGGAGGTTCACTCCTGTTTGTGTTACAGCTCCTTCAGTCTGGCCATTCCTTGGGTCCCAAGTTCTTGTCCCACATCCAAGAGGAATGAGGTATGCAGACAGTTGCAGGGGTGAGCAAGGTAGAGGGGAACTTCATTGAGCAACAGGACAGTTCTCAGGAGACCTGAAGTGAGTAGCCCTTTTCCGCAGGCAGGTCATCATAATGAGTGTCCAGCTCTCAGTGGAGGGGAGACCTCTAGTGTGTAGCTCCTTTCTACAAGCAGGTCATCCTGACTAGTGGAGGAGACCCCCGGGGGTTGCTTCTTCCAACAGCTGGTAGTCCCCATGTCTTTCTGAGTCTGTTTGAGTGCAGGGTTTTTCTGGGCTCAGAAGGGAGGAAGTGTGCTGACTGGTCCATGTGCAGCCATGGGTGGGCCTGGAAAAAGCACCGTAAGTTTTCATTCCCGTCTGCAGACTCCACCCAGAACTGGCAGCCCAGCGGCTCCCAGGCTTCAGGCCATCCTGGCTTAAAGGTGGGGATTCACCAGGGACCTCTCCCTTCCCACCTAGGAACCTGTCTGTCTCCTGCAGCTGTCAACATATCATCTATGGCACCCAAAGTATTTGCGCCAAGAGAAGCCTATAGGCCTCTGTCGAGCTGCTCTCAGCTCCCTGGCCTCCCTCCTGTGCTTGTTGGCATCCAAAGTCCAGAGTGGGCCGAGCTGGAGGTTGGGGGTACTGGGGGCGCTGGCATGTCAGCACCACCCTAGTGCACACATACCCGGCCGGGTGGCAACAGTACCTAGGCTTGGCTACAACTTTGCTCCACACTGGATCAGGTGCTGGGAGCGAGGAGAAGCCAGAGAGCAGGAGCAGGCACTTCTCGAGTCTGCTGGCGGAGCAGTGGGCCTTCCCCGGCCCCCAAGAGCATGGGGATGCCCTGACCCAGAGCTGTGGCCGTGTGGCGGCAGCTGTGTCTGGGAACATGGGGCTCCTGCCCTGACAACTCCATAGAAGTCGGGACTCCTGCCTGTTTCTGGCCCCCGTGGGTACCATGGTGTGCGCAGCCCTGGCCACACTTTGCCCTCTGCAGCTGGTGTCCCCACAGCGGCTGCTCCAGACTGTCCGCTACTGCCATCACTGCCACTGATCCCAGGGATTATGGTGAGTTAATCATGGAGCATGTGGCACAACAGTTCTGGATTTTCAGAACGTTAAGGGGGTGGTGATAGAGGTTGACTGGTAATGCAAGGGTCATTACAGTAGCAAGAACAACCAGGAGAGAGAATTTGCTAAACGATAAAATCAAATTGATAAATCTGATGCTGGTATAAATTTCTTCAAGGGCCTTTCCAGTAATGACAAATGAGGAAACCATCCTCCTTATGTCTTTATTTTGTTAAATACTCAACAAAATCACTGTGTTTTTGCTGGGAGATGTGCCAACTAACTGCTGATGGCTGAACTATCAAACTCTGGTTATTGGAGGCACAAAAATATGATTCAGAGGAGTGTTAAGTAGAAATTCTCATTTTAGCTTAGTAATATATATTAAAGTGTTTGCTGAAATGTTTTTTATTACGTTTTGAAATGTGTTGTTTCAAATGTATTACATGCTTTTCAAAAACACATTTTTGGTTATAAAATATATGAATAAAATTTCAATAAAATGTATAATTTGATTGTAAAGTATATGGCTCAGTAGTATTAAGTACATTCACATTGTTTTGCAACTATCACCACCATGCATCTCCAGGGCTTTTTCAAAAATCTTCCCAGACTGCACCTCTGTACCTGTTAACAATAACTCTCCATTCTCCCCTGCTCCAGCCCCTGGCAGCCATCATTCTGCTTTCAGTTTCTATGAATTCGACTACTCTAGGTGTCTCATATGAGTGGGATCGTATAGTATCTGTCCCTTTGTGACTGGTTTATTTCACTTAGCCTGATGTACTCAAGGTTCATCCATGTAGCATGTATCAGAATTTCCTTCCTGTCTAAGGCTGAATAATATTCTGTTATACATATGAATCGGCTACATTTTATTTACTCGTCTGTCTCTCCGTCCGTCCGTCCGTCCATCCATCCATCCATCCATCCATCCATCCATCCATCCATCCATCCATCCATCCGTGGGCATTTGGGTCACTTTCCCCCCTGCTGCTATGAACAGGGTGTACACATATCTGTTCCTCTGCTTTTAGTTCTTTCGGGTATATGCCCAGCTATAGAATTGCTGGGTCATGTGGTAATACTATTTTGAATTTGAGGGAAAAATTTATTTTAATTTTTTGTTGGGAGTTGTGCCTGTTAACTGCTGGTGGCTGAACTATTGAATTCTGGTTAATGAAGGCACAAAAATGCGATTTTGAGGAGTGTTAGGTAGAAATTTTCAGTTTAGCTTAGTAACACATTATATTTCAATATTATTTTACTTAAAGCACTGTTTTTCACAGTGCTTGTACCGTCTTGCATTCCCACTAATGATGCACAGGGGTTGCAGTTTCTTGACGTCCTCACCAACACCACTACTTTTATTTTTTGGATAGTAGCCACCCTAGTGGGTGTGAGGTGGCATCTCATTGTGAGTTTGATTTACATCCTAATGATGAGCGATGTTGAGTGTCTTTTCATGTGCTTATTGGCCTTTTGTATATCCTCCCTGGAGAAATGCCCAGAAAAATATTTTTAAGAGTAAAATTAGCTAAGTTAGGAAAAATATCACATGATGCCTAGTAAGAATGGTTTCTTGGACATGAGTTCTCTCTCCACTATTCTCTGTGGAGTCATGCTCTTCTTCTAGTTCCTTTCTAGTTAGACAAGCTAAGCTGGAAGCTTTTTTGGAATAGCCTCCTGACCAGCTGGTACCCGCTTCCCTCCCAGGGCATGAGACGTTGTGAGGGCTGCAGATGGGCATCCAGCCCTGGCCCGCCTTTGAGAGCTGGGTTCTTGAGATGCTGCCATGGCTGGCTCCTCCTCACCTGCCGCCATCACTCCCTGAGTGCTGAGGTGCTGGGCTCTTTCTCAGGCAGACTTTGTTCTTAAAGGATTTGTTCATAGAAATGTTTGTGGATTGTGATTGCATGTGGTTCAGCCTTGGGGCATCAGTTGTGGTTGGGGTGAATTTTTCATGAAGAGAAACCTCTTTGATCTTCAGTTCTTGCAGGTCAACCTCAACATACAGAGTAGGAGTCACAAACTTTTTCTGCAAAGAAACTGATAGTAAATATTTTAGACTTTTGTGGACCATAAAGTTCCTGTTGCACCTGCTCAATTCTGCTGTTGCAGCAGGAAAGTAGCTGCAGACGATACCTAAATGAATGATTGTGCCTGTGTTGCAATACTTCATTTACAAAATCAGGCAGCACAACGTATTTTGGCCCATGGACCACAGTGTGATGACCTCTGATGTAGAGTTTCACTTTTCACCATCTCCAGTTTGCCTAACCTCTGTGATTCTAACATAGGCAGATATCCAAGTGGAGCAGAACCGGCAACACTTCTATGAACTGTCTCTCGAGTATGTGTGTAAGCTGCAGGAAATCCAAGAACGAAAGAAGTTTGAGTTTGTGGAACCTGTGAGTATTATTGCCAAGTTGTTTGCTGGTGGATTTTTGCAATATAAGATAAGTATTTATCTTCCTAGGTCTGATTTTTGGTTTATAGTTATTAGAGGCCATAGTGCATAAACATGAAAGAGACATATTGAAAAGGGCAAACACAGCCATGAATTCAAGGAATTGCCTCTAAATCAGTGTTTCTCAACTGTATTTGCACTGCAACACGTAATATTCCCATTGCTACATGATCTCAAGGAAAGCAAACAAGTGCAGTTTCTGCTACCTTAGCCTATAGCTCTGTCTTTAAAAAGTGTCTCTGAAATAATTTATAGTAGAATGAGTGAACATGGGTTGTTTATACCAGTTCAAACTTTGGTACTTTAAACAATTGTTTGTAATGTAACTTCAAACACAACTCATAATGCTTATGGCAATCTAAGTTTAGAAGCAGGATGTGGAACATTTGAGACAATTTTATGAGTTACTCTGACATTTCTTTTTAGTTACTTTAGAAACACATGATCTTTGTGATTATATAGATGTTTTCTAGTAGCTTCAGTTGTTTATTTATGAAGATACATGCACATAAATATATATAACATAATGTAAAGGATATTTCATGTGGATTTCAGCAAAACAGGAACTCATTTTCAGGATTCATTTTAATTTTAATATCAACTTGTTGAATGGTTTCTTTTTCTTAAACAGCTTTATTAAGATAACATTCACACGCTACACAATTTACCCATAGTGTGTATGGTTTATAGAAACAAGAATAACCAAGTAATGATTAAAAATGAGCATTTGTGGAGCTATGGTTTAGTTGCAACGATAGTCATTAACCTAAACTAGTAAAGTAAACCTCCTCAAAAGCTTTCTTTTTATGTGAAATAACAGTAATGGCCTGCTTTATTGGGCATTTATAATGCTCAGTTGCTGTTCAAGTCATTGTTCTAAGTGTTGTACTGAACTCATTAGTCCACACTATTACTCAATGAGGAGATAAGGAAATAGAAGTAGAGAAAGGTTGAATAATTTGCCCAAGGTCCCGTAACAAGTCATGGCTGATGTTGGGAATGGAGCCTGCTGGGCATTTGGTGTCACAGCCCCAGATTCCTAACCACCCACGGTGTGGCATTTGAAAGAAAATGAATCTCAACATTTCCTTAACTCTCTCCCCAAATCACTTCTCTTCAGTTTAGATTTATTGACTCACATGTGGAGCAGAGGCAACAGCTCTCTAATTAGAGACAGGTTGGGAGTTGGTAGAAAACTAAAGGTTTAATTACGGGTTTGGGGCTGCCCCTGGCAAGTCATGGAATATCTTTGTCAACAAAACACAGGGGTTGCACTCTGTTGGATGTGGCTGGGGAGAGTCTGGAGCTCTTTGATTCTGTGATTTTACTTTCTTATAGATTGTATCAACCTATAGTGATAAGATTTCAATTACAAATACTGGAATTCTCCTGACTAAAGAGGACAAATGGATGACTTTATAATTCAATTTTTCCTACAGAACATGCCATACAAGCTGCCTAATGGCTGTGATATTTAAGGGAAAAAAGCATCATTTTCTATAAAGACCAATTAATATTGTACTTGGGTTTACTTGAATATTATTGACTTCCCTTTAATCACTTTATTTCAGTGGAATAACAGTGAGGTGGCGGGGGGAACACTTGGTTGTTTATATGATTCTTTTTTCTCCTGAGTTGTTTTGTGCTAATACCTCTTTTCTTCCTGTGTCTTAGATGCTGTCATTTTTTCAGGGGATGTTTACCTTCTATCATCAGGGCCATGAACTTGCCAAAGACTTCAATCACTACAAAATGGAACTACAGATCAACATTCAGAATGTAAGGAAATGAAAGCTTTCTTTATAAAAAGATGTTTGAAAAGTGTATTTTTCATTTGTTGTATGAAAAGCCTTAAATGAAGACAATGCTGATCTGTTGATACTGAGAAACTGAGGGTATGATGCCATCTGCTGGTCAACTCTTGGTGTGACGAACTGCTCTACAGTTGGTTGAGGCTTGGGAAATTCTGCCACCTGGCGGCTTTTCCTGCAGTTTCTGGGTCAATTCTAAGGATAAGCTTTGTTACCTTAACTCTAAGTCAGCTATTTCTGCAACAGACAAAAGAGCACTCCACTTTAAGGCTCTGAATTTATAATGCACTACATTTCTTCTCCTTTAACTGGGTATCTTGATTTTTGTTCCCAGATAAGCTTATCGTTTGAGTGGAATTTCTTCCCTACATTTTATGCATATTTACTAATGCATTGGTGTTCACAGTTGCTATTGGTCTTGATTATTTTCCTTTGGAAAATGTGTGCTTTCTGCCAAGTCTTGGATGAAGAGATTCAGGAGAATGGTATTAAGCAGCATACTATATGTCATTTTGATCAGGTGGTGGATGTTTTTCCTCTCAACACTAGTTGATGCTGGAGGTGTCCTCATTGACAAGCTGGTCAGGGGATGTTGAGTGTAGTTTGAGGTCTTGTTAGGAATGTCGTGAGATAGCTTTGTGACCGACTCACAGCACATAATGAAAGACACACAGGTAGATGGATGGGAAGCTGTGGTTGTTGCCTGCTCTTCATTTCTTTCACAATTAGAAGTTGAGAGTGGGCTGGGAGCAGTGGTTCATACCTGTAATCTCAGCACTTTGGGAGACCAAGGCGGGTGGATCACGAGGTCCAGATATCGAGACCATCCTGGCCAACATGGTGAAACCCCATCTCCGCTAAAAATACAAAAATTAGCTGGGCGTGGTGGAGTGCGCCTGTAATCCCAGCTACTTGGGAGGCTGAGGCAGGAGAATTGCTTGAACCCGGGAGGCGGAGGTTGCAGTGAGCTGAGATTGTGCCACTGTACTCCAGCCTGTGCGACAGAGCGAGAATCCGTCTTAAAAAAAGTTGAGGGTGAATACCTTTTGTGTAAATTTTGTTTCTAACTTTTTTTTTAATGTACAGTTCCCTATACTTGGGAATGTAGATGATAAAACCTCTTATTTTTATAATTTATGTGTCAACTTCTATTTGAGGATTGTTAGGACATTCACCTGGGCTAATGATAGAGTCCTGGAGTAGATTCTTTCTTTTTCTGCTGCTGTGGTCTCACAATTTGTGAAAACAGTTATAAAATATGTGATATGACTATAATGTGACAAAACTTAGAAATCCAAAATGGGTATGTGTGGATTCGTTCTAGTTACCCCACAATTGTCCCTGCAGGTAGTAGAATATTGAGTTTAATGATGTTGAGTTTTTTTTTTTTTTTTTTTTTTTTTGAGACAGGGTCTCACTCTTGCCGAGGCTGAAGTGCAGTGGCACAACCACTGCTCACTGCAGCCTCAACCTCCTAGGCTCAAGTAATCCTCCTGCCGCAGCCTCCTAAGTAGCTGGGACTGCCGGTCCATGCCAGCACACCCAGCTAATTTTTTTTCCTTTTTGATAGAGATGGCATCTCACTGTGTTGCCCAGGCTGCTCTCAAACTTCAGGGTTCCAGTGATCCTCTTGTCAGCCTCCCAAGATCCTGGCATTATGGGGGTGAGCCACCATGCCTGGCCGATGTTGAGATTATTCAGAATATTTTGCAGGCAGCAGAAAACAGTTATGTAAAAAGAACACTAGATAGTTTACGTAAGTGGTCCCCAACCTTTTTGGCACCAGGGACCGGTTTTAAGGAAGACAGTTCTTCTGTAGATGGACTGGAGGTGGGGGAAGATAGGGTATGGTTTCGTGATGATACTTCCACCTCAGGTCATCAGGCATTATTAGATTCTCATAAGGAGTGCACAATCTAGATCCTTTGCGTGCGCAGTTCACAATAGGGTTCGTGCTCCTATGAGAATCTAATGCCACCGCTGATCTGAGAGAAGGTCGACTCAGGCGGTTATGCTCACCTGCCGCTCACCTCCTGCCGTGTGACCCGATTTCTAACAGGCCATGGACCAGTACCGGTTGGCAGCCTGAGGGTTGGGGACCCCTGCTTGAGATTATAACTCCTGTTTTCCCCTTCACTTACTGGCTGTATAATTTGTGGAAATTCACCTTTTCTGTCTGGACCTCGTCTGTCAAGTGCAGGACTGGCCAGAATGAGAACCTTCAGGACTGTATATATAACTTCCAGAATCAAGGTAAAATGAAGAAAATAGTGCCCCTTATTTAGAGATAATGAAGAGTTTCAGATCAGAGGCATTTGATCCTTAAACCAAGCAGAAGCTTGTGAATGCATAGGTGAATGCCCTTTGAAGCCAGCGCTCTGCCTCAGGCTCCGGGGTGAGCTGTGGGGAAACGTCAGTCTTTTGGGATGTTCAGTGAAACTCCTTGCACAGCTCATTTATTTGTGGAAGTGTGTTTATGACACACCTGTGGGGAAGGCGGGGGTCTGTTTACCTTATATAAACCAAAAAAACTTTCAGAGGCATTAAATATTTAGATGGTAATGAGCAATATTCAGTCTTGAAATCTTCGGAGCAAACTTTGAAGCTAAGCTATCATTTGAAATGTTTCACAAAATGACCTGGTTGGAATCCTTAATATATTCAGAACTTACACAATTGACAACAGTATTCATTTTCTGTAGAGAAATGGGGAAATGACAGTTTATTGAAAAAAAGCCTTTTTTTGTATTGTCTCGCACTTAAGGATGTGTGGTCATCAGTAAATCGCCCTACATTCTCAACCTTTTTTCTAAATATTCCTGTCTTGATTTTATTTGGCTGTTTCTTAATAAACACTCTTGCAACTCAGAGTTTCTCTCGGCCTCACCTTCAGTATTGAGAACACGTGATCTAGGTGGCGTCTCTGCTCTTCAAAATGTTAATTTTTAGCTATTTTTTTTTTAAAATCAGAAACACCAGCACTTTTGAAACGCGGGTCACTCATTCTGTATCATCTGCTATACCTCATTGACACTGTAATTTGCTCATTTCTTGGCCATTCATCTCATTCCTTGATGTCAGTTTTGTATTATAATAAAGATAAAATGCTGGGTATATAAAACAACATATTGTTGAAAAAAGTCCCAGTTGTGGTTTGTGTGTGTGTGTGTGTGTGTGTTGCATTTATTTGTTTGTTTGAGATGGAGTCTCGCCCTGTCACCCAGGCTGGAGTGCAGCGGCCCTATCTCAGCTCACTGCAAACTCCGCCTCCCGGGTTCATGCCATTTTCCTGCCTCAGTTTCCCGAATAGCTGGGACTACAGGCACTTGCCACCATGCCTGGCTAATTTTTTTGTATTTTTTGGTAGAGACGGGGATTCACCGTGTTAGCCAGGATGGTCTCAGTCTCCTGACCTCGTGATCCGCCTGCCTCAGTATCCTAAAGTGTTGGGATTACTGGCATGAGCCACTGTGTCCAGCTACATATATGTATTTTATAGTAAACATAATCAAATGTTAACTGCCTCTGCATTATAACATCATAAATATTTTGATCATCTTTTTAGTATTTAATTTTAGTAAAAAAGCAAAACTTTTATAATCAGAAAAAGGTAAAAGTTATTTAAAAGTGAAAACCTATTTTTCCCCATTTGATAATACCTATTGTATTGTAAAAGTGCCTAGACTTTTTTTTTTTTTTTTTGAGAAATAGAGTCTTCATTTTCTATAATCTAGAGTGATAAATGGAAATCAAGAAAGTAGCAAGATGGCTTTTAGGAGATGGGTTTTCCAGAAGAATGGAAATTGCCTCAAATTTAAAGAATATTGGCCGGGCGCGGTGGCTCAAGCCTGTAATCCCAGCACTTTGGGAGGCCGAGACGGGCGGATCACAAGGTCAGGAGATCGAGACCATCCTGGCTAACGTGGTGAAACCCCGTCTCTACTAAAAATACAAAAAACTAGCCGGGCGAGGTGGCGGGCGCCTGTAGTCCCAGCTACTCGGGAGGCTGAGGCAGGAGAATGGCGTAAACCCGGGAGGCGGAGCTTGCAGTGAGCTGAGATCCGGCCACTGCACTCCAGCCTGGGCGACAGAGCGAGACTCCGTCTCAAAAAAAAAAAAAAAAAAAAAAAAAAAAAAAAAAAAAAAAAATTTAAAGAATATTTTAAGGAACTAATTTTGAACTTTTGTGATTTCTGTCTCCCGAAGAATGTGGGGAAGAGACTAGAATAGAATTCTTCCTGTTCTTCCTGGAAGGAAATACAGTGTGCAGAATTTTAGGATTCTTAAAGAGTCCCTAGGAGATAACAAGAATGGGTAAGAATTATTTAAGAACATGGGCAAAATATTTTTGTCGCAATGTTCTAAGGAAAGTAGAATACCAAAACTACAGACTTGTGTGTGTGTGTGTTTTTAAAAGAGATTAGAAATGATCACATCAAAATATAACAGCAGTTACCTGAGGGGTGGGCTTATGGTTAGCTTTAGTCTTATCCCTTCTCTTTTTGTCCCCCAAATGGGACTATTTGTGTCTATCTCTCTGTTTCACGGTGATATGGATTAGTTTTTGTAATCAGAAAAGAAGTTTTTTAAAGATGTTTTCTCTTTCAATCAGATTTAAAATACTAAAATAATAAGGCTTAATATAAAGCTAGTTTATTTGGAGATATTTAATTCCTAAAGCATGTAAAGAAAACAAGGCAGCAATGATCTTTTATTGGATAGATGGATAGCATTAGTGTCCTGCCATATAGGTTATTGTGAGGATTAAAGAACCATGTAAATACTCAAATGTTACCTATTGTAGTGTTTGGGGTCTAACATTATTGTAATTAGAAGATGCCTTCATATGTGCTTGGAGCTTATAATTGGAAATTGCAAGGTTTTAGCCATTCTACTGATTTTATGCAAAATTCAGTGCGTAACTTACCTAAAAATGGTACCATTAAAAAATAGTGGCTGGGGATGGTGGCTCACGCCTATAATCCCAGCACTTTGGGACGTTGAGGCAGGAGGATCACTTGAGCCCCAGAGTTCAGGACCAGCCTGGGCAACATAGTGAGACCCTGTCTCTACAAAAGTAGAGAAGAATTAGCTGGAGGTGGTGGTGCATATGAGTAGTCCCTGTACTCGGGAGGCTGAGGTGGGAGGATCATTTGAGCCTGGGAGGTTGAGGCTGCAGTGAACCATGATTGTGCCACTGTACTCCAGCCTGAGCAGCAGAGTGAGACCTGTTCTCAAGAGAAAAAAAAAAAAGCCTTCCATTCCCAGTGCAGACAAAAAGCCTCTGAGGAAGTCGGGTGGTGAGGGAGGAGGGACCTCGTGGAGGTGTCTGCAGCAGGGATGGTGGAGTGAGTGGTGATGAGACAGAGGTGGCTGCTGGGGCATTTGGGAGATTGCTTGTGCTGAGCAGAGATGTTAAGTGAGCACATAAGCAGACATGTTGAGAATGACCACCAGGCTTCTTACCGCCTGGGAAGAAATTCACAGATTTGGAAGGAGAGAGACTGGAAAGAAACCTGAAGAACTGGAGTAGAATTAGATTTCTTGGTAGGAAGTCATGGATTTGCAAATATATAGGTAGATATAGAAGTAGTGATGGTGTGTTGTATAAACACACGTGCTCTGTGTAGACAGTTGACCTTTGAACAACGTTGGGGTTAGCACCTCTGCGCTGTTGGGTGTCTGCATATAACTTTTGACTTCCCCCAAACTTGACTACTAATCGCCTACTGTTGATCAGAAGCCTTACCCATAACAGCAATAGTTGATTACCACATATTTTGTGTGTTCTATGTATGATATACTGTGTTCTTACAATGAAGTAAGCTAGAGAAAAGAAAATGTTACTGCAAAAATCATAAGGAAGAGAAAATATACTTACTATTCATTAAGTGGAAGTGGATCCTCATAAAGGCCTTTGTGTGTTTTCATAATGAGTAGACTGAGGAGGAAGAGTTGCTGTCGCAGGAGTTGTAGATGGGGAGGAAAATCCATGTATTAGTAGATCCACAAAGTTCAAGCCTGTGTTAAGGCTTACCTGTATGAACATCTGTTTCCTAAGTCTGTCTGCTGAGAAGACTTAGAAGCAATGATACTTCCTTAGCTGTGAGCACACTGTGCCCCGATCTTGGTTTCCAAATACTAAATACTCTCCACTAAAAAGAACAAGAGCTCCTTTCCAGGACTGGGGCAGGGAAAGTGTAAGATGAGCCTAGGGTACCTTATTGGACCAGAAAGTAAGGAACTGGTCGAAAATTAGGGGGACCAGTCAAAAGACAGAAGCCAGCTCGAAGGGACTCCTGCTGCTCAAATCTAGGGCAATTTGAGCATGAACATAAATAATAGGATTATTGGCTTAAATACAAGTGTGTGTACATGCTCTCACCTGTGATAGCATCCATACATGTATGGCATGCACATATATGCATATGTGTAAATATACACACACGGGGAGAAGTGAAGGTTGGAAGGAATCTCAGCAAAATGACCAAGGAGGGGAGTAAAATCAGGGTGAAATTAGTACAAAGATGGGGATAAGGGCCAGGGATGGTGGCTCATGCTTATAATCCCAACAGTGTGGGAAGCTGAAGCGGGTAGATTGCTTAAGCCCAGGAGTTCGAGACCAGCCTGGACCCCATATGGAGACCCCCGTCTCTACAAAACAACAACAACAACAACAACAAAAACCACACACACAAAAATTAAGCCTGGCGTGCTGGTGTGCGCCTGTAGTCCCAGCTCCTCTGGAGACTGAGATGAGAGGATGGCTTGAGTTCAGGAGGTTGAGGCTGCAGTGAGGTATGATTGTGCCACTGTACTCCGGCCTGGGAGACAGAGTGAGACCCTGTCTTTAAAAAAAAAAAAAAAAAATGGGGATAAGAAAACCTGGAGAAATGGAAGGAGAGAGGGAACCTAGTCATCAACAACTGAGTTCTACTTGCTTTGCAGGCTTATACTTTCTTACAGGACATAAGCTGATTTTTCTCGCAGCTTAGTTTTGTGTTTAAAAGAAAACAAACCTCTGCAGACAGGTTTTCCCTTTTACAATCTACATTTATCAGATGACTCTCCATCCCTTGACAAAAAAGATGTGCCATTCTGCCGTTTTCCCACGCTTAGGAACCTTGGCAACCCCTTTTATTGTAGGGAGGAAAGAGGAGAAATTTCAATAATAATTTTCTGTCTCAGTTCCTCCACAGTTTCACATCAGCAGTTTTTTGGTATTAATACAATTATTTTTGAGTCTGGATGAAAGAAGTGTCCAGGAACACAGTGGTGCCGACTCATCACAATTGCCTTAGTAATAATTCTGTCACTTCACCTTGCATATACGTTTTCAGTGTAGCCGTTTGACAGATATTGGCACACCACGTCTCCTGCGTTTCAGAAATGTGATTTGTCTCTTCATATATCAAAGACATTATTTGTGTAGGTGAGATTTTTTTCCCCCTTCCGTCTTCAGGGAAGAAATGTCATTTTCAAGTGCAATTGCCATGACCTGGAAAAACTGACACTTGTATTTATTAGTTTGCAAAGAAGAATTAAACTTTCTCAGATTCTGAGTATTTACAGACTGCTAATGTAACAGTAACAAATCAGATTGATTGAGTCAGATTGGTTGTTGCAAAGGAAATACTTCTCAGGTAGATATATTAAAACCTACTTACGTTTTAAACCTAAAATTTAGTAGTGTGAGACCTGAAGGCAGGAATTTTTTATGTTGAATAATAAAATTATTCATGGTGTTAGAAAGCCTCCAAAGTAAGTAACCTGTAGTAACCCTGGCTTATACTCCTCTGGTAGCTATTTTACCACTATTTTTTTTTTTTCTTTGCGCGTTAATCTCAGTAAGGAGGTACACTGCAAGGAATGGGGATATTTTGATAAATTTATAAAAAAGTTATTTAGAGTTAAAAAATGTAATTCGGTTATCCAGAGACTTTAAAATGTGCACGAGAAAACTCAGAACTTAACATTTATGTGTGTTTTTAAATCCATTTCAGACACGGAATCGATTTGAAGGAACAAGGTCAGAAGTGGAAGAGCTTATGAACAAAATCAGACAGAATCCCAAGGACCACAAACGAGCAAGTCAGTTTACAGCAGAAGGCTACCTGTATGTCCAGGAAAAAAGTAAGAGGCCCTCCAGCAGTGGCTGCTTAAAAATGCAAATTATTGAAAACTCTGCTATTCTTGCCATTATTGTGACATTTTGGGCAATTATTCCCACCCCTTTCTCTGCCTGCTTCTATTGCCTAGTGGGTGTATATTGCATATTCTGGAGAAACACATTCCAGCCCTGGAGAGAGGGGTACAGTGAGCTTAGGAGTGGCTGTGAGCACCCTGTTCTTCCGACACCCCACTAGCTTCTGTTTCACACTGTGTGCGACCCAGGAACATGCTTGTAAGGAAGTCAGAATTTGGTGTAAGATTGAAAATGAGCCAGAGTTATGAGGGTATTTTATTTTTTCTCCTTCCCCCTCACCTTTGCCCTCATTACCAGTGCACACCGGCACACACATTCATACACGCGTACACATCCTCCCCTCCCACAACCCTGCCTCACCATCATCTTAAGGTCAAGAGGGACATATTAGTATTTTTCTCCTTCCTTCATACCATTTTTGTTCCCACCAATCTGAGATAGTTGGTTCCTACTCATATCATCAGGAAAACTGCAGACAGTGATAAAAGATATTCCTGTGTGGCATCCTAACTTGTAGGGATTTTAGTCTCTGTTGCTGTCTTAGCAAATACACAGTGCACAGATTGTTCTCATTTTGAAAACGGAAGGACCTTTATTTCTTTCAGACTTTGAACATTTGGTCTTATTTTAACAGCTAAGCTCTTAAGGTTTACTACTTCAACTGTAGAACCCAATTGCTAGTTAGCAGGAAGGATGAGAATGTGAAATGTGTCTCTCTTTACTATTTCCCTCCCTCTTCACCCTTAACTGTAATAAGGGTGTTTTACAGGTGTCACTTCATTTAAGTGTGTCTGATTCACAGGACTTTCAATCCAACCTAAAAATTTACTAGTAGAGATGACTCAGGGAAAGGTTACAGGGTATCTGTGCTTTGAATGGAAGTTCATGTTCTATGCAGGCAGCAGGATGGTTGTGCTTTTTCCATTTGCCCTTATTCTGGAATCTTGCAGCCTTCGCCTCTTGTGAGCAGTTGTATGATATGGCAGAAGTCTGAATTTTTCTCATACATTATCTTATTAATCTCAGTTTTTAAAATTGAATTTGAAAGAACTAAATTAAAAACTCAAGATAGTCTTGAGAATGTTAGAATTATTTGTATTATATGCCCAAGTGAGAATCACAGGAAACTTTAATTTTTACATTCATCACTGTTGCCTTTGAGAGAAATTGAAATGAAGCAACGTAACAGTAGTGGTAAAATTCTTTCCTCATTCATTGTATACCCAGCACTGTGCTACACTTGTATACAACTTGTCTCATTTATCCATAAAACAGCCCTATGAAGTATAAGATACTATTATTATTCCCCATTTATAAATGAAAATAGAGGCACCGAGAGGTAAATAATGTTCCCTAGGTCATACAACTACTGAATGCTGGGATTGTCATTCTGAAAGTGGAGTCTGTGTTGGTAAAGTCTCCTGTAAATTGCTTGGTGCTTGGACAGGTGTGAAAGAGCATCCTTAGTGTGTATGCCCAGAGCTGGTCGAATAGGCTCTGTTAGTTGTCAGAAGGGGGTGGTGGCTTAAGTAGTGGAAAGACCTTGATATTTGGGGTCAGAGATTCTGATTTAAGGTTCAGCTTTGTCATTTTCCAGGCATTTGGGCTAAGCTTAAATTTTTTTAGATTAAAAAGGCAGTAAGTATCATCCTCTCTGGGCAGTTTTTTTTTTTTTTTTTTCTTAGAGTTAAATAAAATACCTGTGCAGTAGTTTTTCGTGAACCATAGAACACAGTACAAATGCTGGTTCTTTGAAACACACAGCAGTGGTTCCCAAATTCAGGTCTTTGGACTAATGATGGTCTGAGATAAAATTGATTTTGGTCTGGTAACTCCTTTCATCTATTACCCCTATCCCAAATAATGTAATTAGCTATTACCCCTATCCCAAATCATGTAACTAGCTAAAAGCATTCCTTTTACATGAGTTATTTTTTTCCCTCCTGAGCTTATCTTTTTTGATTTTCAGGTATAGAAGCTTTGTTTGTTTGACATGAAATTACGGTGATAACAGATGTTAATTGTTTTTTAAAAAATGTCTTGACTCACTAAAGTAAAAAATTGTCAACTTCCGCTGGGCCTAACCTTTCATTTGTTACGGTTGGACTTGTGTTGGCATGTGAAGTTCCAGATGCTAGAGGTCCCTCTGACATACAGCACTGTCCTGTGAGCCCTGACGGTGGTACTGCTGACCTAGAGTGGAAAAGGGGTTCACAGAATGTTCTGGGGCATACTTGGACAGTCACTCCTATTGTCTTAAATTTCTTATTCTTCCTACTTCTTGTTTTTCTTTTTTGCTGGGAGTACAGATGTGAGCCACCGTGCCTGGCCATTCTCTTGATTCTTAAGATTTTCTAGACCTTACTGATTACAGTAATGTTAAGCCAGACAATACCAGTGTTAATTTATTTTATTTTTTGACAGTGTTGCTCTGTCACCCAGGCTGGAGTGCAGTGACGCGACCTCGGCTCACTGCAACTTCTGCCTCCTGGGTTTAAGCCATTCTCGTGCCACACCCTCCCCAGTAGCTGGGGTTACAGGCACCCACCACCACGCCCAGCTAATTGTTGTTGTTGTTGTTATTGTTTTTGAGACAGAGTCTCTGTCGCCGAGGCCGGAGTGCAGTGGCGCGGTCTCAGCTCACTGCAACCTCTGCCTCCTGGGTTCAGGCTATTCCCCTGCCTCAGCCTCCCGAGTAGCTGGGACTACAGGTGCCTACCACCACCCTGGCTAAATTTTTTGTGTTTTAGTAGAGATGGGGTTTCACCATATTCGCCAGGATGGTCTCCATCTCCTGACTTCATGATCCACCTGCCTTGGCCTCCCAAAGTGCTGGGATTACAGGCATGAACCCCCGCGCCCCGCCCATACTTCATTATTAAAGGTTAGCTTTCAATCATCAGTAAGAGCAGCTGCTTACCAGGGTGCTGTTCATGGACTTAAAGTGCATTAGGTGGATTTTTAGACTAGATGCTTTTTAGCACTATGACTCTATAATTCTATCATTTTGAGAGGCCAGAATTAAATCCCAAACCATCTCATATATGGGATGCAACTTTTCAAACCGTTGTGAGCTCTTAATACCTAGAAACAAAAAATTGAGCTTACATTTAAGAGATTTTCAGGTAGGAGATAACTGTTGATTTTTCTGGCAAAATATTTAAACAGTATGTCTTTAAATCACTTCTGTGTTGCTAAATCTGTTTTAGAGTTTTGTTTCAAAGCACCTGTTCTTATTTTCCCTTTTCTTATTAGAACCAGCAGTATTGCTGAGCTGTTTCATTGATTCAACTGTATCTGTTGCTGCTTTTTACACTTTTCCTCTTTAGTAATGTATTTATAGCTCTACATATCTGCTTAATTTATGAGGGAAAATATAAAGGGCTGTTTTTTTGTTGAAGGGCCTGCTCCGTTTGGTTCCAGTTGGGTAAAACACTATTGCATGTATCGAAAAGCAGCGAAGAAGTTCAACATGATCCCATTTGAGCACAGATCTGGAGGGAAACTTGTAAGTATTTGATTCAACATGGAATAGATTTTAGTCTGTCAGAGGTGGTGTTTGAGGGTGTCATTTTAATGGTTTATATTCACTGATGATACATTTTTAGTTTTAAAATCTTTGTTTTGTTTTTAAGTAAAATGGGCCAGAAGACGGAACAATGTATGTGTTTTCTGAATTGCATGCTTGGGTTTTAAACCACTAGATTTTTTTTTTTTCTTGTTTTAATTTAAGTTCTGGGCTACATGTGCAGAACGTGCAGGTTCGTTACATAGGTATACATGTGTCATGGTGGTGTGCTGCACCCATCAGCCTGTCATCTACATTAGATAATTCTCCTAATGCTATCCCTCCCGTAGCCCCCCACCCCCTCAGAGGCCCCAGTATGTCATGTTGCCCTCCCTGTTTCTGTATGTTCTCATTGTCAGCTCCCACTTATGAGTGAGAATATGCAGTTTTAACCACTAGGTATTTTTTTAGGTGAACAATAGAACCCTTTTATGCCACTGTTTAAGATAAAGGTAACATTGACAGCAAGCTTTCATGACTCAGTGGTTCCTCAGCATTTATACAATGGAGCTGACTTGCACAAATGTATTCATAGCCTAAAAACAAAGAAGAGTGATCTGTAATAAATTTTACTGTTGTTCAGTTCGTCTTACAAAGTTCTCACATAGGTATTTGCAATGCATTTAGTTAACTGCTCCCCCTGAAATAAAAACAGCAGAGCGTGATAGTAAGAAAAGAGCAAGACGACCTCACAGAGTTGGCTGTGTAGAAAGGTGATCTTTATATGTATTTTAAATGGAATCTGTAGCTTATTACAATAATTAACGGTCTGGAAACAAAACTCTTCCCACCAATGTTGAACATAATTGATAACACATTTTTAAGAAAGCAGGTTAATTCATTGCTTGCTGGGTGAATGGGTATGGTTTTGCTTAGATGAATAAAAAAACAAAACCAAAACCTAAGTTCACTTCTATTTACTTACACGATGCCTTTCCCTGAAAAATATTTAAAGCAGCTTTTAATAAAAACACATTTATATAATAATGAAATAGACATGGAAAATTAGTCATGGTGAGGAGAAGGAAGTGAGGAGATGGCTCTTGAAGCATTAAGTTTGAGACTGAGTTTCCTGTCAGAGCCAATTCAAGCCCTGAGATATTTCTGCTTAGTGATACCTTTCTGTTTTAGCCTCCAAATAATAATAAATATGTTATGGAATATAGCTGGAGATTTTGAATATTTGTATATCTTAATGTTATTTAGAGATCTTCACGTTCTGGAAAATGTGAAAATGTTCAGTAAGTATGTACTCACACTTCATATAGTTGTTCTTTTACTGAGCACCTGTATTTCTGCATTGCAAATTAAGTAAAGATAAATTCAGGGTGATTCACATAGGAAAGACAGAAATTGCCAAGATAAATGGTTCTAGCTTTAGATTATCAAAATATTTAATCTAGGGTTATTGGTGTACTTTTAGATTGACCTGTATGGAATTACAATTTTTATAGGCCAAAAATAGTCACATATTGTCTGTGACATGTGGTATGACATAATATGAAATAAATTTTTACACTAAAAAAAGAGTACAATAAGAGACTAACAGTATTCCAATATCTAAAAACTGTACTGTTAATCTACCTTTAAAGATTAACGTTTGGCCAGGCACAGTGGCTCATGTCTGTAATCCCAGCACTTTGGGAGGCCAAGGCGGGCAGATCACTTGAGGTCAGGAGTTCAAGACTGGCCTGGCCAACATGGTGAAATCCTGTCTCTACTAAAAATATAAAAATTAGCCAGTCATGGTGATGCACACCTGTAATCCCAGCTACTTGGGTGGCTGAGTCACAGAGTTGCTTAAACCCAGAGGCGGAACCACTCCAGCCTGGGCATTTAAAAAAAAATGATTAAAAAAATAGAGGTTAGTTGCAACTGTGACAGAGCAAGACTGTCCAAAAAAAAAAAAAAATGAACATTGGTATTGTCTGGCTTAACATTACCATAATCAGTAACGTCTAGAAAATCTTAAGAATCAAGAGAATGGCCGGGCATGGTGGCTCATGCCTATAATCCCAGCACTTTGGGAGGCCGAGGTGGGTGGATCATCTGAGGTCAGGAGATCGACACCAGCCTGACCAACATGGTGAAACCCTGTCTCTCTGAAAATACAAAAATTAGCCAGGTGTGGTGGTACATGCCTGTAATCCCAGCTACTCAGGAGGCTGAGGCAGGAGAATCACTTGAACCTGGGAGGTGGAGGTTGCAGTGAGCCAAGATTGTGCCACTGCACTCCAGCCTGGGCGAAAGAGCGAGACTCCCTTCTCAAAAGAATCAGGAAAATGACAAAAATGTTAATATTTTAGATTCTAAATAGCATTTAAAAAGCCATTTTGAAAGAGGATAGGGTAAAGAGAAGGGACTTAAGATCTTGAACCTTGCTCCCCTGCTCTCCAGTATAGAATGGCTGAGTGTTGATATGCTTATCCTGTAGGTTTTGAGACTGTTCAAAATGATTATTTGCAGGGAGACGGAGAGGTGTTCTTTTTGAAAGAATGCACCAAGAGGCATACTGACTCCATTGACAGAAGGTTTTGTTTTGACATAGAAGCTGCTGATCGGTAAGTTATTGGAATCATTGGACATGGTGAAAGAGTCGTTTTAAAAAAATGATTAAAAAAATAGAGGTTACTTGCAACTGTGATTTCCATGGCCTGGGAAAATGTTACCTTGCTATATTTCCAGGCTGTGTGTTCATTATAAGCCGTTTAGTCTTGGTCACCGGGTTTAGCTATGGGGTGATAGTTTCATCTTGATTTAGTTAGGAGTCATTCTAACCAGGGTTGTCACCTAAAAAATAACCTTGGAGGCCAGGTGCAGTGGGTACGCCTGTAATCCTAGCGCTTGGGGAGGCCTAGGTAGGCAGATCACCTGAGGTCAGGAGTTCAAGACCATCCTGGCCAACATGGTGAAATCCTGTCTCTACTAAAAATACAAAAATTAGCCAGGCGTGGCAGCGCACACCTGTAGTCCCAGCTACATGGGAGGCTGAGGCAGGAGAACCACTTGAACCCAGGGGGCAGGGGCTGCAGTGAGCCAAGATGGTGCCACTGTACTCCAGCCTGGGCGGACAGAGTGAGACTCCGTCTAAAAGGAAAAAAAAATTGCCTTGGAGCTTTTCATTGTTGATCCAAGCCTAATTTGTAGCATGAAGAGAACAATGGCAAGAGGAACTGGGTGACAAAGCTAAAAAGGGGTGATAGTAGCTAGCTATTAATGCAGAACAACATTCATTTGTGCTTGTGGGAGTTTTCAGTGTCTACATCCTGTATGTGATGGAGGGTCTTAGGCAAACTCCTTCTGTTTATTCAAAGATGAATTATTTTTTTTCTTATTGTATGACTTCTAGTTATTTAGTTTTAAAAGAGTCTTTGCCAGAGAGGAAGAAGTAGAAGAGAAAGGTTTGTTTGTCATTATTACGACTTGTCTGGCATTAATTTCTACGTCCTCCAGTAGCATTAAGGAAAATCCTAGTGCACATAGAATATTTGCTTTTTAATGGCTGACAGTACAGTGATTCCTTGCCAGCCCTGGTTTTGGCAGTGATGGTTTTTAGATAAGGCTGTTCTATGTTTGTACAATAAAAGCTTATGAGATTTGTTAAAGCAAAAGCTCAGGTCAGAACCCAGGAATACAGAAGTAATTGATGCTGCTTCCTCTGTTAGATGATACAGTTGAGTCTCTGGGGGTAGTACAGAGAGGGAGGAGCAGTGCTTTTATAATAAATGAATTGAGGACCATTTATTACACATAAAAACAGGCCCTTAAGCACCATGATAATTTTGGCACTACTGTGAAAAGGATGAATGGTTAAATAAGCATTTTGCCAAGATAGGAAAAATATGGAAGAGAATGTCAGTGTAAAAGAGGTTGGATCTTGCTATGTTGCCCAGGCTGGTCTCAAAACTCCTGGACTCAAGCAATCCTCCCACCTTGGCCTCCCAAAGTCATAGGACTACAGGTGTGAGCCAACATGCCTGGCCTAAATTTCAGGCCAATAAGAATTCTTCCAAACTTTAAATAGGGAATCAGTCAGCGTAACACAAGTCGAGCATACATCTGTGTGCACACACCCATGGGTAGCACTGGATTCCTCTCTGAGTGCCACTGTCGTCTATGCTTCCGTGTTTTATCTCAGCTGTTTCCTTGCCATAGCTCTCTCAGGTAGTTGTCACTGTTTCCATTTTATGATGAGAAACTGGCCGGGCGCGGTGGTTCAAGCCTGTAATCCCAGCACTTTGGGAGGCCGAGACGGGCGGATCACGAGGTCGGGAGATCGAGACCATCCTGGCTAACACGGTGAAACCCCGTCTCTACTAAAAAAATACAAAAAACTAGCCGGGCGAGGTGGTGGGCGCCTGTAGTCCCAGCTACTCGGGAGGCTGAGGCAGGAGAATGGCGTGAACCCGGGAGGCGGAGCTTGCAGTGAGCTGAGATCCGGCCACTGCACTCCAGCCTGGGCGACAGAGCGAGACTGTCTCAAAAAAAAAAAAAAAAAAAAAAAAAGAGAAACTGAGGCACAGAGCATTTGAGCAATTTCCCCAAGGTCACGTAGCTAGTGGTAGTTGAAGAGCTGAGATTTGAACCCCTGCATTCTCTACCTAGAGCCCCATATCTTACCTTTTTCTCTTTTCTTTTTCTTTCTTTTTTTTTTTTTTTTTTTTTTCAGACGAGTCTCACTCTTTTTGCCCAGGCTGGAATGCAGTGTTGCAACCTTGGCTCACTGCAACCTCTGCCTCCCAGGTTCAAGTGATTCTTCTGCCTTAGCCTCCTGAGTAGCTGGGATTATAGGCGCACGTTACCACACCCGGCTAATTTTTGTATTTTTAGTAGAGACAGGGTTTCACTATGTTGGCCAGGCTGGTCTTGAGCTCTTGACCTCAAGTGATCCACCCACCTCGGCCTCCCAAAGTGCTGGGATTACAGGCAAGAGCCACTGCGCCCAGCTTGAGCCCTACCTCTTAACCACTGTGCTATAAGCCTCTGCAGATCACCATATGGTCAGAATGTTTTCTAAATAATTGACAAAGATGTGTTAGCAGTGCTGTCTACTACAGAATATGTTAAGTGAGGTGAATCTGATTAGTTTTGAAAGCAGGGTACGTCTATAATGCAATTCAATCACTTTAATCATCCAAAGTATCTGGTTTTCTCTGAGACCTTGATCATCCCCATTTTTTTTTTTTTTTGTTAGCCATGATCCTTGCTATGATTGGAACTACTCTCCACCCCTCAAAGACATTGATGAGGGATTCCTATGGAGGTGCTTACACATATGAAGGATAACACCTGTAGGGAGACTCTTGGAACAGGGGAGGACTTTAGGTCGGTGATCTATTCTGGTGGTTTTCAAGTGCTTTATAGGGAGACTCTCTTTTCAAATAAAATTTCATGTTAATGCATATGTAAAGCAAAAAAAGTGGGTTCCCTTATTAAAGAAGCATAGAGGCCTGAATTCCCCCCCTTTTAGCTTCCCTCTTTTTTCTTGCAGAAGTCTCTAATTTACTTCCATTGAGGTCCACAGCTCCTTTCTGGGAACTCCTGGCAGGGGACCTAATCTAGTTTAGGTGGTTAAAGAAAGGCACACAGAGGATCTGACATGTAAATTCATAACTAAAGGGTTATCTGGAGTCAGCTGGGATTGAGATTCATGTGCCAGGTAGAGTGAATGTCGCATGTGGAGGCCTGGAGACAGGAGAGGGCGTGATGTATTTGAGACACCTAGCGTCACTAGTGCAAGAGCCAGAGAGAATGGGAGAAGAGGCTTGAGATGGGGCAAGGGCCTGAACTTGAAGTGTTTGGACTTAATCCATTAAATAGTTTTAAGCAGGGCAGTAAGTGACAATTATATTTGTATTTCTCAAAGCTCATTCTGGCAGAGTAAGAAAGATGTGGAGGTGGCAAGAGTGGACAAGAGAAAGTCGTTTAAGGACAGGGTGAGAGGGCCAGGATTGGTGTGGTGGCAGTGGAGATGGAGCCAAGTAGGGTAGATCTTTGGGGATAAACGGGATGTTGCAGTTAGAGGGTGAAGGAGCGGGGAAGGTTTCTGGCTTGAGTAGCTAGAGGTACCATTTACTAAGGTGGGAAACAAAGTGGGGGCATAAGGATGGGGGAAGATAGTGAAATTAGTTTGGGTCATTGTATTAGTTAATTTTCATACTGCTATGAAGAAATACCCAAGACTGGGTCATTTATAAAGAAAAAGAGGTTTAATGGACTCACTGTTCCATATGGTTGGGGAGGCCTCATAATCATGGCGGAAGGTGAAAGAGGAGCAAAGGCACATCTTACATGGCAGCAGGCAAGAGAATGTGTGCAGGGAACTGCCCTTTATAAAAACCATTAGATCTCGTAAGACTTATTCACTGTCATGAGAACAGCATGGGAAAAACCCATTCCCATGATTCAGTTACCTCCCACCAGGTCCCTCCCACAACACATGGGGATTATGGGAGCTATAGTTCAAGATGAGACTTGGGTGGGGGCACAGCCATCCCGTATCAGTCATGTTGAGTTAGATTGCTGTGGGTCATTATGAAGAGAAACCTGGGAGGAAATTGGGTACAGAGCTTGGCGGCTGTGGCAGCATTTAATTGGTTATTCATGTTTGACCTCCTGAAACTCTCCATCCTTTTACTTCCCTGACAGTTAACTATTCTGGTTCTCCTCAGATCTCTTGGTCCTCTCCAGTTCAGCTGTTGCTCCTTTAAATGTTTCCATTTCCTATAGTTGTTTTTCTGTATCCATCCATTCTCATGGTTTCACACTGAAAGTATATCTCTCTGTAATACGTAGTTTTCTTACCTTTTTCTGTATTTTGTACTGCTTCTAGAATCTTTAGCTCCTTAATCCTAAAATCGGAGATCTATAATGCTTCCAAATGCAAAACTTTTTTAGCACTGGCATAATGCCACAAGTGGAGAATTCGTACCTGACCTCATATGGTGGGTTGTAGTCAGAACTTTGTTTCATGCACAAAATTATTAAAAATGTTGTACAAAGTTAACTACAGGCTACATGTATAAAGTGTATATGAAACATACATGAATTTCTTGTTGAGATTTGGTTTCCATTCCCAAGGTATCTATCTCATTTTGTAAGTGCAAATATTCTAAAATCCAAAAAAAATCTGAAATCCAAAACCCTTCTGGTCACAGGCATTTTGGATAAAGGATACTCAACCTGTGCATTGCCAACTCTGCTCTTTTTACAATTCTTGGTAATTTCAGTATGACTTTAGGTGATCCTTTCAGTGCTTGGCATCTTGATTTGTTAAGTTCCTCTCCTTCAGTGACCTTATTCTTTACTGTACCTCAGCCGTTTTTTCCGGTGTTCATTCCTTAGACCTTGTCATTGCAAGGAACTGCAGTCCTCAGCAATCCGGATTGCAAGACTTTCTCTTTCTGATACCACCTTCTTTCCTAATAAGCACCCTTAGATTCCCCAGTTAAGCCCTACAGTCTATTGTTGTTCGTGCACTCACTTTCTTCCTTAACTGGTTGAAATTTCATAGTCACTCATCACAGTCCCTTTTTAATACCCTTCACTCCGCCGCTTCTTTCTTTCTTTCTTTTGCTTGTTTGCACAATGCCAACTTACGATTCAGTTCTGCCTTCTCTCTTTCTAGAGTAGAGAAGCAAGTTCTACTGTATTCATGGGATCACTTCAGATACATGACCACTGTCCTCCAATAAGCTATTCATGGTAGCCACTGATCCTTCTGTGTTTTCTTTTTCTTTTTTTTTTCTTTGAGTTGGAGTCTCTGTCACCCAGGCTGGAGTGCAGTGGCACCATCTCCGCTCACCTTAACCTCCGCCTCTCGGGTTCCAGCGATTCTTGTGCCTCAGACTCCTGAGTAGCTGGGACTACAGGTGTGTGCCACCATACCTGAGTAATTTTTGTATTTTTAGTAGACGGAGTTTCACCTTGAACTCCTGAACTCAAGTGATCTGCCTGCCTCGGCCTCCCAAAGTGCTAGGATTACAGGCGTGAGTCACCCTGTCTGGCCCATACTGTGTTTCCTTAGTTCCTGTATACTCGCAGTTGAATATTTTTTATTTTCCTCTCTCTCTTAAGCTTTGACACTGCCTCCCTTTCCTGATGACTTTGTGTCCTATTTTGTTGTGAAAATAGAAGCTGTAACAAGAGCTCTTTCCTGCTGTAGACACCCACCTCCACCCTCAGTGCCCAGACACCCTGCCTTTCCTCCCTGCCTGTGGGAGCTGCCTGTGTTCCTGATGGAGGCCAACTCCTCTGTTCAGGTGTTTCCATTTCCTCTTCCCATCCTCTGTCCGCTGCTCCAGGATATTACTCAAGCAACTCTACTTTTTCTTTCTTGTTAACATTAGTTTTGCCTCCCGGCAGCATGTGAAATGCTCTTATTTCATTCATCTTAAAATACAAAAGCCACTACAGCCACCATCACCAATGAAACCACCCTTCCCTTTCATTTACTGCCCATTTTTTAACTCTTATAAACAGCAGCAATTCTTCAAAAAGCTGTTCTATTTATGGCCTCAAATTTCTTTCCTGGCCAGGTGTGGTGGCTCACGCCTGTAATCCCAGCACTTTGGGAGGCCGAGATGGGTGGATCACCTGAGGTCAGGAGTGTAAGAGACAAGCCTGACCAATATGGTTAAACCCCATCTCTACTAAAAGTACAAAAATTAACTGGGTTTGGTGGTGGGCGCTTGTAGTCCCAGCTACTCAGGAGGCTGAGACATGAGAATTGCTTGAACCCGGGAGGTGGAGGTTGCAGTGAGCTGAGTTGGCACCACCGCACTCAAGGCTGGGTGACAGAGTAAGACTCCGTCTCAAAAAAAAAAAAAATTTTTTTTTTTCGTATTTCTTTCATCTTCTCTTTTGAAGTGTCTACTCAGGCCTTTGTCCTTTCTCTCCACTGTTGAGGTCATCAGTGGTCTCCCTGTTGCTGTACCTGGTGGTCGATTCCCAGTACTCATGGTCTTTTCCTCACAACATCCCTGACATGGCCCATCACTCTCTCCTCCATCACATGCTTGCTTCAAGGACAGCACACCTCCCTCTCACATCTCTGGCTTCTTCACTTTTTATACTCCTTTGCCAGTTCTTAATTTTCCAGATCCCTGGATGTTGGAGTTCTCTCGGGTTCAGCCCTTCATTGTTTTTGCTCTTCACTCACACTTTTTTATGACCTTGTCCAGCCTTACGACTTTATGTGCCATCTGTATGTTGGTAACTTGCAAATTTATTATCTCTACCTGGATCTTGTCCCTGACCTGCAGCTTCTTATATCCAGCTGCCTACTCAGTATTGCTTCCGGGGTGTCTAACAGGCATTTCAAACAGTGTAGATGTAGGGAATGGTGGTGATTGTTCTTTGAAAGTTTTCCGGTAAGTCTTGGGAGTGGGAGGGGGGTACTTACATTCCTCTAACGTGTTACATAGGTATATGAATTCATTCCTACCATATAGATACTAATATATAAATCTTTATTTTTTCTTAAAAGTTATACATACTTATTTTAAGTCTGAACTTTTTCTAAAGCTCCTTGGTTAACTTGGAAAATAATTTTCTTGGTGTGTTCATATTCTTTAGTCTAAAAGATCAAGCTGCTTTCTAAAAACAATGACAGACCCCCCCACCGCCTTTTAATGGTTTATTTCCTCATTTCTAAACAGAGAAACATCTATTCTGGTTTGCTGTTACTAGTAGATACTGTTTGGGGTCCCTTAATTTCCTGCCATCCCCCACGATCTGTGTCTTAGTTAGTCTCGTGTGGAGCAAAATCTGCTGGCAGGAGGTGAATGTGCTTTGAGATCTGTAATTTTGGGGCTTTGAAAGCATTATTTAGTGAAAAATGTGAATGAGATAGGCTCTTCTCTTGTCTACTTTCCTGATTCCTAGGTAGAATCAGGAATTAGGGAATTATAAGTAATTTGTTCCTTGTCTATTAGATTATGAATTCCATGAGGGTAGGAACACTGTTTTACTTAGTGTTACTTGGTATCACAATACCACGTGTAATGCTTTATACATGGTGGACATTTATCAGATTTGTACGGGATTAAATGAAATTGAATTGTTGCTCAGAAGTGACTGAACTGTGATTAGATTCAATCAAGCAACTGTCAGTCAGCTGTCCTCTTCTTCTGCACCACACCGCTATACTGTGAGCTCTAGTGTCTTCATTCTGCTTCAAGAAAAATAAACCTAACTTGTTGTGGAGTGTGTGGGTATTATAAATGGATTTCTGCTGCAGTTTGTACAAGGTTCGTATTGGGTACCTTCCTTTTTCTTGAGATGGAGTTTTGCTCTCGTCACCCAGTGTGCAGTGCAATGGCATGATCTCGGTTCACTGCAACCTCTGCCTCCCAGGTTTGAGTGATTCTTTTGCCTCAGCCTCCCAGGTAGCTGAGATTACAGGCATACATCGCCACACCCAGCTAATTTTTGTATTTTTGCTAGAGATGGGGTTTCACTATATTGGCCAGGCTGGCCTTGAACTCCTGACCTCAGGTGATCTGCCTGCCTCTGCCTCCCAAAGTGCTGGGATTACGGGCATGATCCACCACACCTGGCCCTCTTATTGGGTACCTTCTTGTAGCAATTTTGCAGTTGATTGTATATGTCTAATATAAACATATTTTGTCGTCTTTACAAGTATCTGTTTTTGCTATTTTTTTATTTCCTGTGTTGAAAGAGCAGCCTGGTAGCATTTTGAAGTAGGTGATAGCACAGTGGAGCCGGGGCTTGCCTTTGATCTGTGTAGACATAAATCAAGAGCTTTTACTTACTTGTGGCATTATTTCAGATCAGATTTGGTTGCATATAACAGAAAAAGGCAAAATAAACTGGCTTAAATGGGGTTAAAGTTTATTTTTTCTCTTGTTTGGGAAGCCCAGAGGTTGCCAGATCACGGCTGATATAATCCTGATTTCTCTTGAGCATGGTTTAGTTTTATCGCCACTCGAGGCATGAGACAGAATGTGGCACTGTTCCATTTATCACATAGCACTGTCTCTGGTTGTAGAGACATTTTCCAGTGGTTGCATAGACTACTTTTGCTCACAGGCTGGAATGGAGTTATGTGGTTACACCTAGTTGCAAGGGAGGCTTCTAAATCCCAAGGTTGGGAAATTGCTGTCTTTTGTTTTCAGAGGTCCATGTGTTGTTCTAGTACTTTACTATTACTGAGAACCAGTGGGAGAATGGCTAATGGAGGGTGGGGTGGAGCCCAGCTAGCTATTACTACTTTGATTATCAATGGTTAGATGGATGTGTGCTTCATTTTTTTCTCCCTCAATTTACCAAAAGGTTACTTTGAATTTTTCTCAGCTAAGAGACAGCATTTAAGGCCACAGATTTGAAAATCATGTCTGATAAGGGACTTGTTTCTAGAATAAAGAACCATTATAACTCAATAATATATAGACAAGTAACAATGAAATGGTCAAAAGACCTGAATTAGACATTTTTTCAGAGAAAATATACAAGTGGTTGTCTGGGTGCAGTGGCCCATACCTGTAATCCCAGCACTTTGGAAGGCCGAGGTGGGCGGATCGCCTGAGGTCGGTAGTTGGAAACCAGCCTGGCCAACATGGTGAAACCCCGTCTCTACTAAAAATACAAAAATTAGCTGGGTGCGGTGGTGGGTGCCTGTAATCCAAGCTACTCGGGAGGCTGAGGCAGGAGAATCACTTGAACCTGGGAGGCGGAAGTTGCAGTGAGCTGAGATCACGCCATTGGACTCCAGCCTGGGCAACAGAACGAGACTCCCATCTCAAAACAAACAAACAAACAAACAAAAAAAACACACAAGTGGCCAATAAACACATGAAAAATGCTTAATATTGTTAGCTGTTAGGGAAATGCAAGTCAAAACCACAATGAGATATCAGTTTATACCTACTGGGATGGCTATAAATAAAAAGCCAGGTAATAACAAGTACTGGCAAGAATGTAGAGAAATTGAAATCCTCATACACTGAGAGTGAGAATTTAAATGGAATGCTGCTTTGGAAAACAGTTTGGCAGTTCTTCAGAAAATGAAACAACATTGCTATCTGACCCAGAAATTCTGCTCCTAGCTATACATTCAAGACAATTGAAAGCATATGTTTACACAAAAACTTGTGCATGAATGTTGATAGACGCATTATTCATAATAGCCAAAAAGTAGAAACAACCCAAATATCTATTAAGAGATTAATGGCTAAATGTGGTATAGCCATATGATGAAAAATTAATACATGCTGCTGTATGAATGACACTTGAGAACATAATGCTAAGTGAAAGAAGCCAGTCATAAACGGCCATGTATATATGATTCCATTTATATGAAATGTGCAGGACAGATACATCTATATAGATAGAGGGTAAATGGGTGATTATCTAGGTCTAGAGGTTTGGAAAGAAATGGGAAGAGATGGCTAATGGGTACAGGTTTTCTTTTTACTTCCTAGGGTGATAAAAATGTTCTAAAATTGATTTTGGTGATAGTTATGCAATTCTGTGGATATGTTACAAGCTGTTGAACTGTACATTGTCAGTGGGTAAGTTTTATGGTGTGACTTACATCTCAATAAAGCTATTTTAAACAATGGAACACAGCTGCAGATAAATACCATAGCTAAAAGAAGGGTCTTAAATCACTATAAACTATCACTACATGACGTCAGCCACATTTCAGAGACCATGGGCTGTGAAATGATTAAGTCACTCATTTTTTTAGGTTGGAGACATTGTATTTTGTATAGATGTTTTTTCCATGGCAAGCTGTAGTCTGTCAGGAGGTGTAGCTTTCTTCCCTGAAGGGTGGAATATCACCCTTCCCCCGCCCCAACAATTGTGTTATATAACATGCTGTTAGCTTCGTTGGCATGCTTGCCACATGCCACTTTGTGCTGTGACCCCCCCACACATTTACTTGATAAATAATTATCCGTTCTGTGAAAGTTCTCCCACACATCGCATTCAGGCACTGCTTAAAGAAAATGCTTCCCGTTTTGCTCTCGTTAATCTGACATTTCAAATATTACATTTGGTTTCATTTTGCCTGGTTCCCATATCACTCTTGAAAGGATGGCAAGATGCTTCTGACTTGTAGAATTCACTTACTTGTATTTTTATGTTGAAGAAGACAGGAGGAAATCACCTGTGTATCTGAAGCATTAGGTGTTTTAGAGTGATTTTATACCAGCAACTTTATTCAGCATCTGTTTGCATGATGCTGTACCGTTTCTCACTTTAAAAGAGTGAGCTAAGAGCATGTTGCCTTCAGAAGCCCATGCAATTTGACTGAATATGAGAATGTTTATGTAACGCATTAATTGTACTAATATTTGTAAGCGTTTTATAGAGCCTCACATCCAGGCACCTAGACAATTGTTGACTGTTTTTGCCACTGAGGGATACAACAATAAACTAGAAACTAAAAGACTTGAAATTAAGGGAACTCATAGACCAGGAAGATTTAGAAGCAAATAACAGTTCAAAGGTCTAAGGTGCTGTGGGAGATGAGCAGCATGGGGGAGTGTGGGGTTGGCTGGGAGAGCTTACTGAAGAAAGTGATTTTTTAAACTGACTCTTGAAGATTAGGTAACCAGTTTGGCGACTCAGAGGAAGGGAGGCCCAAGGCAAAAAAGAATCACAGGAAGTATGGAGAACACATGTTGAGATAATCCTTTAAGTCAGAGGTTCTCAACTGTGGGTGATGTTGCTCCCAGGGGACATTGGGCAATATCTGGAGACACTGATATAATGTATTTTAACTGTGTGTTTTGGGGCTGGGGGTTAGAGAAGGGCAGGGAGTTGCTACAGACACCTGGAGGGTAGAGGACAGCTGTACTGTTGAACACCCTCTAGGGCACAGGGCAGGCTTCTGCAACAAAATATCATCTGGTCCAAAATGTCAGGAGTGCTACTGTTGAGAAGTCCTAGATTTAATGCATGTGATAAGATAGAGACCCCTGCAAATACTTGTGGAATTGAATGGAAGTAAACTTTTTTTTTTTGAGATGGAGTCTCTCCCTGTCCCCTAGACTGGAGTGCAATGGCATGATCTTGGCTCACTGCAACCTCTGCCATCCCAGGTTCTAGCGATTCTCCTGCCTCAGCCTCCTGAGTAGCTGGGATTACAGGTGTGAGCCACTGAGCCCAGTTAATTTTTGTATTTTTAAATAGAGACGGAGTTTCACCATGTTGGTCAGGCTGGTCTCGAACTCCTGACCTCAGGTGATCCACCTGCCTCAGCCTCCCAAAGTGCTGGGATTACAGTCGTGAGCCACCACGCCCGGCAGGAAGTAAACTTTTAAAATGTAACTTTTTAAATGTAAATTTTTTTATGTAAGTGGAATTATACCTTTTATTGAAATATATATATATTTCAATATATATAGAAATACATTTCAATATATATACAAATATGTATTTCTATATATAGAAATATGTAGGTTTCAATAAATATAGAAATATATATTTCAATATAGAAATATATATATTTAAGTATATGTATTTCAATAAAAAGTAACCATAGCTTAGTTTGGTTATAGTATAAGCAATGAAGTAAAGCCAAACGGAAAGGGTTCTGTGTCTTGACTCTTCCGTGTGATTTGTTCAGTGATGATCAGTTATTCAGGAACTACCAAGATACCAGTGTAGAAAGAAGAGCAAAGAAAGTTATTTTAAAAGAATTTTAGTAGAACTTGCAGAACATGGAGTGGGTAGAATTAGAAACAGCATTTCTAGTATATAGGTATCTGTGTTTTTCATAGAATGTAAGAATTTTCCCTAAAGATGACATTGTTGATGGTGCTGTATTGAAAACACGTTTTATATTGGCTCTGATATTAAATGGAAATCTGAATTGACATTAATATGGATTTATTTTTAAATTATATGCTGAAGGATATTGGAACGTGGGCCATAGAAAAATTTTTAACTTTTCTGAGTAAAGCCAGGATAAAATGTTTTGTACAAGAGTTTTTGTGGAGATACATTTTTATTAATCTTGCATAAATACTTTGGTGTGGGAGTGCTCAGGTATGGTATATGTATGTTTGACTTTTCAGGCAATTAAGGTTACAAAGTAATTTTACCCTTCCACCAGCAATGTATGAGAGTTCCATTTGCTCCACTTCCTTACTAACCTTTAGTTATGTTAATCTTTTTTATTTTAGCCAATTTTGACTAGTGATGTTGAGCACTTCTTCCTGTGCTTATTGGCCATTTATGTTAATTCTGTCATGAAGTGTCTATTAAAATCTTTTGCCCATTTAAAAATTGTGTTGTTGGTCTTTTTGTTATTGAATTGTAGGAATTCTTTAGAAACAAATCATTTACCACATATAATGTGAATATTTTCTCTGATCTGTGGCTTGCCTATTTTTTTTCTTCAGTGTCTTTTGATGAGAACATGTTAACTTGAATTTATCAGTTTAAAAAATTTTATTAGGGTTTTTTGCATCAAGATTTTTTTTTTTTTTTTTTTACTCTGAGGTTTTGAATAAATTTCCCCGTGTTTTCTTATAAAAGCTTTATAATTAGTCCATGACTCATGAAGATTTTTGGGGGATGTATGGTGTGAGACATGAGGGTTGAGGTTTATTTATTTTTTCCACAGGTAAATAGCCAGTATTTACATCACCTTTTATTGATAAAGACTTTCCTCTCATTTAATTGTTTTGGCATCTTTCTAAAAAATCACTTGACTGTGCATCTGTAGGTCTATTTCTAGATTATTCTGTTGCATCTCTTTGTTCTTTTGCCAGTAACACACTTACCTTGATTATTGTATCATTAGTCAGGTGGTACAAGTCCTCTGTTCTTTGTAAAACAATTTTGGCTACTGTAGGTCCTTGGTGTTTCTATATAAATTTTAGAATTAATTTATTTTTACAAGAAAACACGTAAACCCATAGGTCAATATTGTGAATACAGAACCTTATAGTTCATGAACTTGATTTTCTGTTTATTTAGATTTTCCATTTATCCCAGTAATGTTTTACAGTTTTCAGCATAGAAGTCGTGGGCATTTTTTTTTGGTGTTAAATTTTCCTGAATATTTTATGTTTCTGCATGATAATTTAAAATGATATTTGTTTTACCTTTAATTTCCAACTGTTCACTATTAGCATGTAGAAACACACTTGGTTTTTGTATCTTACAATATTGCTAAGTGCACTTATTAGTTCTATTAGTTCTGGCAGTTTCTTTAGGATTTTTAAATGTACACAGTGCTTTTTTTTTTTTTTTTGCATATGATAAAAACAGCATTAGGGCCAGGCATGGTGGTTGACACCTGTAATCCCAGCACTTTAGGAAGCTGAGGCAGGAAGATCACTTGAGCTCAGGGTTAGAGACCAACCTGGGCAATATGATGAGGTAATGAGACTTTGTCTCTTTAAAAAAAGAAAAAAAAATTAGCCAGGTATGGTGGTGTGTGCATGTAGTCCCAGCTACTCAGGAGGCTGAGATGGGAAGACAGCTTGAGCCCAGGAGGTTCAAACCTGCAGTGATCCATAATCGTGTCACTGTACTCCAGCCTGGGCAACAGAGGGAGACCCTGTCTCAAAAAAAAAGACAGCTTGATTTCTTCCTTTCCGATCTGTGTGCTTTTTAGTTTTTTTACTTGCCTGCCTACACTGCCTGAGATTGCCTGTAAAATGTTTGACAGAAGTGGTGTTATTGACCATCTTACCTTGTTCCTGATCTTATTAGGAAAAGTGTTCATTATTTTAAAGTGTGATATTAGCTGAAAATTGCTTGTAGATGTCCTTTTCATTTTGAGGAAGTTTTTATTCCCAGTTTTAAGCATGAATTGGTTGGAATTTTGACAAAATGTTTCTCAGTGTCTATTGAAATCATTAAATATGTTTCTTTAATCTTTGGATATATATTACACTGAATTTTGTAAGTTTACCTCACATTCCTGAGATTAAACTCTACTTAGTCATGATGTACTAGCTTTTTGTACACTGCTTCATCCATTTTGCTAGTATTCGGTTAAGGATTTTTACATTTATGTTCATGAGAGATATGTGTGTTATGATCTTCATTTTTAGTGTCCTTGTCTAATTTTGGTACCAAAGTTTACGATGGCTACAGAAGAGTTGGGAAGTTTTCCCTTCACTATTTTTTCGTAAGTGTGTCATATTGGTATTAAGTGTTTGAGGTAATTCACCTGTGAAGCCATCTTTGCCTAGAGTTTTCTTTGTGAGAAGTTTAAAAATTTTTAATTCATTTTATTTAGAGGATATAATGATATTCAGATTTCTTGTTTTTCTTGGGTTTTGATAAATTGTGGTTTTCAAGGAATTTATTTTCTCTAAGTTGTTGACTTTATTGGCATAAATGTCATATCAACTTGTTGCTCTCATACCTATAGGATTTATGATGGTAACTCTTGTGCTTGGTACGGATTTTTGTTTCCTATTTTCTTGATAGAGGTTTATCAATTTTGCTAATATTTTCCAAGAATCCGTATTATCCACTTTTTATTTTATTCATTTCTGAATTTCTTTTTTTTAAACTTTGCATTTAATTTGTTTTTCTTTTCATTCCCTAAGTTAGCACATATCATTAATTTTACACCTTATTTTTGAGGTGGGCATTTGAATCCATACATTTTCTAAGGACTATTTCAGCTTGCATTCCACAAATTTTGATTTGCTTTTATTACAATTCAGTTAAAAATAATTTATTTCCTTATGTGATTAGGCTATAGATTGAAAACATGTGGTATTTAGAAGTGTGTTTTAAAAATTCCAAATGGTTGGAGATATTCCACATGTCATATTATTGCTTTTTTTCTACTTAAGTACTCTTGGTCAGAGAAAACACAGTTTATATTCTATCAATATGTATCGAATATTGAAAGGATTTTTTTGCATGTGTGCCTATTGTCTTAATGACCCTTTTATGAAATATCTCTCTGTGCTAATAATTACCTTGAAGTCTACCTTCTAATAGTAATATAGCTACACTTGCTTTCTTATGCTGTTTGTACAGCATATCTTTTTTCATCCTTTTCCTTTTATCTGATTCTTTATGTTTAAACTTTTTTTATAAACAGCTTATAGAGTTCTGTTTTTAAAAATTATGTTAGCCATTGCTTTTTAATCAGAGTTTTAGTTTATATGTAATAATTATTTTATTATTATTTTTTAGAGATGGGGTTTTGCTATGTTGCCCAGACTGGTCTTGAACTCCTGACTTGAAGCCATCTTCCTTCCTTGGCTTCCTAAAGTGTTGGGATTACAGGCATGAGCCACTATGCCCAGCTGATCCATATATAACTTTTGATATGTATGGGCTTAAATCTGCCATCTTGATTTTGATTTCTAGTTTCCATGTTTGCTTTCTTTCGTTTTTTGCTGTTGCCTTTTCTATTGATTTTTAGTTAGGCCTTTTAGTGTATTTTTCAGATAGTGTCTCAGAGTATAACATGCATTTAAAAATAATCATAGTATCTGCCTTCTCAAAAATAAAGACCCTTAGAACAGTGGACGACTTCCAATCATCCTTTTGCTGTCTGTGCACTTGTTATTATCTATTCTAATTCTACATACACTATGAATGTGGGAACTACATAGTATTTGAACTACATATGTTATGAAGTAATTATACATGACTACTTTTACTTCATGAAATCAATAATCAGTGGTCTTTTAAAGAAATTTACTGTTTATTTACATACGGGTATATGCGTACATATGGGTGCAACTGTTTTGACCAGATTTTTTTTTTTTTTTTTTTTTTGAGACGGAGTCTTGCTTATATTTGTCCTTTCTGGTTTTCTTTATTCTTTTTTGCAAAACTGGATTTTTATTTTGTTGCATTAGGCTGCCTTTAGTTTGAGCATTTCTTATAATGCAGGTCTGCTAGAGAAGACTTCTTTCCTGTTTTGTCTGTGTGAAAATGTCTTGTATATTGCCTTCATTTTTGATGGATATAGAATTATTTTCATAGATTTCCCCTTATACATTTTAAAGAAGTCATTTCATTGTCTTCAGGCTTCCATTTATTTTCTGATGATAAGTTATCCATTTTTCTTACCAGTCTCTCTTCTCTCCTCTGTCGTCTTTTTCTCTTGCTGCTTTCAGGATTTCTTTTTAAATAATTTTAAGTTTTTTTTTTTTTTTTTTTTTTTTTTGCCTTGCCCAGGGTTCCATTGAGGTTCTTGGATGTATAGGTTTGATATTTCTTACTACCAGGTTTAGAAAATCTTAGTCATTATCTCTTCAAATGTTTCCTCCATTTTCTGTTTATTTTTTGGGATTCGAATTAACTTAACGTTAGAGCATTTGATGCTGCCCCTGGAGATTTCAGATTCTCTGTTTCAGTTTTCCCACCTGATTTCCATTTGTGTGTGTTTGGATCATTTCTCTTGACCCATCTTCAAAACCATTCAGTAAGTCTCTAGGAAGTTTCAAACTTTCCCACATCTTCCTGTCTTCTTCTGAGCCCTCCAAACTGTTTCACCCTCTGCCTAACTTATCTTTAGAGAGAAAGAGAGATAGGGGTGGGGTGGGGTGGGTTGGGGAACTGCCAAACACTTTTAAACCACCAGATCTGGTGAGAACTCACTATCAGGAGAGCAGCACGGGGGAAACCACTCCCGTAATCGGATCACCTTACAACAGATCCCTTCCTCGACATATGGGGATTACAATTCAAGAAACACTCCAGGCAGGCCATGCCATCTCTGAGTAGGACACAGACTAGGTGGATATGAGCAGCCCCTCAGATCCACCACAGGGCGGTCTCTCGGTCCTGCTCTCAGACTTCCTCATGAGCACTTGGGATCCCACAGACAAGAGTTGGAGGGCGGGTTCAGACTCACTTTGTGTCTAGGACTCCTAGGAATTCTAAACCATCACACCAGCCTATGTTCTACCTTTAAAATTTTGTTAAAATTCCACTGATTTCCTGTTTGTCTTGCTGCTCCACCATGGATGAAAGCAGCTGGGGTGTGTGTGTGTGTGTGTGTGTGTGTGTGTGTGTGTGTGTGTGTGTGTGTGTGTGTGTGTGTGTGTGTGTGTGTGTCTCTGTGTGTGTGTGTCTGTGTGTCTGTGTGTGTCTGTGTGTGTGTGTGTCTGTGCCTATGCGCCTGTGTCTCTGTGTCTTTGTATTCTGTCCGGGGAATGGTTTGTCACTCTTTGGATTTTCATTCATTAGGTCTTTTTTACATCTTTGCTCTTAAATGAGTTTTTGTAAAACAGTGATTTTATAGGTTCTCCATCTTGTTCTTACTGGTAGAGTGGGAATGATGTTCTCTCATAATTTTTTTACATTCCAGATGGGAGCAACAGTTCTCTAATGATTAATAGCTTGAAATCACTTTCATTGGAATATATAATCTTCTGACTGTCATTGCTCATGTGCTCTGTTTGAAACTTTTTTTTTGGTGGACAGAAGAAAGAAGTTACTATAAAGGCTTGACCTTGAGTAAAACTAGTCAACATGCTTTTGTTATCTCTGGAAAAAATTCATGATTCATAGATTTATACTTTGTTTTTTTCCCAGAAACCCTATGAGAAACTGATTACATTTCTATAACTTTAAAAACTTTTTTTTGGCTTCAGCAGTTTCCCCTTCTCATAATAAAATGTAGGGCAGAACTTGTTACATGCTGGTTTGGTTTTTTTCTTTTTCCTTTTCAACATTCCTCTTAGGAAAGCAATAGAATATTCCTGATTGTTACCATTATAAGTTTTGATACCTGCTTCTTTGTTTATTCACTTAATAGCTCCTCTATTTACAATAATGTCTCCTTAGACTTGTGAATGTTTCTCTCTGCTTTTTTCTTTGTGTATTTTCCAAATTTATAAGCTCAGTAATCTGTCACTTACAACGCAAGGGTAAAACCTGTCTCCTACATGGTTTGATAGAGCTATAGAACATGCAGTTGAAAGAGACTTAAATAGATATGGAGTGAAATGTAGAATACAGATAATAGGCAGTTTCTTATGCTTGGGCTCAGGGTAGTGCCTGATTGGTAATAGCATGTATTTGTATTTGCATTTTTTTGAATGAATGAATGAAAGAAAGAGGTTGAGATGCTGATTTATGATCTTAAGTTCTTTTATTCTTAGGAATTCTTTTAGAAAGAATTTATGAATTTAAGAACTTGTTTGTTTCTTCAGATTCCAATTCCCAAACTTACATACTACAGATAATAAGTAGGGTTTTAGATAAAGATTATCCTGGCAGCTTGCCCCTTTTCACCTGGTTTGTTTTTTTCCTTCACGAAATTTATACTTTTGCCTTTGTATTCATCAGGAATCAGTTCTGATTTGCTGTGTGTGATGAGTTATCCAGAGCTTAAAATGGTATCTGGAAGTCAGTAGGTACTCAGATTGTAGTTTGGTTGAAATGAATTATTAGGTGAGTAAGAAAATGGCAGTGTTCTCAGATGAACCGGTATAATCCATTGCAGCAATATGGTTCCAACAACCCCCAATCAGAACTTTCTCAGTTCTAATTCTTGCTCTAATGGAGTCACTAATGTTGTCTTAGCTTCTCCATCAAACGAATATATGATTGGTATTTTTTCCCTCCTTCCTTCCTTTCCACACTTCTCTATCTATAAATAAATTAAAAACAACAACAACAACAAAAAACCGCCTTGAGACAGGTTCTTGTTATTTTGCCCAGGCTGGTCTCAAACTCCTGGGTTCAAGCAATCCTCCTGCCTCAGCTTCCCAAAGTTTGTTTTTTATTTAAATGTGAATAATCCAATATACTTTGTAAAGTTTTCTGTTCTTTACTATTCTGAGATTTCACCGTATTTCCTTTACATCCATTAAATTTTATTAATAAAATATGTCCTTTGTTTCCAAAACTACAGAATTTTTATGTTTTGGTTTAACAGTGTGGTGCTGTTGATTCTGCAGTTTGAAATGTGTCTAGTGTTTCTCAAAGTCTCGTTCTTTCTTGGTGATGTCCTAGCAATTGATTATTAGAAAAGAAAAACTTGAGAAATTCGAAATGGTTGAAACATGTTCTAGCACACGTTTTACTTTTCCAACGCTAATGCTTTAGAGGCAGGGAGTCAGTAAATAGAAAATGAATATGAGCAGTCTTTGTGAGAGGATGGGAACCCAGCCTTACCTAATACTGGTGGCTGATCCCTTTAATGTAAAAGTAATGCGTTGCAAGTGTGAAGTGTTCTGAAGAATGTGTAGTGTGATGAGTTAATTCTCAATAGTGGAACTGTTTTGAGTTATTGTTACATTATTTGCCAGAATATAAACAAAGGGAATTCTTTCCTTGTGGATGATCCATTTCTACTTAATCTCTCATCTTTCAACAAATTGTTCTCTGCTGCCTTCCACAAAGGGCTGTGTGGCTCAAGTTTGAATCATTGTGCTTGGAGGCAAGACATATAATAATACTTTACTTTTTATGCTTCTTTGGATTTTTATCAGAAATAATATGGCTGTTTGATCTGAAGCATGATAATTGGTTTTTCCCTTACTTCAGTATTTATACTTCTAGTCATAACGCTTTAAGCCCTTCATCATTCAACAGTTATTTCTGTGTTTTAGGTTACTAGAATCAGTCATTCTTCTTCCTGTCCAGCATCTCTATTTGCTGCTGTATGTGTCACTGGTGAAGAATATACAACCATCTATCTTGAGTTAGTATTATTTTTCCTCCACATATGAGCATCAGTGGAAAACTTTAGGGGAGAACAAAAAGGAACTAGAGAGGACAAGGAATTTCCTGAGACTCATGGTCTGACTTTGAGAGTGTATTAGGTCCTTACTTGCTACATTGGTTCATGGTTGTCACTGATTTCCTTTACTAGTTACTGATGGTATATTGTAGTTGACCTGTCTTCTATTTGTTATTCTTGGAGCAACAGCTTTCATACTTACCATTTTGTTGCCCATGGCATGTAGAAGCACTTCTGGAATATTTCCCGAGCACCTTCATTGTTTCTTTTTTCATTTTTGCCATTCTGTATCATCCTTTTAGTCTTTTAATATTTTTTTTTACAGACAAATCTTACCTATCTTCAGATCATTCTCCACCCAGCAACCAGACTGTTCATGTACAATTTTAACCTGATCTGGCTATTCCCCTACTAAAAACCTTTAGTGGCACTTAGGATAAATTAAATCCTTAGCATGGTGTATTAGTTCATTTTCACACTGCTACAAGAACTGCCTGAGATTGGGCATTTTATAAAGAAAAGACGTTTAGGCCGGGTGTGGTGGCTCAAGCCTGTAATCCTAACACTTTAGGAGGCCTAGGCAGGCCGATCACCTTGTCAGGAGTGACCTGGTCAGGAGTTTGAGACCAGCCTGGCCAACATGGAGAAACGTGTTTCTACTAAAAATAGAAAAACTAGCTGGGCGTAGTGGCTGGGCACCTGTAATCCCAGTTACCCAGACACTGAGGTAGGAGAATTGCTTGAACCTGGGAGGCGGAGGTTGCAGTAAGCCGAGATTGCGCCACTGTACTCCAGTCTGGGAGACAGAGCGAAACTCCATCTCAAAAATAAAGAAGGGAACGGGAAGGGAGGTTTCACTGACTTAGTTTTGCAGGGTGTACAGAAACAGGAGGCATGGGTAGGGAGGCCTCAGGAAACTTACAATCATGGCAGAAGGCAAAGGGGAAGCCTGCATGTCTTACGTGGCCAGATCAGGAGGAAGCAGGGTGGTGGGGAGTGGGGGGTGCTATATACTTTCCAACAACAAGATCTTGTGAGAACTCTGTCATGAAAACAAGAAGGGGGAGGTCTACTCCTATGATTCTGTCACCTCCCACCAGGCCCCTGCTCCAACTTTGGGAATTGCAAATGCTACATGAGATTTGGGTGGGGACACAGAGCCAAAGCATCCCACATGGCCAGGGAGGCCCTGTGTGGCCGGACTCCAGCCTGCCTCCGCAGCTTTCTCTTGTGCCAGTCTCCAGCAGGCTCATGGTGCCAGTGAGGAGGGGATCTTAACTCCTCCAGAGTGTGCTTTTGGTCTCCTTTGCACCTTCTCGGCTTAGAGGACAACTCTGCATTCAAAAAAAACTTTTCTGAGGACAACTTTTTAAAGAGTCGTTTTCAGTTCACAGTCAAACGAGGAAGATAGAGATTTTCCTTATTCCCCCCTGACTCTCACGCATGCATAGCCTTCCCCATTATCAACACCCCCACCAGAATGCTGCATTTGTTAGAATTGAGGAATCTGCCTTGACATACGATAATCACCCAAAATTCATAGTTTACATTAGGGCTCACTCTTGGGTTGTACATTCTGTGGGTTTGCCCAAATGTATACTCAATGTATCCCCCATTCTAGTATCATACAGAAGATTTCACTGTCCTAAAAAGCTTGTGCTCCACCTGTTCATCCCTTTCCCTCCAGTCCCTGGCAACCAGTGATCTTTTTACTGTTTCTGTAGTTTGACCTTTTCCAGAGTGTCATCTACTTGAATCGCAAAGTATGTAGACTTTTCAGATAGGCTTCTTTCACTGAGTGGCATACATTTAAGCTCCCTCCATATATTTTCATGGCTCAGTAGCTCATTTCTTTTTAGCACTGAGTGATACTCCATCGTCAGGATGTACTACAGTTTTATTCATTCACCTAGTGAGGACATCTTGGCTCCTTCAAAGTTTTGGCAGTTGTGAGTCAAACAAAATTTGGTAGTTGTGAATAAACATCCATGCGCAGGTTCTCGTGTAGACATAGTTTTCAACTCCTTTAGGTAACTACCAAGGAATGTGACTGCTGTGTCCTACAGTAAGAGTATTTTTACTTTTGTAAGAAACAACCAGACTTTGAAAGTGTACCATTTTGCATTGCCACCAGCAGTGAATAAGAGTGCCTGTTGCTCCACATCCTCTTCAACATTTGGTGGTGTCAGTGTTTTGGATTTTGGCTATTCTAATGAGTAGTATTCAAATTGTATTTCATTTTAATTTGCCTTTCCTTGATGACATCTGATAGTGTACATCTTTTCTTAATGCTTCTCTGCCATTTGTGTATTCATATGTATATTCCATGTGACCCAATAATTCCATTTCTTGATATATACCCAAAAGAATTGAAAGCAGGGGCCTAAACAGGTATTTGTACATCCATGTTCATAGCAGCACTGTTCGCAACCGGCAAAAGGTGGAAGGAACCCAGGTGTCTCCAGATGTTGTGAATGGATGAGAAAAATGTGGTATATACACACACAATGGAATATTAGGCTTTTATTTAGTAATTGAAAGTTACTGTTCAACGGGTACAGAGTTTCAGTTTTGCAAGATGAAAAAAGTTCTGTTAATGGATGGTGGTGATGGTTATGTAACATTGTGAACATATTTAATGCCACTGAACTCTACACTTAAAAATGGTTAAGATGGTAAACTTTAGGTTACATGTATTTTACCACAGTTAAAAGTAAAAAATAAATAAATAAATAAATAAAAACAAAAACTTACCACAGTTAAATCTTAGGAAAAACTTGCCTTTTAGTGGCCAAGTGGTAACCTGATCTGTTACTGGTGTCTTTCAGGCCTGGCGTTTCCTTGACCATGCAGGCATTTTCTGAAGAGGAAAGGAAGCAGTGGTTGGAAGCTCTGGGTGGAAAGGAAGCTGTAAGAATAATCAATGGTTGAGTTTTATTTCAAAGCCTTTAGAGTTGACTTGCATTCATTTTTATGTTATTTTTGTGTAGTATTTGAGAAAAGTTCCCTGCTGAAACAGGTATTCCAAAAATCATCTTGGAAGCATTCAACATTCTGGTAACTTGGCTTGGGCAAGCAGCAGTACATATAAGACTGGCGTATCATTAGTTTTTATTTCTGTATTTTCTTTTTTTTGAGGCGGAGTCTCGCTCTGTCGCCCAGGCTGGAGTGCAGTGGCGCGATCTCGGCTCACTGCAAGCTCCGCCTCCCGGGTTCCCACCATTCTCCTGCCTCAGCCTCCCGAGTAGCTGGGACTACAGGCGCCGCCACCACGCCCGGCTAATTTTTTTGTATTTTTAGTGGAGACGGGGTTTCATTGTGTTAGCCAGGATGGTCTCGATCTCCTGACCTCGTGATCCGCCCGTCTCGGCCTCCCAAAGTGCTGGGATTACAGGCTTGAGCCACCGCGCCCGGCCTATTTCTGTATTTTCTTGACTTGCCACTCTGATTTGCTGTGCTTGAGGAAGTCATCTAAATTCTCAATTTCGTCTTGCCTACTTGATGGTACTTTGGGTGATGAACACAATAAATGTCTGCAATGCATTTTGGTCTCAGTGGAGATGGAACAGGAAATGTGAGACCAGGCAATATTATAAGTGACTGCTGTAATTATTTTGCTTGATATAACAGTTTAAACTTTCATCTAGTGGTTTACAGAATACAGTATTATGTAGCCTTAGTGAATGGGCCTCTGTATTCAGAGTGCTTTGAGGAATACATGGAAGGTAGTGGTATAGATCCAGAGGCACCAGGATTCAGTCTGTTGGCCACTATTGAAGCACTACTTTCATTTTGGTGGACTAGTGGCTTTTGAGAGTTGAGAATTTGGCACGTCATGTATTGGGGATTTAGTGAGGATAATGATAGAAAACACCACAGAACCAATTTAAATAAACTCGACTTAAAGTATTATGTATGACTCTAAATAAACTGCCATTGCAGGTACCAGGCAGGCTTATCTGGAAAGCATTTGCCAGTTCAGCAGTGTTGAGAACAAAAAAACCCAGAAAGAGCATGGTTTGAAAGTAGAGGAGGTATCATCTAGAGCAGAAACAGATTCAGAATAGAGCTTATGAAATGGGCAAAAGCTAATGTTATCTCATGGTAACAGCGCATTGGTGGGTGTATAGGAAACGAGAGCAAGGAGGCTGATCAGCAACGCGTGTGGAAATCTTGAAGTACTTGGAAAATGAAAACTCAAATTAACATAGTATAAAAATTGATTCTATATTGGGAATGTATCACTCTTACACCAAAAAAAAAAAAAAAAAAAAAGGCATCTTGATCAGATTTGGGAGTCTTACCATATTTGGAATGCATTTAGCTTCTGTAGTTTTAGTTTGATTGATTGATTGATGGAATCTCGCTCTGTTGCCCAGTCTGGAGTGCAGTGACATGACCTTGGCTCAGTGCAACCTTTGCCTCCTGGGTTCAAGCGATTCTCCTGCTTGAGTCTTCCAACTAGCTGGGATTACAGGCGTGTACCACCATGCCCAGCTAATTTTTGTAATTTTTAGTGGAGATGGGATTTCACCATGTTGGCCAGGCTGTTCTTGAACTCTTGACCTCAAATGATCCACCCACTTTGGCCTCCCAAAGTGTTGGGATTACAGGCGTAAGCCACCACACCCGGCCTTATTTCTATTTATTCTTAATTTGTCGTTGAAATTTTTAGCTGTGAATCAAGAGTATTTCCAGTGTTTATGGTTACTGAGACTGCAAAACAGGTTATACTCATCTTCTTTAGTAAAGACAGCACACTCACTAGAATGTATCTCTCCAGAGATGCAGGAAGTATATTGGATTTGCATCCATTAAAATACAGAAAAAAAAAGTGAGTTTGCATAGCAGAAAGACTAAGTCATTGAGAAATGAGACTGTTGCCAATGTCAGCATAACCTTGAAGACGTATATAACCTCTCTTTTAGTCAGGAGCCAAGTGATTAACTCAGAGATACTCAGACAAAGGCAAGTCTGCAGAAAAACAATATTCAGCTATGTATTTATATGGCGACACTGAAGGGACTGCCTATTTTTGTTGGGTGTTGTAAGCCTTGCAAATAATTTGCCAGCCTTACAGTTCTTAAAAGTTGCCTAGAATTATCATCATGCTATTTCTGTTGTAGTTACCTAAATTATGGGCAGGAGTTATCTGTTTAGGTAAATACTGATTTTTAGAAATAGTGGTGAAAACATGAGCTCCGTCTTAATGGTTAGAATACAGCAGTTTCTTTATCACTCTGTAGCTGTACAGCTGAGTATTTCAAGTATACACAAACTTTCAATAAGTCCCTTAAGGACCCTGCCCCCTTTATCTTATTTTTGCTTATTAATATTCCTCAGGGAGAGAAAAGTGGTCTCAGAGATGTTCCTTTTTGTTATTTATCTTCGCATCTGAGCATATGATAGTGTGTTATTAACTGAGAAAACACAGCGCACTGTCTGCCTGAAGTTAGTGTTGGATCCCACATATTTAGAGCTCACTCCCACAAGACTGCCTGACTTCAGATGCCCAGCACAAGTCTGGACCCTCCCATACTTCTGGCTAACTGTTCCCATGAACCCTTCATCAGTTTAATAATTTGCCAGATTAGCTCCCAGAACTCAGAGAAATACTTTACTTATATTTAGTAGTATATTATAAAAGTTACAACTCTGGAATGGCCCAGTGGAAGAGATGCATAGGACAAAGTCTGAAGTGAGGTTGAGGTGGGTGCACCAACCTCCCAGCACTTCTCATGTTCACCAATGCAGAAGCTTATCAGAGCTCGTTGTTGTTTCAGAACTCAGTCGCCAGCTCACGCCCGAAGAGACTGGTGGGTAGCGCTGAAAGAAATATCACTGGGTCTTTGTAGTATTCAGTCCCATCCTGAGATGGACTATCCAGGGCCTCTATCAGAAGTCACCTCATTATCATAAACTCACAGGTGACCAAAAGGATCTTGTTATGAATAACAAAAGACGTTCTTATTACTCAGGAAATTCCAAGAGTTTAGAAGCTCTGTGTCAGGAAGTGGGGATGAAGACCAGTTTCTTATTCTGTCACATTAACCAACATCAAGCTTATGAAAATGTGTTTTTTTTTTTTTTTTGGTATGGTCCTCAGTGTGCCTACTTGAATAATTTTTGCTGATTATTTAAAAAATACTGTTTTTCCATTCTCTCTTTTATTAGCTGTCCCATAGTTTTAATACAGCCATCATCCCAAGACCAGAAGGAAGTAAGTGCTCATTTATAAAAATGGTTGTATCATCCTTTTCCGTCTATTGCTTTGTGTACATTATGGATGTCAAGCTGTTGCTGGGGAGCTTACTTCTCTGCACCCTCTATTATATAGAGGGCTATTACATGTGATAGTCCTATATTGCATGTATTCTGTTTTACTGAATGGGGACCTCCTCAACATTTCTTGGACTACTGTAGCCCTTGTTGATCTTTCCCATCTGTGGGCTTTTCTTTTCTTTTTTTGATACAGAGTCTTGCTTTGTCACCCAGGCTGCAGTGCAGTGGCATGATCTTTGATCCTTGCAGCTTCAACCTCCTGGGCTCAGGCGATCCTCCCACTTCAGTCTCCTGAGTAGTTGGGACTACAGGCGTGTACCACCATACCTGGCCAATTTTTTTTTTATTTTTTAATTGTTTTGTTGAGGTGGGATCTTGCTATGTTGTCCAGGCTGGTCTCAAACTCCTGGCGTCAAGTGATCCTCCTACCTCTGCCTTCCAAAGTGCTGAGATTACAGGCGTGAGTCATCTTGCCTGGGCTATGAGTGTTTCTCTTTAAAAAAAAAAAAAACAACTTTCTCTACATTTCACTTTTATGTTTATTCACTTTGATTGTTATGTAATAATCACATAAGAGTTTCAAGTGTGCAACCTTGAACTTCCTGTCTGAGTTGTTAACTCCTGTGGGTAGGAGCTGTTTATAACCAGGCCCTCTTTCCTACCCTTGATATGCTTTATCTTTATGGTGCTGGACTACAGGCTATGCAAATAGTTTATCAGTGCACCTTGGACAATAGCAACAACAACTAAATATATTCAAATATTCGAGGACAACGATCTGCACATGCCACTCACTGTCTGTACTTGAAGAAAATGAAACATGCCCAGCTCTGTACCCTTGATTTTTTTTTTTTTTTTTTTAAACATAAAAATGTGATCAGATCTGCTGGGTTCCTGATGAATTTACTTTTGACATATTTGGAGAAATTAAGCTACATCTATCAGATGTCCACAGTTTGTAAACACTGTGGTTATGTAACATAGGATTCCAATATAATTGTGATCACTTGAGCCAGTGTTTGAATAAAAGACAACTCTTGTACCCTGGCACTGGCGACTGACAGGATGCCACGAGCAGCACATCCCCTGAGGCACCTTCTTACTCCTCTTCCTTCTTCCCTTCTCCCTCTCTCCTTTGTTCCTTTCTTCTTCTGACACCTCTCTTCCTTCTCCCTCCTCCTCCTCCCCCCTTTCCTTTCCCTCATTCCCTCCTCTCCCCTTTCTCTTTCCTTCTTTTCTCTTTTTTCTCTTCTTATTACAGAGACATTAAAACATATCTTTTTAAGAAAACATAGTTTTGCTAAGCAGAAATAAATACTCCACTTTATAAAGATTTGTGAATAGTGGATTCTTGAGCAGAAAACCACTGCCCAATTCATTAAAATTCTTTTCAAGCTTAGCATTATGGGTTATGTATGAAGTTTATATTCATGGTTTGTTCTTGTAACCCTTCTGAGAGCCAAGGATTAGTGTTACTGTCCTCTAGGTTCTAAATGCAGTGGCTAAGGGTACTTTTCTTAATATATATTTTTTTTTTTTGGAGATGGAGTCTCGCTCTGTCGCCCAGGCTGGAGTGCAGTGGCGTGATCTCGGCTCACTGCAAGCTCTGCCTCCCAGGTTCACGCTATTCTCCTGCCTCAGCCTCCAGAGTAGCTGGGACTACAGGCACCCCCCACCACGCCCAGCTAATTTATTGTATTTTTAGTAGAGACAGGGTTTCACCATGTTAGGCAGGATGGTCTCGATCTCCTGACCTCATGATCTGCCTGCCTCGGCCTCCCAAAGTGCTGGGATTATAAGCGTGAGCCACTGCGCCTGGCCTCTTAACTTAATTTTTGAAACAAGAATTGTCATTCATTAGGATATACAGATATGCCAGCCTAATCATAGATAAGCATCTATATTAGAAAAAGTATAAAAATTATATTTCCAAAATAGTCTGTTCTGCCATATGAATCATCTGTTTTAAATTTATTATGAAAATAATAAAATATTACTTTAAAAGCTTGGAGCATGGTGTAAAATATCAAAATTTTAATTCAAACTCATTGCCCAAATATTTTTAAAAAGCTTTTCTTAAAATTTTTCCTCCTAGGTTTTTTTTTTTTTTTAAAGGATTGTGTTCTTAGATTCTCAAGTAATTTAAGAACATTCATTCATATATATATATATATATATACACATACACACACACACATATATATATAGTTTTCTTTAACTAAGCTGCTGTTGGAATTTTTGGCAAAATATATCTTAACTGTGTCTAGATAGCTTCCCTTAGAGATTTATATCACTTTTTTTTGACTTTTAAAATGAATTATATTTATTTATTTTAAAATTATTTTACATTACAAATTTATATATTATTGGTAAATAGATATCCTGATATTCCAGCAAGTGCTCTAAATATATGAAATTCCTTCCAGGCACGGTGGCTCACACCTGTAATCCCAGCACTTTGGGAGGCCAAAGTGGTCGGATCACCTGAGGTCAGGAGTTCGAGACCAGCCTGGCCAACATGGTGCAACCTCATCTCTACTAAAAATACAAAAAATTAGCTGGGCATGGTGGTGGGCACCTGTAATCACAGCTACTTGGGAGGCTGAGGTGGAAGAATTGCTTGAACCCAGGAGGTGGAGGTTGCAGTGAGCCGAGATTGTGCCACAGCACTCTAGCTTGGGTGACAAAGTGAGACTCCATCTCAAAAAAAAAAAATATATATATATATATACACACACACACACACACACACACACACATACATATATTTAAAATAAATATATATACACACACACATAGCTTTAAGCTTTTTTTTTTTTTTTTTTTGGAGACAGCGTGTTGCTCTGTCACCTAGTGCAGTGGCATGATCATGACTCACTGCAGCCTCTACCTGCTGGGCTGAAGCTATCCTCCTCTTTCAGCCTCCTGAGCAGCTGGGACTACAGGCACCCATCTTAAATTTGACTAATTTAAAAACATCTTTAGTAGAGGTGGGGCCTAGCCATGTTCCCCAAGCAAGTCAGGTACTCCCAGGCTCAAGTGATCATTCTCCCTTGGCCTCCCAAGGTGGTGGGATTACAAGTGTGAGCCCCTGTGCCCATCTGCCTTTAGCTTTTTAATAGTAATCTAAAAATTAGTTTGGATTTAAAATTTTTTTCCTATTTTTAAAACGAAGAGAAATGTGATAATAATTGTACACTTAATGTTTTAAACTGTTTCTTGTAGGTGCACAGTTGGATAAGTTGGGGTTCACAATTATCAGAAAATGCATCAGTGCTGTTGAAACACGAGGTAATATGAATCATTTCATTCATGAGAGGCTATAGGTATGTAAAATCTAATAGTCATTAAAATACTTCTTGCATTTAAGTGTTACAAAATGAAATGTGCTAACACAAAATGCTCATTCTGAGTATCAGAAGGGTCAGTTATTCATTTACTATGACAATGAGGGATTTTCCTTTTTATTTACATATTTCTTCCCTGTATTAAAACATGAGGTCAGTGTTGAAATGAGAAGTGTCTTAGTCTGTTAGATCTGCCATAGCAAGATAGTACAAATTGGGTGGCTTAAAGAATAGAAATTTATTTTCTCATGGTTCTGAAGGCTGGAAGTTCAAGATCAAGATGTCAAATTCAAGATTTCTTCTGAGGCCTCCCCTCTTGGCTTGCAGGTGGCCACCTTCCCGCTGTGTCCTTAGATTGCCTTTTTTTCTGTGTACCCATGTCCCTGGTGTCTCTTTTACATGTCGAAATTTCTTCTTATAAGGGCCTATTAGATTAGAGCCCACCCTGAAGGCTGCCTTTTAACTTACTTATATCTTTAAAGCTCCCATCTCTAAACACAGTCCCGTTCTGAGAAACTGGTGGTTAGGGCTTCAACATAAAAATTTTAGGGGGATACAGTTCAGCCCGTAAGAATCCTTAGAAGAATCAGCAGTGATGTACAACTGATTGTAATCACTTTTTGTTGAAGCACTCTGAAGATACTCTCCGCCCTCCATTGTTGTGTGGGTCTCTATTTAAAACAATTAACTTGCCAGATGTGGTGGCTCATGCCTGTAATCCCAGCACTTTGGGAGGTTGAGGTAGGCAGATCACCTGAGGCTGGGAGTTGGAGACCATCCTGGCGAAGATGGTGAAACCCCATCTCTACTAAAAATAGAAAAATTGCTGGGCGTGATGCACACACCTGTAATCCCGGCTACTTGGGAGGCTGAGGCAGGAGAATTGGTTGAACCTGGGAGACAGAGGTTGCAGTGAGCCGAAATCGAGGCTGGAACCTGGGTGATAGAGCGAGATTCCATCTCAGAAAAAAAAAAAAAAATCTGCTTTATTGAGGTATAATTTGCAGACAGTAAAATTCACTGATTTTAATTGTACAAATGGAAGAGTCTTGAAAACATACACAGTTGTGATACTAGTACACACATAGAAAATTTGTTTCCCCCACTGAGTTCTTTTCTGGCCCCTGCCTCCCTCCCTTCCTGTATTTGCTGCGTTGCTCTTTTTTTTAATTTGTTTTAAGACAGGGTCTCACTGTGTCACCCAGGCTGGAGTATAGTGGTGCAGTCATAGCTCACTGCAGCCTAAAATTCCTGGGCTCAAGCAGTCCTCCTGCCGCCTGGGCCTCCCAAAGTGCTGGAATTACAGACAAGAGCCACCATGCCTGTCCCTGAGCTACTTTTTATCATGCATGCTCTGCCCCCCCACCTTTTTTTTTTTTTTTTTTTTTTTTTTTTTAACATTTTCAGCATTTTTGTACAAATGGAATCATGCAGTGTATAGTCTTTTACTCTGGCTTTGTGTGTGTAATGCTTTTGAGATTCATCAATTGGGTGGATACTTAGCTCTATAAATTTCTGTTTATTGCCTGGTAATATTCCATTATATGGATATACCACAATTTGTTTATCCATTCACCTATTGATAAATATTTGGGTTGTTTTTCCAGTTTAAATTTAAGGAAAGCTAACTCCTCCACTGACCAATAGCCCAAAACATTTTTTTTAAAGTCTCTAAGCAAAAATTGGGTCCTTTTGCTATGCAGCCATTCCAGCAGACTTTAGAGAAATGAAATATTAAACATTGCAAAACAGGCTTTTTCTGGAGGTTGACATTCTCTTTGTTTAGAGATCTAGTGAAGTATGTATAAATGGAATATTTTATTCACTCTCATATATTCTATATTACAGTCTGACTTTGAATGCCTTAGTGGGGTGAAGTACTGCCTTCACATTCTCTCTCCAAACAAAGTCTTTGTTACAAAGACAGGACTGCCACCTGTGAAATTAGTGTGTCGGATAACGGCAGAGTAGGAGCTGTTGTGTGATTTGGGGATTTGCCTATCAATAACAACAACCCATGCCACAGAAAGCCATTCTTCCCACATTCTCTTGCAGTGGCAATTCACACTGACAGGTTTTCATTCATTTCAGTCTGCACTGAAGTTGAGCTGGCAAATTTGTTTCTTATCCTGGTACCTCGAAAGAATTTCAGGAAAAAAAAAATCCTGCAATTTCAGTATCTTTCTCTTAATACTCATGTTTCTTTTTTTCTGAGTTTCTTAAGTAGAACTTTGTGTCATTTGCATGCTTATTAATTTGGATAAATTATTTCCCAAAAGGGCATGTTTTATACATACTTATTTCTGCCTGAATAGATGCAGATCTATCTAGAAGGCTTTCTGATTGGTATGTGTGGTTTCATGGAGTGTTATGTACATTGAATGGCATAAATATATATTGGAATCTGGATGTATTGAATATGTTTTTATAAGTATATAGATGTTGAATAGGTCTACACATTTTATGTTAGCTTTTCTCATTTAAAAATAAGAGACAAAAAGCATATATTTTTCTTTTTGAATATTTTTCCCCCCAACGTTTGCTTTCAGTGGAGTAATAGACTAAAAATAAGAGTTTAAAAGAATCGACAGTCGGAACTTATTATTGAAAATGATGAGGACAGCTTGGTGCCACTGGCTGACACCTATGATCCCAGCACTTTGGGAGGTTGAGGTGGGAGGATTGCTTGAGCCCAAGAGTTCAAGACCAGTCTGGGCAGCATAGCATGACCCTGTCTCTATAAAAAGTTTTAAAAATTAGCTGAGGGTTATACTGTGTGCTTGTGGTGACAGCTAATCAGGAGGCTGAGGTGGGAGGATCACTTGATCCCAGGGATTGAGGCCACAGTGAGCTTGGAAAACAGGTAAAGAGAAAGAAATAGTTGGTAAATAGCATTAACAACTACTGGATACTTCTTGAGTCTACATGACTAATGACCAGAAGCATTTAATGAGATCTAATTGAAGAATTACTTCTAATCACTGTTTTCATGTTCTAAATATGATTATCTAAAAACTAGTATTTTATATGGTTTGGTTAAAGCCATTAGCCTTTTTCTTACCGTTTCATCTCGTGTCTTCCTGTTTTTGATCTGACTGCTTAGAACATATTTATTGCAACATAAACATAAACCCAAAGACTACTGTGAAAATACTTACTATTTAAATGGAATTTCTCTTAAGCCATCTATTCAGTTTGTGTGTATGACTTATGAAATGTTCCATATTTTTCTCCTGTAACTTTGTCCCATGGATTGCACCAACCAGAAAAAGTTTTTAGCTTTGAGCACGAAGTAATTTTTCTCTAATTGTTTTTGTGGCCAAAAGTTTATTTGCCTTGGCTCAAAATAAACTGGAGATCTGGCAGTGCCCAGATTATTCACAGGACAGATACTCAGGAAGCCTGAACATCATAAATTGGATTCACAGGAGCAATTTTTGTGGCTTTGTAGCAGAAACTTCAGTGAAGGAGTAATTTCTGTGGCTCTGTAGCAGAAACTTCTGTGAATGGTAAAGATATGAGATCCATTGCTGATGTTGCAAAAGGAAGTGATTCCAGTATCCACATCCAGGAAAATTTCTACATGGTATAGCTGCAGGGGCTTATCTAGAGGGTAAAGGCACAGTGTGCTGCCTGAGAGGAGCTCTTCTTTTCTCAAACCTAGAGCCTGGAAGCCAAGTTCTGAAGACAGTGGAATTGCCCCTTGTTAGTATAATTAACAGATTGTTAGCAAACACCTAGATCCCATTCTTTGCTTGCCCCCACATCTGCCTCCCAGTAATGGTGGCCAGAGGTGAACTGAGGGGAGCCAGGATACAGATGATGTGTTTGAATCTCTCAGCATATTCTCTGTGATTCTTTTAGAAATGTCCACAACAAACACGCCTTCGGTCATCAAAAATGATACATGGATTGTTCCTGTGTCACCATCCAAGATCACATACACTTGGAACATCAGCATCCTTTGATTCAGGTGTAGAATAGCTCTCAGCTGGGGCTTTACTTCCTTTATTTGGAAACTGCCTTCCCCAGCTGGTAATTGGGCCTGCTGGCATTCTTCAGAGTGACCACAGAGCAGAAGAGGCACAATGAACCTTCCCCATCAGATTCCTTGAAAATTGAGCTGATATATTGAAGGCAGCAGACAGATTCACAATTTAGGGACATGGGTTTTTCAAGATATGATAAACAGACAACACATGTACTTCTCTAAATTGTTCTGTCATGGCCACTTGTCTCCTCCACTAGGTTCTCCCGTGTCCTCCAGCTGCTTCCACTGACAGCTCGATTGTGAAGTGAGCTTCAGTTACAAGAGGCTTGTATACAGAGGGTCCCTTCCCACCTTGTTCACATTCTAATCCTCCCGAATTCAATCAGATTTTGATTTAATTCTGCCACAAATTAGTTTTTTTCTGAAGCCATAGACAGATTGCCATAAACAAAGGAGATCATTTTAACTTAAGAGTTTCAAAAAGTAATATGGACAAAATATTGGCTTATTCTAGATTAGGTCATATATTTCATGGATGTTGATAGAAGATACAGGATTATGGCTAAAACTTTTGAAATGAAATATTTGACTAAAATTTTTATGAATGGAACTAATTTCCAGTAGTTTTTGATCATGAAAATAAAATCTCATTTTGATTAATTTATCACATTTACTCAGAGGTCTTTCCTAAAGTTGCGTTTATTAAACCAGTGATTTATTCAAAATGAATAAGATGATGAAGATACCCACTTAGAAACTTGGTGTAAAAAAATCATAAAACTGTTCATCTGCAATCAGGCAGCCTTAGGAGGTCCAGTATTTTGTTTGGTTTCGTTTGGTTGTAGTATCAAAACCAAAAGGTATTTTTATGATCTTACTGCTTCTGTTATATCACAACATATGTATATATAAAATGAGATACATTTATTTAAATACACTGGATTTTGAAGGCGGAATAAGAAAAACTGTCTCATTAAGATTTTTTTTTCTTTTCTTTTCTTTTCTTTTCTTTTCTTTTTTTTTTTTTTTTTTTGAGACGGAGTCTCATTCTGTTGCCCAGGCTGGAGTGCAGTGGCGCGATCTCGGCTCACTGCAAGCTCCACTTCCTGGGTTCATGCCATTCTCCTGCCTCAGCCTTCAGAGTAGCTGGGACTACAGGTGCCTGCCACCATGCCTGGCTAATTTTTCGTATTTTTAGTAGAGATGGAGTTTCACCGTGTTAGACAGGATGGTCTCGATCTCCTGACCTCATGATCCGCCCACCTTGGCCTCCCAAAGTGCTGGGATGACAGGCGTGAGCCACTGTGCCCGGCCCTCATTAAGATCTTTGAAAAATGTTTTTATGATCAGTGTAAACCCATGTTAAAAATGATAAAACGTTTTGCCGATTGAAATCATTTTGACTTGGTTCCTTGTACTTTATTTAGTATGGCTACTAGAAAACGTATAATTGCATAGATGGGTCACATTGTCTTTCTATTGGCCATCTCTGGTCTGGACTTAGGGGCCCTTCAGTTCCCTAGCTCTCCAGCCTGCCTGGGGCACAGACCCATCACGACAGCTGTGAGGTTGAGTAAGCCAGTTGGGGAAATTTAATTCACGATCTCGTAGAGTAGCCCAAGCTATGGTTGACTGAGAAAAGAAAGAATATGTCACGTTTCTCACATGAGTACTGAGAATCTAGTCCTGCCTGTAGCTCCTAGAGCAGAGGACCAAGCGTCTCTGAGGACACACATTGTGCCTGGCATTGAGTTGGCCTCAGACAACACTTGCTGTATTAACTATTCAATTCTTGGGACCTTACTCTCTCATACTTACCTTTTGTACAAAAGTAAGAATTAAAAAAGAAATTACATAAGATTGCACTCATTTTTCCTTTTCTACTAAATTCTCTTCTGGCCTCCAATTGCTTCTGAAGGTGGCTCAGTTCTCCTTACATCTTTCTTAACATGTTCTTTTGAAAATGACATTTGACATATTTATTAAAAACTTTACCTGTGATATTATTGTAGTATTTGCAAGGCTTCAGAGAAATGTCTAAAATGTACTATCCTTCTCAGTACTCTAAGATGACTTTTTTAGTGTATAACATACCTTAAAATAACATATACTTATATGACCTATGGATATTAATATATCTTGGTAGGACTGGCAATTATTTAGAAATTATTCTAGTTTTGAGATGAGAAAAAACTCCATTTTGCTACAGTGTCAGCATAAATTAACAAACCATATTTTTCCATAGAGTAGTTTGCTCATGATGTTTTGGCATGTGTGGGAGTCACATCAACTGGTCTTTCATCCATTTGCCAAATATTTGCTAATAATACGTACCGGCTCTACTGCTAGGAAGTGACTGCTTTCTTATACCAAGCAAAAAGACTTCCTAAAGCAGTTGTTCCCAAATTTTGCTGCACTTTGAAATTACCTGAGATTTTTTGGAGACGGAGTCTCCCTCTGTTGCCCAAGCTGGAGTACAGTGGCATGATCTTCGCTCACTGCAGCCTCCGTCTCCGCCTCCCAGATTCAAGTGATTCTTCTGCCTCAGCCTCCTGCATAGCTGGGATTACAGGCGTGGGCCACAACGCCCAGCTAATTTTTTTGTATTTTTAGTAGAGGTAGTGGTTCACCATGTTGGCCAGGCTGGTCTCGAACTCCTGATCCTAAGTGATCTACCCTCCTCGGCCTCTCAAAGTGCTGGGATTACAGGCATGAGCCACTGCGGCTGGCCTTAAAAATGTTGATGCCAGGCTCTCACACCGTGTCAACCTCACTTAATTGCTATTGGATGTGGACTGGGAAGTAGGATTTTTTTCATCTCCCCAGGTGATTCTAATATGTAGCAAAACTTGGGAGACCACTGCCCTAATGGAAGAGTTGCTTGTGTGCTGGAGAAATGGGATACATGATTGTTACCTTCATGTTGATAGTTTCCTGCTACATGGGGAGCTTTTCTCTTAATGTCTTTTAAAGAATAACACAACCTGGCTGGGCGTCGTGGCTCATGCCTATAAGTGAGGTAACTGATTCTGGATAATAGGTCTGGCAGTGGGGTAGATAGTGCAGATATAGCAGAATGATTTTGTTGAAGTTGTACCAGTCACATTTAGCAGTTGGCTGTATATAGAGGATAGGAATTCTGCGAGGAGTCTTACCTTGAAGTGTTAGTTTGGGTAATGAAGGATGTCAAGGAAATTGAGAGGTCCGTGACCCCGTAACGTATACCAGGAGCACTAGGGGTGCTTCTTGGAAATTCAGATTGCTGGTCTCAGTCCACGTCTGTTGAATCAGAATTGTTGACGGTTGAGTCTCTCTGCTTTAGACAGTGAGAGATCCAATAGGAATAGTCAGGTGGAGAGAAGAATTTTCTAATATTCTGCCTTTAGGAGACAGAAGAAGCCACAGGGGCTTTCCTGAGAGAGTAGGGTTTATGAAGGCCCTGGGTTATGGGGCCATATAGCGTTTGGGATAATGACAGAGAGCATGTGGATGTAAGGTAGAACTTCCATCCTAACATGTGAGGTTGAGGGAAGAAATCACAAAATGGCGAAATGTAATCAAGTTTCGTTGTGTCAGAAGCCAAAAGGAATTACAATATCAAATGCGTTTTAGGTGAATCCCAGACAGACTCAGAAGTGTTCATGACAGCTCCTGTTCACTCATCCCACCACTTTACCTCCAGTCCCTTCCGTCCCTCTCCACCTGCACCTGCTGTCTCTGCATGACATCTGGCCTCTGGTGCCCTGTAGTCATTTATTCCTATGTGGGAAAACATTCCCTTATTCTCAAGTAGCTTTACACCACCTTTCCTCCACTGTGTTGGTCTTGCTGAAGCCAAACATTACTGTGCAGCCACCACGATTTGTAGCTCTCTCATGACGGAGTCATCTGCTCTGCCCACATCTCTGGAAAAAGGCAATGGGCTTGGCCTTCTCCCCTGCCCCTCCTGCACCTCCGACATCTCTCACTCTTGAGCTGAGCTCTGCATAGCAAGAGGAATTGTCCAGGTTTGCAAGGATGTGGGTGTCAGAAGGAAGTAATTTTGGCAGAGGGATGAACAAGGGTCAAAGTATAGATGATGGAAACAGTGTGATGCATTTGGTACCTGAGGGTCATCAGGCAAGATGGGAGGAGTGGTAGGAATGGAGAGTGGAGGGAGGGAGGCACTCAGATTACCCTGCTGAAGGGTTGCTTTGCCTTCGAGTGATAAGGAGCTGTCAGGGTTAAGTTCCAAAGTGGTGCAATAAGATAAGCATTTGGAAGGATTCTTAACCTCTCAGACCCTTAGTTCCTTTAAAAAAAAAAATTATTCACACTACCTCCCACCCAGCGTTGTGAGGATTAAAGAGCGAGTCTTTGCACATAGTAGATATTCATTAAATGCCTGTCTTCATTTCCTTCTTCATCCTTCTCCTGCATTGTTTTAATCTTGAAATGTGCATGTGCCTCATTTGGCAGTTATATTGCCTAGTATTTTAAGTTATATTTTCTATGTTTACTTTGTTTCTGGAACTTTACTGTTTACTTGGAGAAAATGTCTTATTTATCCTTTGCTTGCCTCTTCTTATTTCTAAATACAGGCACGCCTTGCACACATAGTAAGCACTCAGCAAGCAATTGCTTTTTGCTTGAGTATTCAGATTTGACTAAAATTCCATATTGGTAATATTATGTGTCTTAACAATTTCTAGAGTTATTGGAAGAATTTATTCTATATGTGGTTGGAATTGGTACTTCCACATAACATGTAGGATTGGTTTTCATTCTCTTATGAATTTATGTTAGCATCTTTGTAAATTGCAGGTAATATATCAGACATAGAAAAGTACATCATGTTACGTGTGAAGGAGTCTTATGGTTTCAGAGATTGGAGTGTAATTACATCATTTCTTTGAGTAAGTACAAATGAGCCGCCCGCCATGAGCAGTGCATTGTCTCTTTCTGGGCCTGCATGACACCTAGGTGCATGTACTATATGATACGCAAAAACAAAGTAAGACTCTTTTGCTTAAAAACATCTTCTAGTTGCTATTTCTAAAATAGTCATTACCATTTAAAACTAAATTTGGATGCCACTTTTGTTTATGAAGTTTCTCTTAAAAAATCTTCCATATGTGGATGATTTGAATATTCACTTTAATTTTCTAGAGTATGGCATTAAAATGTCGGTCTAGGCAAGCTGTCAGTTATCAAATTCAGCATTGTAACAAGCTGTGAATTCATGGGATAGAAGTAGGAAGCCACATATAAGATGTGACAATCTTTCATTTGTCGCATGTAAGAGCGAATTTATCTTCCTTTGCAAAGCAAAGTTTTAGATTTTTGGAAAACCTTACCGCTTGAAGATTGCTTTACCTCCAGAACACTTTGGAATTGTATGGGGTTCTCAAGATGGGCTCTGGTAGAAGATTACAATATATAATTTCAGTATTAATCTTCAGGGGTGTGGAAAGGGAGATGCCCAGAGTGAACCTGAAACATATTTTACCAATTGCACATTAATTTTAAATTGCCAAGGGCAATGAAGAAAATAAAGAACAGCTGTCCTTGGAAGATTTACAGCAAGTAAACTAGAGTTTCTCTGTCTATTTTTTAATCAAAATGGGTGTGAGGTGAATGTGGGTGGAAATAGAGGACAGTCTTCTGTGGGAGGGAGCTGAATAGTCTTGCGGTGTCTGCAGAAATGCAAATGCAAAATGGAAATACTAAATCCAGGCAAATCAGGACTGAATATTCATTTTCACAATTAGTAATCTAATTTGTTTTAAGGAAACTCTGAGAAACTATTTGTTTCCAAATGAGTGGTCACGTTAAATTAATAGGGGCAGATCCTTCCTCTGAGATGGTGAACCCCGAGTCCTTGCCTGTACCACTCGCCCATGTGGTTTAGGGTTTGGTTTAGGACTGTTATTACTTTCCTGTTGTCCGATGACTGTTTTTTTTTTTTTCAGCCCATGAATTCTTCAACCTTCTTTTCTCTTTGTTACCCATGGTTTTATACATTTTCCTCTTCTTTAACATATCCCCATGGAATAGAAATGAAGAAAATTAATAGGACTTTATTCAATCATTACAATAAATCATCTTGCTTCTGGGTGTATTTGGGTTTGGAGGTTGGGTAGGTGTCAGAAAATGACAATGGTTTATTTTCAAGTAGTGCTGAAGGTGTTTTTAGACAGAAGAAAGTTGGTAGAACTGTCTTGCTACAGAGTAAGCATGCTAGGCTCTATGTTTTTGCATGACATTCTGATGAGCTCTGTGACATTTTATGGTACACTGTTAGCATAGTGGTGAAGAACATTAGCCCAAAAGACTTTCTTGATTGTAATCTCAGTTTTACTCCTTATTAACTCTGCCATGTAACCTCTCTGTGGAACAGGATGTGGAACAGGATAAGGGTCATGTCTCCTTCAAGGGGTTGTTGTGAGAACTAAAAGAGAATGCTTAGGACATTGGCACATGTTGAGTGCCCAGTAAGTGTGAGTCTTATTTAGAGGTAAATCCAGTCATTGAGGCCAATTATAATTAAGTGGTCCAATTATTGATTTAAGGCTCTAGGAGGCTGAAGAACTTTGTTTTTTTTTTTTTTTAAATAGCAATTTACATTGGGAAATAAATCACCTAAGTTCACTTTATCTGTTCATTTTATGTGGCTCTTAGAACAAACAGCAAAATTAACTGGTTTGGCTTTTAACCTTCTCTTCAGTGATTTGTGGACATTTGAGCATTAAAATATCCTGAGCAGTAAAATAGCCAGAGGCTCAGGAAGAACACAACAGTTTTCAGATTATCTCAAGCTTTTTCTCAGAAGCCAAAGAAACAAACACCACAAAACACCCCGAAAACCAAAAGCAGGCATTCTTCCTCCCGGGATTTAGTACCTGCTGCTGCAACTGCACTGAGGTGGAGAGGCAGAGGGCAGCAGCGAGACACCATTAGGCCTTTTCTGATGTTTTCCATCTCTGCAGCAGAGGAATGAAAAGGAATCTTGCAAAAAGCAATGGCCCACTTTGGCCTTGAGTTTGAGTCTCTTTTCTAATTTATTCTAGTAACATTTTCTAGTACTTAAACCTGAGCTACACGAGTGATGAGCTTGAAAATAAATTTTTTTAGCTGTCTCATCCTTTCCAACTTACTTTAGTACTTACCTATGCCTGGCCATACACAAGTTAGATGGATTTTAGTCTGTACTTTTGGGGGTATTTCTTACAGGGAAGGCATTAGAGGAAAAAATATTAGAAATATGGTTCCTGTTCTAAAAGATGAGCTTCAATCTAACTTCAAGACAGATTTCAGTCTACTTTCATGTTGACCAGTTATCCTGCATAGTTCCATGGATACTAGTAGAAGACACAGGACTCCTGGATCTTTGACACAGGACAGTTTATTACTGTCAGTAGCTAGAGTAGTGCATTTTGTGCTGGTTCCCTGAGCCCTGATTCCTAAGGGCACTGCAATGATGGCAAGGTGATACTTATGGATGATACAGTTGGTTGTGTTATAGGAGGAAAAACTCTGAATGCAGGAAGCTCAAATCTTTTATAATGGCCAGCAAGCAAGCCTTTTGCTCTAGGAGACACCATCTCTACATGCTAAGGCTGCAAGCAACCCTGCTCTTTGCTCCAAAGGGTAGATACTGGAACAGAGGGTGCTCCCACCACCCTGGGGTGATGTTGGTAGTGGTGAGTGGGTGATATGATGTGGGAAGATGCTTTGTGAGCTGTTGTATCCAGAGGGTGGCAGATCCCAGGTGCTGTGCTGCATCATTTGCCTTAGCTCTTTCTGTAGGCTCTCGTGAGCTGTTGACAGATTTGGATGGGAGTGTGTCTTGAGATCTTTGACAGAGAGTAGAATTGGTGGGAATAGAATGGGGGTAAGGTGGAAGGCAGGGTGGTTTGCTTGAATTTGGGGAGTAATTGAGATAAGAAATGATGGAGGTTTAAACTAGAGTATTTGTGATGGAAAGAAGGGATAGATAGAAAGAGAGACTTCGCAGACAAACAGAATCTGATGACCTGCTGGATATTGGAAGTCAGGGAGAGGGGAAAGCAAAAACGGACTCTAAGCTTCCAAGATGAGGTGAATGAGACCTTTAGACAAGGCAGAATGCAAGATGAGCAGTAGGTTTGGGAGGGATAGAGACTGGTTTTGGATATTCTCAATGCAAGTGGCATGTTATAAGAAATAGAATGAAGGCAACAGGAGAGATGGCAGGAATTATTCTTAGGTAAGGTTTTGAGTGTCTAAGTCAAGATGATAGTGGAGAAAAGTACAGAATCTTTGTGAATGCTTCTATTTTGATGACGAGAGGAAGAGAAATAATGGAGATATAAGACAGAGGTATAGGAGGAAAAGGAAGAGAGGATGGTTGTAAAGGAATCCATAAGAGGGGAGGTTCCAAGAAGGAAGAAGTCAGCTGTGTCAAATACTCTAGAAAAGTCAGATTGGGGGAAGAACAAGAAACAACCATTGGGTTTAGCGGTTGGGAAGTCAACTAGATAATAGCGAGGTTGTACTTATTTTTTTCTTAGGTCTTACTCTTCTCACAAGAACCGTATGAGACAGGTGGTATTATCCCCATTTGCATGAGCCCCTGAAGTGAAGAAACGTGATTTGATTTGTGTAAGTCTCAGAGGTAGAGAGCAGTATACTACAACTTGCCTCCAAGACTGTGTTTTAAATACCCTTGCTGCCCATGCTCTTAACCAGTCAGCGTGAGGAGATGGAGATACTATAGTCTGACCTTTTTTTTGAGGATGCTGGAGATGAAGGAAAGAAAAACAGAAGACAAGCTTTTAAAGAAAAAAGTTTAAAAGTTTGAGAGTACTGTAGGAAAGGTAAGTAGGGAGGGAAGATTTAAATATCACTGTCTGAAAGTGTTCATCTAGATTCAGGATTAAGCCATTCTAAAGTTACACCTGCCTTTTTTCCATAACAACTGCTTCATGGACCTCTGAAGGTGCATCCTTGGCCCAAGAAAGATGCACTGCCTTTGCTGAGGATCGCTGCAACACCTCGGGAGGTCTCTTCATAGCAGACATAACGTCAATATAGAATCTGCATATGACAATATATCAAAAATTTTAACGTATTGCATTTTATGTTTTTGGAGTATATCACACTCTCTCACACAGTCTTCATAAAACTCTGTAGGTAGTTGAGCAGATATGTATTAATAGGCTCAGTTGTACATGTGGTATCAGAGGCCAGAACAAGGTAGGGTAAACCTGTCACAGGTCACGCAACTAGGCAAAGCTGGGGTTTGGAGCCTAGTCTCCTGGCTCTAAGTCAGAATTATCCTATGGCAGCAGAAACGGTGAGAGGAAGAGTTGGTGGACAATGCAACTTAGTGGTGATGGGGGAGCTTGATCCTACGGGAATGCCCAGAGGCTGTGAGAGACTCCTTTTGCCAAGGTTCATGCTGTGAGGAAAAACTGAAGGGCACATTGAGTGAGTCACAGCCAGTGCCTCTGTTAGATACTGGGATAGGGAGACCTCTGGGAGAGTGTGGGGCCCCAAAGGTTACTACTGAAATTGGAAACTCCCTGTTACTCTGTCACTTTCCTCTAGGCCCCGTCTAGGCACTTCGCCAGTGGCTTGGGTAGAAGGAATAGCAACAAGTCTAGGGGGTCTGGTCTGAAGCTAAAATGCTTTCTCTTGTGTTGCCTAGAAACTGAAAACGAGGCCAGCCACCTGTAGTATACAGTCCATTTTGACCCTAATACAGAGGCTGCAGCTAATAAACTATCTACCTTTTGTATTTGAGACTTGGATTCCAGAGGATGAGACTTAGTGTCAAGCCTTAGATGTATCTTTAGAGGCCTAAAATTGTAAGTACTTCCAAAAATATGGGTTAGACCCAGAAGTGGGTATTTGCTTTGCACTCTTAAAAATATTTCTAAGTTTTCTCCTGGGATGGGACAATAGTGAGTGGATGTGACAGATAACCTCAGTGGGCACAGCCACCCTCACGTGCCCAGCTGTCTCGTTTCTGTGTTTAGTCTCTGGTTTGTTTGGAAGTGGGAAGACTGTGGGAATGAGATCCTAAGACCTTTCCTAAAAGTGCCTGCTGATGGGGAGGCTAATCATCACAATACAGAAATGTGTTTACACAAAGAGTAGGTGAAGGCGAACGTGAAAGCGAAAGCAAGACTTATAGGAAGGAGAAAAACAGATTAGTTGCTGGCAGGCAATAACTGTCTGTAATGTTTCTGTATCTGCTGTTCAAATAATTATCATCCAGGAGAAGAACTTACAAATGTTATTGGTGAGCAGGAATTGTATATTTTCCATGAGTCATTCTCGTTAAATAAATTTTGACTCTCGTCCCAGGGTGTGCTTTATTTTATGAAAATGGGCTTATAGATTAAAGGCCTTGGTTAGGGCATTTATATGTATCGTGCCTAGCTATTTTGGAATTAATTTTGAGTGTTATATTACAATTAAAGCATTTAATGATTGCTTGGTATGTGGGAAGCTCATGCACTTGCTGTGTAAACATTATCTCCTTTAATGTTCACAGCAATCCAGTTCCCATCATTAACCCCATTTTCAGATGAAGAAGCTGAGCACAGAGAGGTTGAATAACTTGCTAGGTCACATAGCTAGAAGGTGGCAGAGTTGAAAGTTTTCCAAATGTCAGTAACCTTAACTTGTAATAGTTTATGTCTTGTAACCTTAACACATTTGTATTTCCAAGATACATTTGTTTTTTATTTAAATGGAGGTACCAAGGTCCAGAAAGTTTAAAATGTTAATCAATATTATGTTGAATCTCATTTTTGTGCAGCCATACTTTATCTTCTACCTCAGTGCTTAGGAATTATCCCTTATCCTGCTGCTTGGCAGTATTTAATGCACTTGTAAGTGTTACAAATAATGCATTCTTCTCCTAAAGGTTTAGAATTATGTAAATACCGTATCTTAAATTTATGACGGTGAATATGTCCCTTTGATGGAGTAGAGAGAATCATTCTTCTGTCTGCTTATATTTAAAACCTTTTTAATATAAATACACATCTTTGACAGAATGTTATAATGTTATGAATTGCTGAGTATCTTGGAAGAGTATCTTTGTGTGTGAACCTGTTTATTTTTACGTAACCCAGTGCAGCAGATAGCCTAGAAAGTGTTCAGTGTACTTACACAGACATTTAAACATTAGTGCTTACTGAGGACTAGTTATATGTAAAGGACTCATCATCACATTTTTGTAATCCACCTATGATCTGAAACAATACTCATGGGTCTTTTCATTACTTTTCTTAATATTACCTTAATACATCATTCTTGGCCAGATTGCTAGGTATTTCCTCACAAGATTTTCTAATTATTTCATGAAGAGTGCGTTTTTCCTTCATTTTCAAGAATATTTCAAGATTAGCTAATATTAGTAATTATGAAAATATATACATATAAGGCATCTAAAATAATGATTAATATTTTTATGTGCATAAAAGCATATGTTTATTATATAACCCATAGGTAAATCTGTCTTTGCAGTGCTAGAGGGATATGCAAACCTATATTTGTATTTGTGCATGTGTGTATATATATATGCACATGTGCCTCATTAATAATGAAATGTTCGACTTCTGATGTAAATCCTGTGAATGCCAGTATGAACATTAATGACCTTTTACCCCTGTTGTCAACACACGCGAGTGCAAATAAATGATTCAGTCACTCCACAAATATTGATGAACTATCTCATTCCATGCCAAGCAATCTGCTGGTTACTAGATGAGAGCTGAATGTTAGTTTACAGAACCATGGAATTTGATAATGTATTTCTGTAGAATCATACAGCTGCAAAATCCTTTTTAATCATTTCATGTCTGTTACCATCAAAAGTGTTTATCTTTCACTTTGAGCCCTTCTCCTTTGTTGTTACATCTTTTTCTGTCTTGTATTTTATTTCTGTATTTCCTTTACTGATTAATCATCGATATATTAATTGTTCATTTATTTTTCAATTCATTTGTTAAATTTATACCATAGGCTAAGGACAAGTTGAGATATTAAGAATATAGAGCTATCAGGTATAAAAACTGCCCCTGAAGCTGAAAAGATAAGAACTTCTTGGCCTATTTAGTTGCAGGTTACTCTCTTAAACCTAATTGTCTCTTTAATTTTACCCTGTGTCTTCACTTGATTGCAACTCACTGCCTAAAATATAAGTACTCAACAATTCCTGTGAAATTAACAGGAAATTAAATGTTTTGTAATTTCTAGCCTTTCTTCTCATTTATTTCCAATTTTTCCTCCCTTTCATTTTGTATTCTTCTCCCTGTTTACCATTTCTATTTTTAAAAATTACCTGTCTTTTCTCTTCTGCTTCCTTTATTCTAATGCTACTTTGTTTTCAGATTCATCACATTTATTTGCCAGTTGTAGTTTACTTGCATTTATCAGCCCTCTTAAGTTTTATTTTCCTTTTGCATATGATTTTGTAACTATCCCAGAACATCTTATTTTTTGTCTTGCTTCTGCAGCCCACCTACAGGGACCAGTGGATTCCCACTAGTGCTCAGTAGTTCCATGCAGGTGTTTTCTGGAGCTGAGTGGTCTCTGGCTCTGGTAACACCATTTGGGTTTGAGAGGGAAACAGCTGAGCGGAGATGATGATGAAACTTGACTGCTTCCCACTTTTTGACCCTCTCCTCAAGGAAGATGTGGGTGATGTGAGTAGCGCTGTATGACAGTGTCGTGGGAGATTGCAGGAGACAGATGGTAGGAAGTAAGACACATTTGATTTTACCTTATCCATTTTGCCCAGAGACAGCTGTCATCAGCTGCTCATCACTATAGTGGAGATTAGCTTACCTTTCGTTTGCTAACTATCAGAACCAATCTCAATCTCATTTATTAAGAGAGAGGAAAAAAAACTTTCAGCTGTAAACACATTCACCAGGTTACAAATTTTTGTTAAAAGTTAGAAAATATAGATATCAGTATCATCACTGAGCATTTATATCCTGAAAAATCACAATAATTTGGATATTTTAACTTTAATTTTTCAGTTCTGAATTGTGATGTCCATTTTGGCCCAAGTCTGTATCTATAGTTCTATATCAATTTCAAGTCAGATCAACCTTAGCTATACCTATTCTGTCCAACTATTCTATACAAAGCACCATAAAAGCTATTAAAAGCAAAAACCAAGGTTGACCTAGTATCTTTCCAGGTAATACCTCTGTATTTGGAGAGAAGGTGGAATACAGGTTCATGATTCTTTATCTGAAAATTCCAAGGCTTGGTGTGTTTTGGAATTTAGAACTTTTAAAATTAAAGATAATAGACCATTCAGGACATAGGCACAGGCAAAGTTTTCGTGATGAAGATGCCAAAAGCAATTGCAACAAAAGCAAAAATTGACAAATGGGATCTTATTAAACTAAAGAGCTTCTGCATGGCAAAAGAAACTATCACCAGAGCAAACAGACAACCTACAGAATGGGAGAAAATTTTTGCAATCTATCCATCTGACAAAGGTGTAATATCCAGAATCTATAAGGAACTTAAAATTACATGAGAAAAACAACCTCACTGAAAAGTGGGCAAAGGACATGGACAGACACTTCTCAAGAGAAGACATACATGTGGCCAACCAACATATGAAAAAAAAGTTCAGCATCACTAATCATTAGAGAAATGCAAGTCAGAACCACAATGAGATACCATCTCAAGCTGGTCAAAATAGCTGTTATTAAAAAGTCAGAGAAACAACAGATACTGGCGAGATTGTGAAGAAAAAGGAACACTTTTACACTGTCGGTGGGAGTGTAAATTAGTTCAGCCATTGTGAAAGACAGTGTGGTGATTCCTTAAAGGCTTAGAGGCAGAAATACCATTTGACCCAGCAATTCCATATACCCAAAGGAATGTAAATTGTTATAAAGACACATGCATGTGTATGTTCATTGCGTTACTTTTCACAATAGCAAAGACATGGAATCAACCCAAATGCCCATCAATGATAGACTGGATAAAGAAAATGCAGTACATGTAATATACCATGGAATACTATGCAGCCATGAAAAGGAATGAGACCGTGTCCTTTGCAGGGACATGGATGGAGCTGGAGCCCGTTATCCTTAGCAAAGTAAAGCAGAAACAGAAAACCACGTGTATCGTGTTTTCACTTACCAGTGGGAGCTACATAATAGCACATGGACCAATGGGGGGAGCAACATACACTGGGGCCTGTGGGAGGGCGAGGGGGTGGGAGGAAGGAGAGGATCAGGAAGAATAGCTAATGGATGCTGGGCTTAATACCTGAGTGATGGGATGATCTGTGCAGCAGACGACCATGGCACACATTTACCTATGTAACCTGCACATCCTGCGTATATACCCCTGAACTTAAAAGTTGGAAATAAAATATGGAAAAAACAATAAAAAGGTAATATGAGACATATACTGAATAGAATATTACATCTCCAGGTAGGTTTAGTGTGGAAATACTTTTAATATGTGAAATATGAACATTCAGTCTGAGTGAATAAAATACTTAACCTGAATTCAGGTCATGCATTTATACTTTTTCAGCTTCAGAATTTCGTTTTGATTTTTAAAATTATTTCAATCTCTCTGTTAAATTTCCCCAATAAATTTCTGAATTGATTTTCTGTATTTTCTTGAAGTTTGTTAAGAAGGAAGCCCAGTTTCTTTGAATTCTTTGTCTGAGAGATCGCACATCTTCATCACTTTAGGGGTAGTCTCTGTTGCCTTATGTTGCATGTTAGGTGAGGTCATATTTCCCTAAATGTTCTTTAAAAAATTTTTTTTTTAGGGACAAGGTTTTGCTCTGTTGCCCAGGATGGAGCGCAGAGACTATTCAGAGGTGCAGTCATAGCACACTGTGGCCTTGAACTCCTATGCTCAAGCAGTCCTTCTCCCTCAGCCTTCCAAGTAGCTGGGATTACAGGCACTCGCCACTGTGCCAGTCCCTGAATGCTCTCGATGCTTGTAGATGTGTGACAGTGTTTGAGTGTTTGCGCATTGAGGGATTAGCTATTTTCATCTACCCAGTCTGGCTTTGTGCCTGTTCTTCAGAGGGCCTTCCAGGATTCTAAGCTGATTGACTCTTGGGTTTCCTGAGCCTGTGACCACTGAAGCTGTCTCAGCACTAGAGGATGCTCTAAGCCCAGGCTTGCCACGAGTCTCTTCAGGACTCAGAAGCTGATGTGGCTTTCTGCCCCAGATGGACCTGGGGAAGACCCAAGAAGTACTGGGACTCTGTGGGAATACTGGCCAAGGACCTGAGTCTGGAAGACTGTTCCACTGGTCCAGATGGGTGTGTGTCCCAGCAGGTCTCTGCATGGGTGGGATGAATTTCTGACTGTAGCAGTATGGGCTGGAGTTGAGATGAAGCCTTCTTGGGATCTGCTGTGGGGCAGAGGCTGGAGAACCAGGCGCTTTGGGTGTATGTCTCCTAGTAGGTCTCAACACAAGATTGTTCCCTGATTGCAGTGGGAGGGGCGGGAGCTGAGCCTGGGCCCCCATGGGATCTGTTGTGGGGCAGAGGTTGGCAAACCCATCTGGAAGGCTCAGGCTCCCAGGCTGCGAGACATGGATGAGTCTCCCTCTGGGTCCCTGTGCGAGCAGCTCTGAGCTGGGACCTTGGCTGAGGGGCCCTGGAGTGAAGCCACAGGGCAAATCTCAAGTTTACTGCTGAGACCACTGTTAGTAGGCAGACAAACCTTTCTGCCAAAGCACCAGTGTACAAGATTCCTTTTGGACCCCTTGGCAGATAGTTTCAGCTGCGGGCTCAAGGCCAAACAGGGCTGTAGCCAGGTCCCATGGAGGACTGGACCACTGTCATGCTTGAACCTAGGAGCAAGCTTGTGGCACATCAGCCACCTGGATGTTGGTCTGCACTCTCAAAGCGACCCTCCCAGGTCTTGGGCTCCACCAAGGTTTCACAAACTTTCACCTGAATCCTGAGATGCCGTCAGAATTTGATGATGGATGGATGCGGAATTCTTACTGTCATATGGGGATATGAGCAGGTTACTTTCTATGCCACCATCTTGGTGATGCCACTCCTCTATCCGTGAACACTTTTGATTTTCAAAATTGTGACTTAAGATTGTGGACTTGTTTTAAGATGTACCCTGGTGGGTGCAGTGGCTCTTGCCTGTAATCCCAGCACTTTGGGATGCCCTGAGGCAGTAGGACCACTTGAGCCAGGAGTTTGAGAGCAGCCCCAGACAACATAGTGAGACCCCCCCGCCTCTACAAAAAAATAAAAAATTCAGCCAAGTGTGGTAGCATGTGTTTGTAGTCCCAGCTAGTCTAGGGGCTGACATGGGAGGATTGCTTGATCCAAGGAGGTCAAGGCTGCAGTAAGCTGTTATCACACCACTGCATTCCACCCTGGGTGACAGAACAAGACCCTGTCTTAAAAATAAAAATACTTAAATCAAGTGTTAAAAGGAATTAACTATGAGTTATATTTAGAAGAAGGGAATGTCACTGTGGGCTGGTGTCAAAAAGGGGATTTTTATCCGATTTTGAAGGTTTAGATGGGAATTTTACTGACTGTCGAATCTTGGGCAACCAGAATAGCACCTGGCACATATCTGATGAATAAATATATGACAGTTGAATAAATCTGTGAAGAGAAGGGGAAGAGCATTCCTACTGGGGAGACTTCAGCCTGAATGTAGCCGCAGAGGATGCAATGAACTTGGTTATTTGTGGGTGATGGTCAAGCCGTCTGTTGTGATTAAGTTGAATACACTGCAGTCCCTGTAGGAAGATGAGGTGAGGCCCGGCATGGACGTGTGCGTGTGTGTGCCTTACATACTTGTTAAGGCTAGAGGATGTGGGCTGGATCTGAAGGCTTGCTCTTAAATGGGGATCCAGGGGATGTTAGATAATAATAGTGGTTTGAAAATAAGAAGATAGAAGACAGTGTTCAGAATGGATTATAGTTGTGTGTTTCTTTTTAGGGATTCCATAATAAATGTGTGTGCATGAAATTCAGGACTGTGTTGAAGAGGCAGAAATTAGTCTGAAGTTTGAAGAAAGAGTGGACATTGACTTGTTGCATTTGGAAAGTGACAGGGAAGAAGTTAAAGATCTCAAATTTCTAATACTTGTTGATCAGAAATAGTGATCCCTTTGGTTGACAGGGAAATTTGGAAAAGAAGCTGGAAAGGACATGATAAACTCACTGCTATGCCTTGGCATATTGGTTGGTTTATATCCTTAAAATGTATTTGATGCCTTTTATATGAACATATATGTGTTCATAGATAAAAAGAATGTTCCAGCTCTCATTTAGTTCAGAGCCTTTGAGAACAGTGTAGCAAGAAATAGAAAATCCAACAAGACTGGAGTGTATGTATTTTACGTGCTATTTCCAAGCTGCTTTTGTGCAAGGTTTATTTAAATTTCATTTAAAAATGTAAAAACTGTGTTGAGTAGCTTTAATTCCCCCTTGCACCTCTCAGTATGCATTAGCAATTAACTCTACTTCTCTCAGGTTGATGAATTTGAACTTGATCAATTATTTGATAGTAATTACCGGCACAGAGTGATTATTATTGCCGAAGTGGCGTTCTTATTTCATCTTTCCATATAATTCAGGCCCTTTTCACAGAGGCATGTTTGTTTGAATGCAGAGTATGATTTGCTCTTTTGGCTTCTACCACCGAGGTCAAACATTTTTAGGTTTCTTATCTAGAGTAGTACCGAAACCCTCTGGTATTTTAAACCATCTGGACATGTCCTTCTGGCTTCCAAAAAGAAGGGAGGAATGAGGCTCAATCTTTTTTCCTGTATCAGGCTCAAAAGGTCTCTGATTTTTGTGTTTCTTGGCAACTTCCGTTTCTTTTTCCCAACTCCTGGCAGGGCTTTGCGGCCTCCTTATCCTCCCTTGTAGTCACTGAGCGCTCCCCTTCAGGAAGGTGTGCCTCTGCTGCTGTGACTCCTTAGAGTTCTGAGTAGACTTAGACTAAGGGCTAGCCTTTGCTCTTCTGGTTCTTTAAGCTCTAATGAGATAGAGAGTAATTATTAGTCTGCTTGGGCTGCCATAATAAAGTATCACAGACTGGGTGACTTAAACCAGGGGTCCCCAATCCCCAGACTGTGGCCTGTTAGGAACCAGGCCCCACAGCAGGAGGTGAGCAGTGGGCGAGCCTTATGGCCTGAGCTCCGCCTCCTGTCAGATCAGTGGGACATTAGATTGTTATAGGAGTGCAAACCCTGTTGTGAACTGCACATGTGGCGATCTAGATTGTGTGCTCCTATGAGAATCTAATAATAAATGTAATGCACTTGAATCATTCTGAAACCATCCCCCACCCCTGTCAGTGGAAAAATTGTCTTCCACGAAACCGGGCCCTGGTGCCTAAAAGATTGGGGATGGGGGTTGCTGATAAACAATAGAAATCAATTTTCTCACAATTCTAGGGGCTACAAGTCCAATATGAAGCTATCAGCAGGGTTGATTTCTTCTGAGGCCTCTCTCTGGCATGGGAGTGGCTGTCTTGTCCCTGTGTCTTCCCATGGTCCCCCTCTGTACATGTCTGTGTCCTCATCTCTTCTTACAAGGCCTCCAATCATGGTGGATTTGTGCCCACCCTGGTGACCTCATTTTAACTTAATTACCTTTTTTTTCAAGACCTATTTCTAAATACAGTCACATTTGGAAGTACTGAGGATTAAGATGTCAATAGATGAATTTGGGGGGATATAATTAAGCCTTTAACAGAAGGAAAAATAGGACATTTGCAAAACTTAAAAAATAAAGAATAAAAAGCAAAGAGAATTTATATTCCTTTGGGTATATACCCAGTAATATGAATCACCCTATTATACACACACACGCACATGTATGTTTATTGCAGCCCTACTCACAATAGCAAAGATATGGAATCAGCCTAAATGCCCATCAGTGATGGACTGGATAAAGAAAATGTGGGGTCAGGCGTATTGGCTCTTGCCTGTAATCCCAGCACTTTGAGAGGCTGAGGCAGGTGGATGACCTGAGGTCAGGAGTTTGAGACCAGCCTGACCAAAATGGTGAAACCCTGTCTCTACTAAAAATACAAAATTAGCTGGGCATGGTGGCCCATGCCTGTAATCCTCGCTACTTGGGAGGCTGAGGCAGGAGAATCACTTGAACCTGGGAGGCGGAGGTTGTAGTGAGCCAAGATTACTCCATTGTACTCTCGCCTGGGCAACAAGAGTGAAACTCCATCTCCAAAAGAAACAAAGTGTGGTACATAAGGTACCACAGACTACTATGCAGCCCTAAAAAGGAACGAGGTTCATGTCCTTTGCCGGGACATGGATGGAACTGGAGGCCATTATCCTTAGCAAAGTAATGCAGGAATAGAAAACCAAACCCTGCATGTTCTCACTTATAAGTGGGAGCTAAATGATGAGAACTCATGGACACATAGAGGAGAACAACACACACTGGGGCCTATGAGAGGGTGGAGGATCGAAAGAGGGAGGGGATCAAGAATAATAATTAGTGAGTACTAGGCTTAGTACCTGGGTGATGAAATAGTCTGTACAACAAATGCCATGATACCATGATACAGGGTTATTATCTATGTAACAAAGCTGTACATGTACCCCTGAACTTAAAAGTTAAAAAAAAATAGTATATGTAACTATAATTTTTAAAAAAACAAAGAGAAAAAGAAGGGACAAAACTTGGCAAGAAAGAATGAATGCTTTTGTGTGTGCGCTGTGAGTTACCATCTATAGGACACGTGTTAGTATTGTCTCATTTCTCTCCCAGCATAACATAGGGTATAGGATGCAGTCCTTGATCTCAGATACAGCACAGAGACTCCAAGAGGTTTCCTGTCTTCCTCATGGTGACTGAACTGACTTGAATCCAATTCTTTTTTTTTTTTTTTTTTTTTTTTTGAGGCGGAGTCTTGCTCTGTCACCCAGGCTGGAGTGCAGTGGCCGGATCTCAGTTCACTGCAAGCTCCGCCTCCCGGGTTTACGCCATTCTCCTGCCTCAGCCTCCCCAGTAGCTGGGACTACAGGCGCCCGCCACCGCGCCTGGCTAGTTTTTTGTATTTTTAGTAGAGACGGGGTTTCACCTTGTTAGCCAGGATGGTCTCGATCTCCTGACCTCGTGATCCGCCCGCCTCGGCCTCCCAAAGTGCTGGGATTACAGGCTTGAGCCACCGCGCCCGGCCGAATCCAATTCTTTAGACTGACTAGTATTCTTTTCATCGCTCCGAGCAGGGAGGTGAAAAGAAAGTAAACCCTCGTGGGCAAATTCCATGGCCTTTTGTTGTGTTATTTTGTTTTGGAAACTTTGGGGATTAGAGGCATCATCTGCCTGTCAGCCAATTGTGTTCTTGTTAGCTTTAACATTCACAATGGAGAAAAATAAACACACAGCCAGAAAGCTGCAACTCGTTTGAGAAGTAAATATAAGTCACAGTTTTTGGAAGTCATTACTATGAAAATTTTCAAGCGTAAAAAAGTAGAGAGGTTGGTATAATGAACTCCCATATTCTCATCCAGATTCAATAATTATCAGGATTTTGCCACAGTTGTTTCATCTATCCCTTTTTCCTTCTTAAAGTAAATGTAAGGTTACTTTCACCCCTTTCAGGATGCAACTTTAAAGAAATGGAGATTTTCTTACATATCCTTGGTGCCACTCAGAGTTTCCTAATTGCATCAAAAATGTCTTTTCATCATTGATTTGTTCAGATCAGAATCCAAATGATAAGGATATTTGTTGAGCATACCAAATTATGTTTGACAGTACCTTTTATATGTCTCTTGTTCTCAGGGACAATTTGTTTTCAGATCTCTGTAGAGAGAGAGGATGCATTGATTTGGTTCATTTTGCAGTATACTTTGTGGTGATATTGATTTGAAGTTTCAGAGCTCCTCACTGGACAGGGCCTGTAACAACTTTAAAAAAATTACAGTTTTGCTTTAGTTTCGAATGAATTTCCATGGTTTTCAAGAATCGTCCAAACAATGATTTCTTTCTGTGTACTAATCATCGCCATATTTTTAAAAGGCTAAAATGTTTGAATATGTAAACAAGTAAATACAATAAACATAAAAGTTTTAGTGCATCTTTAAAAATTGGATTGGTATTCATTTCAATGTATCCATGATACTTAACTAACTTACTAACGTTGAGACATTTCATTATTGTCCACATGGAACATTGTTTGCTGAGATTATTTTTTAACCACAACTTACAGATGAAAAGCTAGTAAAACGAGTTGTTAAATACTTGCTTTTTTCAAAGGTTATTTTTATAGTTAACAGGAATGCTGCTAATGTTAGTTAGCAAAGATTGTGAATACAACTGTTTGATGGCTTTTAAAATATAGTAGTCTTCTGTTTTGCTAATAGTTTGTTTCTTCCCATAGGTATAAATGACCAAGGATTGTACAGAGTTGTAGGGGTGAGTTCAAAGGTCCAGAGACTTCTCAGTATGTTGATGGGTATGCCTCTTTTCTAATCATTTTTCCATGTGTTATTTGTATGTGTTCATTGATTTCACAGCTTAATATTTCATAGTAATGTAGAGAATACTTGTGATTCCATTCCTCTACTTCCTACAGGAGTTTTCTGCTGAGCAGAGACAATTGAACCACAGAAGTAGATTAGTATTTGCATCAGTATAGATTGATAGATTGTCTGTTACCTCTTACTAAGAAATGAAAGAAAAAAGAATGCACCCCCTGGTTGACTGTCTTCCTGTGCTTGCTTCTCACGGGGAAGTGGCAGTCAGGCCTCTGCGCTTTGCGTGGTTTCCAAATAGCCTGTCCACAATTGTGACAGTACATTTGGTTGGACAAGACCACTGGGACTAGCTCATTTTTATGGAGCTTCCAAAACTGTCATTTGACAGCAAGGGTCTGATTCTCAGGGATTCATTGGTATTCACAGTGGCTTGTTTGTAGTTCACACCAGGCTCTCCTCCAGAACCATGCATGCTCCATCTGTGCTGATAACACAGTGTTCTTTGGCGTCGCAGACTAGAGGAAGCCAGAGAGTGAATTCATTTCATTACCCCAGACGTTATGTGAATGACAAAGCGCTTTTACATTACACACTGCTGTCAGTTCATTGCCACCTGTAAGACACTCCATTTCTCCCCCACCCCAAAACAGGCTGCCTCTTGAAGAGTGATGATAACTCATCAGGCTAGAGGGCCTGTGTATTAAACCAATCTGTCATTATGATCTTGCTACGTATTAATTTATTTGATATCTTACTTTCATTAATCAATATTAACAATGCCCTCAGGTGTGCTATGAATACATTCCAACCTGTCTGCATCTTAAAGCATTATAGCAAAGACTCATTTTTAGGAAGCATGACCCAAGTTGAATAAAATCAACTGCCATGCTACAGATAGGATTGCTTGTTTGGCTATATTTGAATTAAGGATTTAATAAGCAACAATCTTTTGTAAGCTATTAACCACAGGAAAAATTGCCCATCATCAGTTGGAGAGCCTTATTAGAATACATTCGCTTCCATAAGCTGTTTTCATTTTCTGCCTCTCTGGTTTAACTTCGGTGTGCAATTTTGGCAGTCAGATTTTCCTTTTTACCATTAGTGGTCTCCAAATTAAATAGACTCAGGTTGCCAGTGGTTCAGTAGCAGCTGGAAGAATTTAATGGGACTACAGCATCTGCTTTTACTTAATTTTAAAATTAGAAACACTTCTTTCATTTCCAAGATGGTGTTATGATGATTAGAACTGGAGGAGTATGTTGATATCAGAATGGGAAATGCGGACTGAAAGGCACATTTTGGTGGTAAATTGATCCTAAGGACCTGGCATTATTTTTATTATCATCTTGTTCCTGTTCAAGGAAAGTTTGAACAAGGGTTTTTCTGTGGTCACCTTGAAGTGTTAAGCTGTCTAAAAATTTGTTGGTCATCTCATAAAATTCTACGTGTACAGCATTGCTCAACTCAGCGTGGTAGTTTGCTCTGCTCATGGGAAATTTCCCAAGCCAGTCCTTAACTTACAAGGTGTTTTTAAATATCTAAACCCTCAAAAAATTAATGACCTGGAAAACTGTTTCTACTTTTCATGAGCCTCAGAGTAGAGAAGCCCAGGACATAAGTGTGACGCAACCTCATACATATTGCTGGCAAGGGAAATGCTTATGTTTTCAGTAATATCACTCTGCAAACAGAGGAAAGTTAGAGAATTGATGTGAGACAGTTACTGACTTGTTACCTCCTCATTCATTTAAGAGGGTTACACAATATACCTTTGTTTTGAGTAATCTATAAATAATTCCTACTATGAATTTAAGATTATCAATCAAAAACTTTGGATTTTCATTAGCATTAATACCATTTTCTTATTACCTTATGCTACCAATACAAACCTTAGCCCTTGACAAAATATATTTACTTGCTGTTTCCTAGTCAATTTAATGTTTCCTAATTTCTTTCCTTTTATCCAGATTGAGTGCTCAAATGGGAATAATTTAATGGCTTTTCCAAAAAAAGGGTTTTAGAGTTTTGAATAGTCATGTCTACATAATCTTAGGGATATTATTTTTCTCCAACCTTTCCCATTTTGCTGCATTGTTACAGGGTTACATATATATCCTGAAGAGGAAAAAATTGTGTGGGTCTGCCCAGTTTTTAACTTTGCTTTTTAAAATAATTAGTGTTTATTATTATTATTCTTGAAGGTTATAGGTTTATTTCAACTTTGAATTTTTTTCAAAGAACATTTTGTTTGTAATGCGTTGTCTTTGTAGAAATGGGAAATAATTTAACTTTTAAGTATTTGAGAAACAGTCCTAAGCCATGTACTATTTTTTGAGGAGAGCTGCCATTTACCCAGTTCTCTGTAGTTCTTGAGAGGTAATTATTTACTTTAGAATTTTTTATTGCCATTTTTACACAAAATACTTTGTATTGTTTGTTGAAGTGTTTTAAGTCTTCTTTACTGGTGTAAAAGTTTATAATGATTTCTAAAACATTATGTGCTTAATCTCTTGCTTGTTTTTTCATTTGTCTCTTTTTTCTGGTGTGTTTTTTCCCTTCATATTTCATATTAAAATAGAGAAAAATGTTTCTTTCCATTTTCCTTCTCTCCTTCTTCCTTCTCCTGCCCTTTCTTCCCTCCTTATCCTCTTTATTTTCTCCCCCTTCTTTCCTTCTCTCCTGTCTCCCAGCTGGCATGAAATAGCAATGACATTGACCATACAAAATTGTCTAAATAGAGAGGCAGTTATTCTCCTCGAGGCCAGGTAAAGGAGCAGGCAGCTGCCTTCCTCCACCTGGTGATGAGAGGGCATTCTTAGTTGTCTTCCCCTCTGGGAGCCTAAGGCAACTGTCCACTGGATTTCCAGCAGCCTCTGAGCCTTTCCCTGGACCAAGCTTCTTAAGGTGCTGAAAGAACATGCCCATATGAGCAGATGCCTGCCTTTTTCTTCCCTTTTGCAGCCTCTAAGACAGGGTGCACAGATTTGGTAGAAGTTGTTATTGTTTTTGTAAAGTAGAAACAGCACAGTTGGGAAAGGCAGGGAGAAATATCAGATGAGTTGTCTTTGGGTGAGTCATGATTTTTTAGTAAATGGAGTGGGAATGTAACTAGCAATTACAATAGTTCATGGTAGATTAGAACTGATAGGAGGTAGAGTTGTTACGCATTATTCCTCCTTCCCTACTTTACTTTAAAACATCAGAGCAAGAGAAGAGGAAATTGTGAGAAAATGTGGTAGTAGCTTGTGTGGTCTGGTGAGCTCAGTGGTTACTTCTAAATCTGATTTGCAAGAAGGGCTGGATGACTTTATTTTCACACATAAAACCACAGAAAACAAGAAATGAGAAGAGTTTTACTTGAAAACCATTACCTTGTTTCCTTTGTAGGACAACTTTGTTGCATCGATTGGGGAAAAAAGTGAACTAACGTAGCTGAAAAATATCTGATTTTTTATTATACGACATATTTTCAAAATTCATCCATTCATTGTGCTTTTTCAAGTACTTTAAAATTGGACCTAAGTCAGTGTTGAGTAGGGTGCTAGCAGCTGCATAAAATTGCACTTTGCATTTAGGTTGGACTGCAGATTTTCAGTTTCAAAAAAAATGACCAGCGGTTATGTAAGTGTGAAACGTTCACCCAAATAAAAAGTCAACTCTTTTTATCTGTGCTTGTTAGTTCAGATTTTTAACAAATCCATGAAGTGTCCTTCCTTGGTCAGAAAGGAAGCAAATTGTTTTTGTCTTTCTTATGGTAGATCATATATTCTGAATGAACCCTCCAAATGTATTTTCATGTTTGAATCCCAAATAATTATTAAATTCTGCCTAGTCCCAGTGCATTCACTCATTGTAAAGGACTGCTAGGGATGATTGAGCTATTTGAAAACAGTGAAAATTTAAGAGAGAGTAACATAGACGCTATGTAGTCATTTGCTTCTGATATGACAGCTGCTTTTTATTCCATGAATTTAGAATGATGGCTTATTTTTCCATGGAAAGAATATGATTCTCAAAATACAGAATCATAATTTGGTAGAAAGCTGGAAATAAAAGATTTCCTTTAGAAGCCTCTTGGATTTTAAAAAGGTGGTTTGCTGGTAGCAAGTTGATTGAAAATGTTATCTGACTTGTATGTTAAAATGAGATTTAAATAATTGATTTAATGAGAGAGAGAATATTCAGTTACTGAAGTAATTGGTTGGCAAAGGCTTTAGAACAGAATTATTTAGTCCTAGTTATAAAGGATTGCACCTTTAATCAGGGTGCTTAATTTGATTTCTTGAATGTATCTGTGGCTTGTCTGACAAGCTCAGTAACAAATGAGTTCTGAATTGTAGGAACTGATCAAAATGTAATCAGTGTCAATTGCCATTGTTGTAGTTTATTGCATATTGCTGTCAGTTGCTGTAATCAAGAAATGTTGAAGTGCTTTAAAAGTCTTCAGACCTTTGAGTAATTGACCTCATATGTATGATACTATGGCTGTGAAATAACCATCACTTCCTGTTTTACTTTATCTTCAGAAAGTTTCAACCCAACATTGAGTTATCATCCACCCTTCATCATCCCAAGCCTAAAACTTTTTAAGTGGCATGCATGACTTAATGTGGTGGTCCCATTTTGACAGGTTTTTCTTTTTAGTGTTTTTAAAAAGGAAATACTAACAAGATGTTTCCTTCTCCATGAAGACAAATACAGTATAAGGGAGGAAAAAAACCTTGAAACAACTAGGTTTTTTTTGGTCTTAGTTAAGACATCATCGTGGAGTGAGGGAGAAACAGTCTTTTCCATGAATCTCTTATTTTCTCCTTTGCATAGTAGGCGTGTAGAAAACCAGGCAGATTGATACTGATGGCTCATTATCATTCGTCATAACCCATTTCCTGCCTCCTCCCTTTGGGCAGGTACCATCACTGCTTGCTTATATTTTTTAGTGACTCAGCAGTGGTAATAACCTGCTACATTTAATTATTTATGGAAATCTGTATACATTCTTCATTTGCCTTGATGCTCTTAATAGTTCTGTGAGAGCATTTACAGTATCTCCATTGTGCAGATGAAGATCTGAAGTTCAGATAGGTTTGGAAGTCGCTTATGGTGGTATGGCTGGGCCAGGTTGTTAGAGGCATGTAAGCCCAGCTTTTTGATACCCATGCTGCTCTCCTCCCCGCCACCATGCCACAGCTGAGTGTACCAGCCCAGAGTTACAAGAGTCAAAGGTGCCACCATACTCCTTAGGGGTTTGCCTTTCCTGCCATCCTTTCATTTTAGTTCTGGCAGGATTGACGCTTTCCTTTCCACAATCGACTAACTCTCCCATCTCCTTTTTTTTTTTTCTTGATACCACATACCTTTTCTTTAGAACTTACTAGCCATTTTGAATTTAATTTTTTTCTTTTACTTTATAAAGGAGCAACCCTATTGACTTATCACTTGAAAGGATGTTTGTAAGAAACACATCAGTACGCACTATTTGGATAAAGAAAACTAGTTTAAGTTAGAATGAATGTCTGGAGTGTTACACAAAGACTTCCAGTACATATTTCCCGGATGAGTGTATATATTATAGTGTTAATGTGAAAGGTTAACTGTAAATGACTTTTTAAGTCTCTGTCTAGTCATTTTCTGTTTTGGTTGATCATATATTAATTTCAGAAAGATTATCTAATGAACAGAAATCCTGAAAATCTGAGACTAAGTTTATCATCCTTTTACCAGTTTGTTGCCATTCTGATTGTCATTTTGCCGTTCATGGTGCCACCCGCAATTTTCTGTGTCATAATGATGCAGGATGTTTTTTGCTCCCTGATTCGGCTAAATCCGAGTTTTTGTGTTACCACCAGGGAAAATCAGACATGCGGACACAGTGAAAGGTGAGGAGAGTGGAAGTTATTGAGCTAAAGGGGAGCTCTCAGCAAAGAGAGGGGGTCCCACCACCCGGCTCCCAACTCTCATACTGAACGCAAGGCCACCACACAGGAGTTGAAGAGGTCTGGCTCCTCCTTGGCATAAGGCAGGAATTCCCAGTAGCTCCGCCCTGTTCCCCCAGTGTGCATGTGGGCCCTTAGTCTGAGCCACTCCACGTTGATTTATTTCCCTTACTGAGCATGGGTTAAAGACTGAAATTTTCACTGTGGGCATGTTTAGGCAAGCCTCATGTACGCAGTGACCTGGGTGGGTCGGAGGTTCTCTGGGGACTCTACCCTTCTTATTTGGCTGTCTCCTGCCTCTGTCAATACACAGTATGAGAGCAACAGTGCCACCTAAAACAAATCATATGCATACAACTGAAAGTGCCACTTGCTATAAGCCAAGGCTACTGAGTGATACTGTTAACAACGATGATAATAGCTATACATAAAATACATTGTGGGTGTTGAAATAATACACTATATCTAATTCTTCCTTACTCCCAACCCATCTCTTATTTTTTGCTTTGATCTCTACTACAGATTTTCTGAAGTGCCAGAAGTGTCTAGTCATAGAACATATCTTATAGTGTTTTAGAGAAATTGTATATATAATGTTTTCCTAGGAAACCGCAGGATTGTGGTTTGCTCATTTAAAAATGGAAGCTTTGTGAGCTAGACAAGAGGACCTTTGATGTTCAAGGTTTTAATTATTTTTTTGTTGTTTGCTTGCTCACTAGATGTAAAAACGTGCCATGAGGTGGACCTGGAGAATTCTGCAGATTGGGAAGTGAAGACAATAACAAGTGCCCTGAAACAGTATTTGAGGTAAGCGCTTCTCAGCAGCAAGATAGAAGAATGGACTATTGGGGTCTGTAACATACAACAGATGCCAATTGTGTACATAAATATCAATACTTAAATGAAGCCTTACTTTAAAAAGGGAAAATTTCTCAGGTGTCTCAGTGTCCCAGAAAGAAAGGTAACTGGTAGATAAACATCAGTAACTAAGTAAATTGCAACAGAACAGGAATTGACATAGACTTGGGTTTTGAAATAGACGTTTCTTGTGGATGTACATTTTAGGAATTAAACACTATGAAACAACTTGTTGAGGCTCATGATGGAATGAAGGCTATTTATTGGATTCATTATGTCTTTATATTTTATGCTGAAATGATTTTTTAAAGTTTAAATGATTTGAACTTAAGGCTTATGACATGTCAATGCAAAGCTCTTTGAAAAGAAGTTTACTTGGTGAGGTTTTAAGATAAAGTTGTTTTCTATTGATGATAGAAAATACAGAGTTAGGAGAGGGTAGCATTTTTTATGAATCACTGTTTTTTTTTTTTTTTTTTTTTTAAAGAAAATAATGGTAAGCTCAGGGTTAGATGAAGAGCAAGTATATAGACAGTTAAAAAAATAAAAAAAGATCACAACTGTAATTTTTATATGCTGTGGTTCTGTTGGGGACTTAGATTAGATTTTCCATGGCAAACGAATGACCTAGGACCAGTTCTCTTTTTTTTTTTGGAGATGGAGTCTTGTTCTTTTTGCCCACGCTGGAGTGCAGTGGCACGATCTTGGCTCACTGCAACCTCTGCCTCCTAGGTTCAAGCAATTCTCGTGCCTCAGCATCCTGAGTAGCTGGGATTACAGGCTTGCCACACCACGCCTGGCTAATTTTTGTAATTTTAGTAGAGGCGGAGTTTCACCATGTTGACCAGGCTGGTCTCAAACTCCTGACCTCAAGTGATCTGCCCCCCTTGGCCTCCCAAAGTGTAGATTACAGGTGTGAGCCACCATACCTGGCCTCAGGAACAGTGCTTTTTAACCATGCATAGGGTTGTTTTCCAGGTAAAAGTTACTTTGGTTCCAGTGGATACATTCGAATCAACTTTATATGACATATTTTGTATTTTTAAAAAATTATGAAAAATTTCAGATACATAAGATGAAAAGTTAGTGTAATGAACCCTTATGGCTCTATTATCCTGCTTCTTGAGTTATCAACATTCCATCCTTCTTAATTCATTAATCTTCCTACCTGCCACTGTTTTTGAGACAGTCTTGCTGTTGGCCCGGCCTGGAGTACAATGGCATGATCTTGGCTCACTGCAACTTCTGCCTTCCGGGTTCCAGCAATTCTCCTGTCTCAGCCTCCTCAGTAGCTGAGATTACGGGCACTCACCACCACGTCCGGCTGATTTTTTTGTATTTTTAATAGAGACAGGGTTTTGCCATGTTGGCCAGAATGGTCTCGAACTCCTGACCTCAGGTGATCCACCCGCCTCAGCCTCCCAAAGTGCTGGGATCTACCTGCCACTTTTTATAGATAATACTTTAAAGATTTTCTGAAACATCATATTACTGTACCCATAAATACTTGAGTACCTCAAAAACTCTTTTTTTTTTTTTGAGACGGAGTCTTACTCTGGAGTGCAGTGGCGCAATCTTGGCTCACTGCAAGCTCCACCTCCCGGGTTCACGCCATTCTCCTGCCTAAGCCTCCTGAATAGCTGGGACTACAGGCACCTGCCACTATGCCTGGCTAATTTTTTCGTGTTTTTTTTAGTAGAGACAGGGTTTCACCGTGTTAACCAGGATGGTCTCGATCTCCTGACCTCGTGATCTGCCTGCCTCGGCCTCCCAAAATGCTGGGATTACAGGCATGAGCCATCGTGCCTGGCCTCAAAGAGTCATTTTTTAAAAGTCAATCAGAATATATTATGTACAACAAAATTAATATCCAGCATTCAGTCTATGTTCAATTTTTACCAGCAGTCTTCAAAAAAGCCTTTTTATATTTGGTTTAAATCCTGCAGGATTTAAACTGTGCCAACATTTCACTTGGTTGATAGGTTTTAAGGTTCTTTTAATCTCTGCATTTCCTCCCTTCCTCCACCACTGGCATTTATTTGTTGATGAACCTGGTTCATTTTTGATTATGTCTTCATGATAGCATTTAACATGTTTCTTTAGCCATCCTGTGTCCTGTAGATAAAGATTTTTCAAATAGGCTTTGTTAGAGTCAGGTTTTCTTTTATTTCAAGAATACATTGTATTGGTGGTATATTCTTTCTGTTGTTTACCATCAGGTAGGCTGGGTTGTATGGTTGTCCCACTTTTTAATGATATAAAATTTATCCTTTGGTAATAGGTATGTATTACCTATTTTCAAGTGCTTTATGTAAAGAAGATTTTTTCAGTCACTGTTCTAAATTTTTTCTTAAACTATTATGTGCACTATTGTTATTCCTAATTGATAAAGGGATGTATACTTATATCAGTATTGCCACTGATAGTGACTAACTGTGGTTTAGATGAGGATTATGGTAAAAATGAATCTTGTTACTCCCAACCCTAGGATAAGAATTTAAGTTCCCTGAAGATAGGCATCTTTTAAGTCTTGTTCACTGCAGTATCCCCAGCAACTTGGAGCTGTACCTGTGGCTGAGAAATTAGAACAGTGGTTCTCAACTGAGGATGATTTTGCCCCCCAAGTGGGATGTTTTGCCATGTTTGGAGACATTATTGATTTTCACCATTGCTGGTTTGCAGTGCTCCTGGCATCTGGTGGCATCTGACATCCTGCAGTACGTAGGGCAGCCCTCCCTCCCCCCACAAAGAATTATTTGATTCAAAATGTCAATATTTCTGAGATTCCTGAGAAAGCTGTATTAGATGCAGGAAAGAGTAGGTAAGGGGTATAAACATACAATGAATTGCACATGTTAACTTGAAGAATTGCACATGTTAACCAGAAGAAGTACTGCCACTCTAGGAGATGGCTTTAAATCTATTTTACTGTTTGGTAGACTTGTAGCAGTGCAGGTAAAGGGATTGACTGAGATGATGGAAAACTAAGGCTGGAAATCCACCTTTTTTGGCAATAAATTGCATTCTTTTTTCTCCATTCCATATGGTTCTTTTCTTTTGCTGTGTGGGAGGAATTTGTTTAATAAACTAGAGGCTCTTTTTATTTAGTACATAGGATTTCTTTTTGGATCTTGATATTCTCAGAAGCTAATTCCTTATTGCCCCTGGTCTTGTGTTGCTTTTTCTGCCTTTTTATTTTATTACCTTGCTTCATCCTATGGAATTACACTTTTAAACAAACATTGCCTACAGAACGACATTATGAGATGTTATTATTATATAACTTCACTTCTAACAAAATACACATTCTGCCTGAATGTGATAAAGTGAATTATCATAAGATGGCAGATGCCTTGGGAGATTTGAAAGTTGGGTTGCTGTTCTTTTCCCCTATGTTATTTTTAGCGATGGAAAATGCAGTAATTAGGATTTAATTGACACTTAAAAAAAATTTTGGTGATGCATCAAATGGGATAAAACTGAGTTTTTATCTACCTCCATTTTGGCAACAGGGTTCTGGCCCAAGCAAGTGTATTTCTTTCTGCATGAGAGGTAATACAGTGTGATGGTCAAGAGCAGGAGGTCTGGAGCCTGCCTGCCTGCCAGGGTTGGAGCCCCAGCTCTGTCACTCACGGCACCATGGCGTGAAGCTGAATATAGCTTTTCTCACCCAAAAAAGCTCTTGCCCTTGAATTCTTCTCACTGCAAATAACCCAGCCATCTTATTGGATGGGATGGTGGAGGTGGAGGGAGGAAAACAGCCAGAGCCCCAAAGCACCAAACTAAAACAAGAAGCAGGTCCTCCAGGGTCTTGGAGAAGGACAAGTATGTGCAGTGGACCGATGCGTCGCATCTCCCTTTTCCTTCTACTGACTTGAGGCAATGTTTTTTTTTGTTTTACTTCTCATGTTTTAGAGAGCTGAATACCAGCCCTCTGAATGATTTCTTATCTATGCAGACCATTATTTTGATTTTCAGAAACATGTTCGTTACAGCAGTTTTCTGTTGTGAGGGGACAAATGAGTGGTTTTGTGATGTTTCTAGTCAAATGATTTTACCTGGAGGAAACTTCTTTTAAGCCTGGAAATTGTAATGGGACTTTTTGGGAGGGAAATGCCAGCTTAGGTAAATATTATGATTTATATCCCCCAACAGATCCCAACGAGTGGCAAAGAGAGGTGGCTCAGAAACATGTCAGGTGGGAGGCTGAGAGTTGCAGTGACTCAGCATAATACATTCTGTATGGGGAACTTGTCGTTTTTATGGCTGCTTCCCTAATGTTAACAATATTTATTTTCTTACGCTGCATTGCTTAGCTAGACATATGGCAATGATATAAGTAACTTGTAGAAGATATTCAGATACAAATTCATTTTTATCGGAAAAGAAATGTTTTTCTAAGGGTTCTCAATCCCCCCGACCAACCCCGCTTTTCTTTTCAGCACCCTTTAACTTTCCTTCTCTGCTAGATAACCATTTTTCTTCTTTGTTACCTCCTGCTTTTCCATATTTTGAAACAAACCTCCTGAAGACTTTCTTTGCATTGGCCCTTTTTTCTCCTTATTTAGCCTGTGGTATAGTTGATTTTTTTTTTTTTTTCCATTTTCTTGGTGAAATGGGAGTGTAGGGGAAAAGGAGAGGGAGGGGAAATAAGAGCAGGACTTTTTCACTCGTGCATTATATTTTAGTTTCTGGTTGTCATTTTGTGTTTGTATGTGACTATAGCATTATAAATTGTATGTAAGGAATATATGTACCTAAACATTTTTTTCTTTGATTTTTCAATTTTCTTTTCAAAACATTAAAAAAAAAATAGAGACAGAGTCTCACTTTGTTGCCTAGGCTGGTCTTGAACTCCTGTCCTCAAGTGATCCTTCCGCCTTGGCCTCCCAAAGCAGTGGGGTTACAGGTGTGAGCTACCATGCTTGGCCTATTTTTATTTGTTTTTTTAAGACAGCTTTATTGAAACATAGTTGACATACAATAAGCTGCATATAAGTTTGATATATGTGTACCTCTGAAACTTAACACCATAATCAAGATAGTGACCCTATGCATTATTACCCCCAAAAGTTTCCTCCTACTGTTTGAAATCTCTCACCCCACTGAAGTAGCCTCATCTACTGATACGTTACTTTACAGTTCCTGTAATTTTATATAAATAGAATTATACAGCGTATACTTGAAATCGGTATTATTTCACTTAGAATAATTAGATTCATCTGTGTTGTAGTATATACCACCAGTTCATTCCATCTCACTGCTAACTAATGGATGATTTTATAGATAAACCAGCATTTAAAAAAATCAGTTCATCTGTTGAAGGATATTTAACTTGCTTGTAACTTTTGGCTATTGCACATAAAGCTGCTAAAAGCATTCATATACCTATGTTTGAGTGGACATAGGCTTTCATTTCTCTTGGATAAATCCCAGGAGTGGAATATTTAGATCATGTGGTAAGTGTATGCTTAACTTTTTGGGAAACTAACAAACTTTCTTCCTAAGTTGATGTATTTCTTTACATCCTCACCAACACTGTACAAAAGTTCCATTTCCTTTTCATTCTTGCCAACTCTTAAGCTGGTCAATCTTTTTCATTTTAGCCATCCTAACAGGTATTTGATAGTATTTCATTGTTCTTTTAGTTTGTACTTCCCTAATAACTAGTAATGTTGAACTTTTTTTCTATGTGCTTATTTTCCGTTTATATATTTTCTTGGGTGAAGTGTCTGTGCATATCTTTTGCCCAATTTTTTACAACTTAGATTGTAATATTATTGTGTTTTAAAAGTTAAAAAAATATATTTTGAGTACAAGTCCTTTCTTAGATACCTGCTTTGCAAATATTTTCTTCATTCTGTGATTTCTCTTTTCATTCTCTCAATAGGTGTCTTTCAAAGAGAAGTTTTAATTTTGATGAAGTCTAGTTCATCACTTTTTCTTTTTATGGACTGTGCTTTCGATGCTATATTAAGAAATCTTTGTACTTATTCAAGGTCACAAAAGTTTTCTTCTGTAAGTTTTACAGTTTTAGGTTTTACGCTTAGTTCTATGATCCATTTTGAGTTAATTTTTACATAAGATATGAGGTATGAATTCAAGTTCATTTTTGCATGGGGATCTCCAGTAGTTCTAGTACAATTTGTGGGAGAGGGTATTTCTCCTAAATTGTCTATTGATATGATCATACAGTTTTCTTTTTGTTTGGTGAAGTATACTGATTTTTAGATATTATGCTAGTATTATATTCCTGTTATAAACCCAACTTGTGATATATTATTTTATTTATCTTGTGGAATTTGATTTAGTAACATTTTATTAAGAATAGTTGCATCTATGTTCATGAGTGATATTGGTCTGTAGTTTTCTCATAAGGCCTTTCTCATAATGTGTTTAACTTTGATATTAGGATAAAGTTTACCTCACAGAATGAGTTAGAAATTATTCCCTCTTCTATTTTATGGAAGAATTTGTATAGAATCAGTAGTTTTTCTTTCTTAATTGTTTGGTAGAATTCATTCAGTGACATCATCTGGCCCTAGTTTTCTAACTGGCAATATTTTTAATTGCAAATTCAATAGGACTACTCAGGTTATCTGTTTCTTCTTGAGTGAACTTTGGTGGCTTGTGTCTTTTAAGACATTTGTCCATTTCATCTGAATTGTTGAATTTATGGGCGTAAAATTGTTCATAGTATTTTATTTTTGATAACTTCAGAATCTGCACTGATTCTGTAGTCACCTTTCTCATTGCTGGCATTGTTTATTTTCTCTCTTTTATTTCCTAATCATTCTGTCTAGATTGATCAATTTTACTAATTATCTTAAAGATACGGTTTTGGATTAATTTATTTTCTCTATTTTTCTGTTTTCTATTTCATGGATTTCTGCTTGATTTTTATTTCTCTTCTTCTGCTTACTTTGGCTTAATTTACACTTTTTTTTTCCCTCATAGCTCATTAAGGTACAAAATGAAGTCCTTGGTTTACCACCCTTCTTCTTTTTTAATATAGGTGTTTAGTAGCATAAAATTTCCTCTTAGTACTGCTTTACCAACATCCCTCAAATTCTAATATGTTGTGCTTTTATTGCATTCATTTCAGAATACTTTCTAGCTTCTCTTTCGAGTTTTCCAGCTATCTTTCTGTTACTGATTTTTAATTCAATTTTTGTTGTAATCAAAGAAGAAACTCTGTATGACTTAAGCCCTTTTTATTTTTGAGATTTGTTTCATGGCCCAGAATATGGTTCATCTTGGAAAATAAATGGCCTGTATGTGCTGGGAATGTGTGTTCTGCTTTTGAGTGGAGTGTCATTTAGGTGAAGGACATGCCGATTGGATTAAGTTGGTTGATATTTTTGTTCAAATCTTCTGTATCCTGATTTTTCTACTTGTTACTGAAACAGAGGGGTATTTAAATCTCTGATTATAGTTGTGTATTTGCCCATTTCTCCTTGTAGTTCTGTCAGTTTTTCCTTTGAGTGTTTCGGGGCTCTCTTATTAGATCTGTTAATATTTAGTATTGTTTTGGCTTCAAGACGAGTTGACACTTTGTCAATATGAAGTGGCCTTCTTTATTCCTGGCAATATTCTTGGCTTTGCATATGTTAAAAAATTTTGTTTGTGCATCTTTGATTTTTTAAAAAAATTTGAAGCAGAATGTCTGAGTTACAGGATTGTAACCTCTTAAAAGTTCTTAATATCTTGCGAGATTACCCTCCAGAAAGGCTGTACAGACTGACACCTGTCTAGGTATTCTTTAAGTGTTTATAAAGCTAGTTGCTCTGGTCTTTTATAATTTTAAGATATGTAGCAAGGTGGACTGAACTGTAGCATTCTGTTGATCACAGGATAAAATAAACTACCTTATGTAACTTGTTTTGTAGACTATGAAAATGCTGTGTATATTTTTAAAGTTGTCATCAATTTTATTTCATCTCTCATAGGCATGAAGATAAATTCTTATTTTTGTAATATATTTAAGCAGAGAGGATTTGAGTTTGTTTAATGTTTTCTATGTATTTTTTGTGGAATCTTCAGCTAATATCTTAGGGATGATGTTTCAAAATTGTTTGCTTACATTTGATTAGATAGTATGTTTGGCTTTAAATACATTAATGTGTAGAAGGAAGTCTTATATATCAAACCAGATGTTCACAAAGGTACTGTCCGAGATTAGATATGAAATACTGTATGCTTAGGTCTAGTAGGGATTTGTGGCTGCTTAGGCTTTGTTAGTGCTTGGTGTCAACAGCAGTTGATAAAGTGATCTGTTCGATTTATGTATCTTTTTTGATATGTAAAGATATTCCCTAGGGAAGTTTTACACATTAATTAAGAAATGCATAACAAATTTGACATCTTTTCATAAAAAAACTCAAAAGTGACTTGTTTGGATTTATTTGATAATTCTGAGCTGTTCTTTTCACACAGGAGCCTTCCAGAGCCTCTCATGACCTATGAGTTACATGGAGATTTCATTGTTCCAGCCAGTAAGTATTATGTAAAGGTCATAGGAACAGTTTTGTAGTTGGTAGGGAGCATAAACTAAAAATTTCCATATGAAAAATTCAACTTGTTGTTACTGCAATTTGTGTTAAAAATAGAAATCACTTTAAATGATGTTTGGTCCCTCCCCCTATCCTTAGAAGGTGACTAAAAGGGACAGTATATTCATTCATTTGTTCACATGCATTAATTATTTCCTACTATGTTACTGGATATGTAAAGCCAAGACAGGATTCTTGTCTCCATGAGACAATTCCATAGCAAGTACTGGGCCTTACTTACTCCTCATTATACTAGAAAATGTACAATAATGGCATGAGCAAAATGCTGAGGGAACACAGAAGTATTTAACTTATGAAAGGTTGGGGAGATGAGAAGATTTGGAAAGATCAGTAGTTTGGAGATGGCTTCACATAGAGAGATACTCAGATCTAAATTACAGACAGAAGGAATATTATGAGATAATGCCAGAACCCCAAACAGTATTTGATGCAGAGTGACTAGTATTCGATCAAATGTTAAATGAAAAAGGCCTATAGTTGGTGGAATTTTGTGATTGATTTTTTTGTGAGTCATACTCATTTGAGGTTTTCTTGTTTTCTGTTATATGGCTCACTTTTTATATTTGACGCGTGTTGTTTAATCATCGTAGTCTTCTGAAGTACACTGGTGTTAGGTATTTAATAGTGAAGGAAATGAAGGTTGATACATGTTAAGTAACTTGCCAGATTATAGGGAGCCTTATTTAAAATTCAGAACCCTAGTTCCACGAGTTAAAACCTGCAGTATTGGTTTTCACAGGTGCACTGACAGTAGCTGTAATTGTATTTTCATTTCCTTTTATTTTCTCCTCTTGGATGTATTCCATAGTTTAATCTGTTGAAAAACTTAGAGCATTCCCATTGGGACCAATGTTACTGCTGCCTGAACATTGCTTTAAATGTTACCTTCTTGTGAGGTCCCTGGTCCAGCCAGTGTAAAGGTTCCTTCTGTGTTGCAGGAAGAAGTAGTGTGTAGGCCCCATTAGACTCTACATAGAAAATAGGCTTTTTCAAAAACTGGGTTCTATTCACTTCTGTTTTCACATGGGGAGAGGATTTTTTTAAAAAGAGAATTTGTGAGATCAAGGGAGTGGGGGAAAATTTTCTCGGCAAAAACTCAAGTAAATGCTTAGTTGTTTTGATTTCTTCCCTGTGGCATTTTTGGCAAACTGGGGAAAGAGAAATTAAACTTAATTGGAGGACAGTTGTTTCATGTTGTTTGCCTTGGAGACTGGAAACAGCAGAAGAGTGCCAATTTTAATCTAGAATCCTTTGAGAATTAGAGAAAGATAAAGTAATTATGGAATACGGTTTTAAATGACCACAATCATTAGTATTATCATCATGCCCCTTTACTGATGGCAGTGTTTTTGAAATTTGAATATCAATGTGTTTTACCAAATGAAGAAGTTCCTAAGAGCTAGGAGCTTACATCTTAAGAGGTAATAAAATCTGTGGTGGTAGAAAATAAGTTTAAAGACTTTGTTGAAGGCATCTTTGAGCAGAGTGGTGAAAAGGATTGTAGAAATGCAGACAAGATCATCACCTGTTGGACCAATACCTTGTGTTTTGCTTCCTGACTTTGTGGGAATGCTGTGATAGTCTTCACAGCGATTTGGATAACAGGACGGTCAGTGTTTCTACTGTAATCACTGCCATGGATTTGCACCTAAGTGCCATTATGGTTGGAATGGGACCTGTAGTAACTTGATTTAATGAGAAAAAGTACATGTATTAAATAGGTGTATTTTAGGGGCCAACGTTTCCAATGTAGACTTCAAGTTTTTATTTTAATCTCTTGAGTACCCTTCTCTGCACTCATTGCCTCTTTTAGAGAGTGTGGGAACAGATCTTCCTGATCTTTTGCATATGGACTTTTAAGTATCAAATGAAATAGTTACAGAAATCAGGTGGCCAAAATTAGTCTCCCCTTTTGAATGCTGTTGGAAAATCGGGATTGTGATTAAGCTGTAATTTTCTGTGAACAGTGAGACAGCTTACCTTGTTTTTGCTCGTGTCTGTTAGCTGAACTGACTGCTAAAATTACAAAGCATCAGCAGTCTTTGTTACCACCTCTCACACCAGCTTGAAAACTAATTTTTGATTCTTCTCAGTCATGTGCAGTGGTTTCCATCTGTTCTGTGGCGATGAGATAGTCTCTTCTCTTCTGCCCTCCCTGCTGAGAGTTCTCAAGGTTTCTCCTGGTCCCATCATTTTCTCTCATCAGTTTCTTTCCTGTAGTTTCCTGTCGTGAACCTCCGTGTTAATTTCTAGGGTTCATGATACAAATATAAATTTCGTTTCTATTTTGTCACCACAAAAGGCACATTTTTTTTATGTTCCTCGTTCTAAAAAAAAAGCAACTTACTTCTGGCAAAGGTTGACTGCATTGGAAAAGTTAAAAAATTTTTTTCTTTGAGAAAATTAAGAGTTAATGTAACTTTCTCCATTAGCTGAATTCCAAACTAAACTTATAAAAGGAACCTAGTAGACGATCCATCTTGGGGGAGACTATAATGGACTTTGGACATGGAAATTTGTAAGACGAAAAGGCAGTTAACTGGTCCATGAGGAATACAAAAGATTGTGTCCACTACAGGAAGGCTAGCAGGCAGGCGTCTAGCTGGATGTCTTACTGCGTGATGTGTGTTACCTTTGAGAACGATGTGTAAGCCATGATCTGTGTGTCAGCCTTTTGGCCTCAAAGTCCTTGCTGTATCATGTTGATAAGAGTGGACTCATGCCTCAGGGTTGGAGTCATGGTGCTTAGTACGAGAATGACAACTAAAGGCTGAATGCCTGTTGCATCAGAAGAAAAAACTCTTCACTGTCACTTAAACGAAAACACTCATGTTGCTATGTTCTGTGTGCTTTCTTCCTGTAATCAAGTTACTTGGGAGGCAAAATCATTACCACAAAGATCTTTGGTTATTTATCATGAGAAGCATAACTATAATCGGATCCAAGACATTGGTGTTTGTGCCAAGACATTGGTGTTTGCCTAACCAGAATGTTCTATCCTTTTTGATAAACCTACCTGGGAAGCAAGACAAAAATCATGTGATTCTTGCTGGGGAAGGGCTCAGGAACCCAGGAATTAAGGGAACTGAATGCTTAGTGGCATGCCTCGCTCTTAGCCTGATGTATTCATTTCACAGTAGATGCGAACGCCACAGGAGAAATGCAACACTTGATGTCTGTTGACTGAAGCCCTTTATCCCTTGGGAAGTGCTTGGATGGTTACTGCTAATGCCTTTCTAAAATTACAGTATCATTGACTTTTGACATTTCAATATTGAAATAATTTAGCATTTATCTGCCTTGTGTCTTTGATAAGCTCTACAATCACATCTTTTTCAGTTTCTGTTAGTTGGCACAGCATCATAAGCAGATGGACATTACAGTGTGGTAGATGCTGATTTGTAGTTACACAATTAAAATGCCTTTTCCACTACAGTAAGCTCCTAATTCCCTGGCATATTTCAGGAATTTGGTATTATGATTAATTTAGTACTCTAGTTTTTTTTTTTTTTTTTAAAGGTAAGCTGGCTGTTCATTCTTTGTCAATCACTAGCAATTAAAATAAAATAAATTGTGTTAGCATAAGCAACTTTAGATGGCTTATCTTCAAAAACTTTTTTGGAGTACCTTTAAGGTATTATGTTGTAGCTACATAGAAATACTTGCTAATAGAAAGCTCTGATTAATTTCAAAACAAAATAGAGAAAAAAATGGTTTTATTTTAAAAGCCTAGAGTATATTTTTTGAAGAAGAAGAAGAAGAGGGAAAAAGACTTGGCAGGAATGGATGTGTGATTTTAAAATAGATGAGGACGGGCTAGCAGGAGAGGCACTGAAGATAGTGAAAGGTTTTGACTCTATTTTTCAAAATCAATTTCACTATTTTGAGAAATGAAGAATGTAATTCATAGAGTGTGGGAAACTTTCTCTAGCTTGTGTTTCTAAATAATGAATCCTAAAATATTTAAACTAGGTTGTCACTGGAAAAAGATCATTATTAATGGCAAGATAGACTCACAAGTTAGTAGTAGGTTTTTAGTGCAAAGTTTTCCAAAGTTTTTAATTTTTGCAGTGTAACATTCTTATCCTCAGTGGTTGTCCTTTTATTCCTTTGGAATTTCGACTATTTTGCAGAGTCTCTGCTTTAATTCTATTTTTAAAAATCAAAGCTGTGAACTGAAATTGTTACACTGTTTTTATTTTTGCCAGTGTTGGTTAATATCTTGGTTTTTATACCAGATTAAGAACTGGGTTATAATTTATTACCTAATCCTTTTGACAGTTGTGTTTTTGTTTTTGGTGATTGTGTTCTTTACGTGCCTTTTAATTTCTTAGCCTTTTTGCATCCTTTCTCTTTAGCAACAACTGTCTTAGTGTCCTCTATTGTAAAGTATCATTTCTCATTCTCAAACACTTATTAGGGGTGTAAACTGGAACAACCTTATCTTTACAAACATTGGAAACAATCTAAGTGTTCATAAAATCGATGGTAAGGTGCTCCATTTAATGATACTGAAAAATGTCCATGATATATTAAATAAAATAAAATAGGTTGTTTAGGCATTTCATTACAAAAAAAAGGAAGGAAAACTCTGCAGGATTTATACTTAAAATTTACCAGTTTATTTTAGGATGAGATTTATCATGGGTAGCTTTAAGTGAACTTTTTGTTGAAATATAACATAGGCTCAAATCAGTATACAGCTTAATGAATTTTCACGCATAATCAGCCCCAGATCAAGCAATCAAACATCATCAGAAGCCCTTTCTCGTGCCCATGTGGTCATTATCCACTCCCTTGAAGAGTGATCACTCTCCTGACATTCTAGGTTGGGGCTGCAGCATTTGAACTTTATGTAAATGGAATCAGAGTATATTCTTCTGTAGCTGGTTTCTTTTACTCATTTTGTGAGAGTCATCCATGTTGTGTGAAATATTCCTTCGTTTTCATTGCATTCTGTTTGAAGAAGCCACAATAGATTTATCTGTTCTACTGTTAATGAACATTTGGGTGGTTTCCAGTTTTGGGCTAATAGAACGCTGCTGTGAATATAGGAGTATGTGTCTTTTAATGCGTGTTTATGTGCATTTTTCCTGGTTATATACCTATGAGTGGAATTTTTGGGTCGGTCATAGGGTATGTGTTTGTTCAGCTTTGGTAGATAACTGCCGAACAGTTCTCCAGAGTGGTTGAACCCTTTAATGACTCCCATCTAGTTAGCATATGGAAGTTTCAGTTGCCTCATGTCCTTGCCAAAGCTTAGTATTCATTTAAAGCCATTCTGGCAGGTGAATATTACTCTTTCATTGTGGTTTTAATTTCTTTTTCACCGTTACAGGTTTATTCTGTTTTCATAGGTTTTTTGGTCACAGGAATAAATCTTTTGTGAAATTCCTGCCCCAGTCTTTTGCCCATTTGTCTGTTAGATTGTCTCTTTTTTCCCTGATTGGTTTGTAGTTCTTTCTAATGTGATTGCATGCTGTTTCTCTCATATATATATTTCAGATACTTAGTACTTTATACTAAGGTCATTTTCTCTGTGTTGTCCAAGATTTTAGTATTACAAGTATTTAATTTTTGTCATAAGGAAAAAAACTATTATCCTTTGGAAAAAAAAAATGTCCCTTTCTTGATCTGCTTTACCTCTCTTTCCCATTCTCTTGTTTTTTACTTTCTGAGCAAGTGTTCTGAACTCCCACTCTTCACCCCTTCTCCAGCAGCTCCCTCTTTGTTTAACCTCCTCATTTTAGTAGAAAGGGGCTCTCAGTTGATAAACCTGGTGATACCCAGGGCCCTTCTCCCAGTCTTTCCATTCCTTGACCTCTCCTTAACTCTCGAGTCCACTGGCTGTGCCCAGCCTTTGCAGGTTTCTTCTCAGTTGCCTTCCTGATGACATCAAAGTTCCCTGATCCTCCCACCTCCTCCTCTTCCTCCTCCTCCTTGGTTGCATTGCCTGCTTGTCTTAGCCCTTGACTTCACGTCTCCCTGTACCTCTTTGGAGCCCTTTTCCCCGCAGTGCCCTCAGTTAGCTTTCTGTAGAAGTTGGGCAGCTTTGTCCATGAGCTAGTGGTCACACCTCCTGGAGAACGTTTCTAGCCTTGATCTCTAAAGCCTCCTACTGTTTCCATCTACTGCTAGAGACCAGCCATTTGAATGTCACTTTCTCCATTCCCTCCACCATCATCTCCTTCCTCAAGACAGCTTTGGCTGCTATGTTTCTGTCTGTTGGTGGAATTGGCCCTGTTATCAGACAACCCAGATGTGAAACACTGCTCATCTCTGCCTTCTTCCTTCTGACCCACTGCTAGTCTGCTGCTAAAACCTGTCAGTTCTGCTTCTTCCATGGTAGTGCTCAAATAATAATAGTAACATGAACAACAACAGTAATAATGGCTAACAGTGATTGAGTGCCCACACGTGCCAGCCACGGAGGCTAAGTGCTTTGTGTGTGTTATAGCATTGAATCTCATAATGGCCTCTTAAGATACTGTTTTCATTCTGCACATGAGGGAGCTGAGGCACAGAGAGGTTAGTTAGGTAATTTCTTCAAGACCACTCAGCTATCAGTTAGAAGCAGCGATTCCCAGGTGTAGTGACGGTCCTGACATACAATCTTTTGACTTTACGATGGGCTTATTGGGATGTCCCCCCATTGTAAATCATAGGGCATCTATACTTCTTTGTTCTACCTCCCTCTTTGTAGTTCTACCACCGACCTCACTCCCTTTATTTATTTATTTATTTATTTTGAGATGGAGTCTCTCGCTATCACCCAGGCTGGAGTGCACTGGCGCTGCAACCTCTGCCTCCTAGGTTCAAGCAATTCTCCCACCTCAGTCTCCTGGGTAGCTAGGATTACAGGTGCGTGCCACCACACCTGGCTAGTTTTTGTGTTTTTAGTAGAGATGGTCTCACCATGTTGGCCAGGCTGGTCTTGAACTCCTGACCTCAAGTGATCTGCCCACCTCGGCCTCCCAAAGTGCTGGGATTACAGGCATGAGCCACCATGCCTGGCCACCCCTCCTTTCATTTCTTATTTCTTGTCTCCCAAATAACTGTTCCCTCCTAACTAGTTCTTTTTCCCATTCTAATCCATCCTTTAAAAAAATATGAGGCATATCTTCCCCAAATTTAACTCTATTCATATCCCTTTCTTGTTTTATTTTCACTTGACTAATTTAGAAGCCAACAGTGAGACAACTTCTTCATATTGGCCTTTGCAGACCAGAGGTGGCCTCAGGCTACCTTTCGTAAGAGCTGTCTCCGCACCGGCCCTGTGCTTTTTGTCATGCTATTACTGAATCTGGAATGTTCCCCCTGCCTCTCAATCCTGCCTTTCCTTGAACCCTTCCCCATTCTTCAGGACCCAAACTTCAAGGACTGTCCATTATGAGACCCTTCCTGAGCTTCCCTGGCCAGCCCTAAGTGAACCTCCGAAGCCATTTCTAACCTTCTTTTCTGTCAGCAGTAAAGTTAGAACCTAATTCTCTTTTGTTGCTTCTTTGACACCTGTGAAAACTAGCAAAATCTTCAATAACAAACATTTTATTGATTTGATAGTTTTCCAATCAAGAACACTATAATAAAGGGAATTGGGGTACACTGTTAATAAGAGCCACGTATAATAATTCCAAAGTTTGGGGGTTAAGGGAATGGGTTAGTTTCCCAGGGCTGTTGGAACAAAGTACTACTATTAACCAAGTGGCTTCAAAGAATCGGCATTTATTCCGTCACAATTCTTAGAGGCTGGAAGTCTGAAATCAAGATGTTGGGAGGGCCGTGCTCCCTCTGAAGGCCGTAGGAGGGATCCCTCCTTGCCACTCATAGCTTCTGGTGGTTGCTGGCAGTCTTTAGCATCCCTTGGCTTGTGGGTCCTTCATTCCAGCCTCTGCCTCTGCCTCTGCTGTGGCAGGACAATGTCCCCTGTGCTGTCTGTACATGGCCACTATCCCTCTCTTTGTTTTCTTATAAGGACACCAGTCATATTGGATGAAGAGGCCCCACCCTACTTCAGTTATGATCTCATCTGAACTGACATCTGCAACAGCTCTCTTCCCAAATAAGGTCGTGTATTAAGCACGCCTTTTTATTCTGATGTTTTGACATCCGGGGCCTCACTGACCCGAGGAAGCTGCCCCTCCCAGGGCTAGCCAATTCCTGGAGATATTAAACTTCTGCAGGCTTTTCACGTGGAATTATCCAATCCAAAACCCCGTGACCCCCCTCCGCGCCAGCCTCCTCTGCGAGCCCTTACACTAGGCTGTATTCTCCTGCCCTTGTGACTTCAGTCCCGAGTGCCAGCAACTAGGGACAGCCCTTGCAACGCAGTGCCCACTGAAGTAATTTAAACCAGCCAGTCCTCGACCTGCGCACCCTGCCTCGCCCATTCCTTCCTGCAGAAACTACAGTAGAGGCTTTGCCCACATTCCCCGTTCTCCCTCTGCTTCTCGATCGACGTTGGTGCTTCCCCACATGGCTCTGCACAACATGCCATGCCGTCTGTTTCTAGGGCTCTGTGAATCTAAACTTTTCCTGACAGTCATTTTCATGCATGCCTTAGCATACCTGATGACATTAAATCCCACGTACAGTTTAACACAGCCACACTCTGAGTTCTAAGGGCTAGAACTTCAACATACTTTTTTGGGGGGCGGGGGAGTCCAGTTCAACCTGTAACATGGAATAGGTTATTTGCTGATATTTTACTTGTATTCCATTGTGGTGTGACCCAGTGACTAGACCCCATCGAGTAAACGATGAACAGACATGAAACGCAGCATGTCAGAAGGAGAAGCTTAGCAGCTGTCCATTCTGTGATATAAACCAAGGGGAAGGCACCGATTGCAGCCACACTGACATTAGCTCATTAGGGGAGGCACAAGAAGATTCATTATAAGGGGAAAGATTTTTTTTTTTTCCTTTTAAAGATGGCAAAATATGTTTAATGCTCCATGTTTGATAATCTTGAACAGAGGAGCTGTTGTCATTGTTTGCTTGGGAAATATATTTGATTCTGAGTTCTCTACTAACTATTGTTTTCTTTTACTTTTTCTTTTTTTTTTTGGAAGAAAGCGGCAGCCCGGAATCTCGGGTTAATGCGATCCATTTCTTGGTACACAAACTGCCAGAGAAGAATAAAGAGATGTTGGACATTTTGGTGAAACACTTAACAAAGTAAGCCTCTTTTTCTTCCTTTTAACTTTCTTCACTTTGCTCTAGGTGCTGGGTCGTGCTCTGGGATTTGTGATGGGTGGAACTGGGGACCACACCTGGAAGGGCAGGCTGGATGTTTGACTCATTGTGTGTATTTTGGACAAGACTGTTGAAATATGCTTTCATGAAGTTGTATAATTATTTGCTTAACATCTCTGCCAGCAACTCAGGGTTTGATTTGAAGTGAAAGAGGAGAATGTTATACATTACCCTATACACAGATTCTGGAAATGTGAATATAAATTTGTTAGAATATTTAGCTTGGTTTCACACCTACCTAACTCTAAGTTTGAACATGTCCTTTAAGTTGGCTTAATTCAATAATGGGTAGTTATTTTATAGATTTCATTCTCTTTTCCTCCTCCTTTTAAAAGTCAGCAAAATCAAATCAGGGGAGAAATTATCCCTTTCTTTAAGTATAGAGATCTTTCTAACTGTAGAATTTTAGAGGTGAAAGGAAGCTGAAGAACGCTGTATTTTAGAACCTTTATTTTACATAGAAAGAAAATGAAGGTCAGAAGATACTGTGATTTGCCAAGGGTCCCACTGCTAGTTTAGCCATTTATTCATTTGGTCAACACATATTTAGTGAATGCCTTTTTTAGGTGCTGGTGGATACATAGTTGAATAAGATAGTCTAAGTCCCAACTTTCATGAAGCTTATTTTCTAAGGGGAAAATATGAAAACCAGATTACAAATGAAAATATAAAATAGCTTCAGATGATAAGTGGCAGAAACACAAAGCAGAGTAAGGGGCCAGAATATATTGAGTGTGAGACTATAAAAATTGTTATTATGCAAAGGCTTTTTGAAGATGGTATCTTTGAGTTTAGACCTGAGTAAAGTTGCAGGGCTGCTGAGAACAGTTGTCTAGGTGATTGACTGCACAATGATACTGGGCTGAAGGAGTGATTGTGGGTGCTCTGACCAAACTTTGCATGCTTTTACAAGGGGACTCTGCAGTCTAGTATTCCTTGGAAGCAAAAGTATAATATTCTGGGAAAAGAGTGAGTTTTCTAAGAAGAGGGGAACAGTAAACTAAGGCTTTTGGGGGAAGCAAGCTTAGCACCTACAATTGGCCCTTTGTGGGTTCTGCATAGGCAGATTCAACCAGCTGCTGATCAGAAATACAGTATTCCCTGTGGACTTGAGGGTTGATTTTTTTTTTTTTTTAATCCGTGGGTTTCCTGGGTTGACTGTAGGACTTGAACATCTCCAGATTTTGGTGTCTGCAGGGGTTCTGACATCAATTCTCAGGGGATACAGAGGGCCCACTGTACATGGAATTATTAAGAAAGCCATTGTGGTTAGAGTAGAGCATCAAAGAAAGGGAGGTAAAGGAGTAGGCAGCAGCGTCTGCATGGAGAGTTTCTCAGATCTGGTTATTTCAGAGGTAGGTGTTGAGGACGGTTAAGTCTCTTGACCCCTTGCTTTTAAGGAAATACAGAGTTGCAGACTATTTACAGTCTACAATTTTTGCTCCTTTGGTTAAACAGATTCCTCCCCCCTTACCAATTTCAGCGTTTCAAATCACTCCAAGCAGAACCTGATGACCGTGGCAAACTTAGGAGTGGTGTTTGGACCAACTCTGATGAGGCCACAGGAAGAAACTGTCGCTGCCCTCATGGACTTGAAGTTTCAGAATATTGTTGTGGAAATCTTAATTGAGAACCATGAAAAGGTAAAATTCTTTTTTTTTTTTTTCTTTAAGAGATTTTGTTTTTGGCTTGTCACCATGTACTACACAATGATCCTCTTAGATTTCCCTTTTCTCTCTCTCTCTGTTTTAAAAAAATTCTTTTATTCTCACTATGATTAACTTGGTTCTAAGAAGTTCTCATTGAGCTTCTATCTTCTGATGGAGTTCCATAAATGTGAAATTTATCTGGTCTTTTGTTATCTCACTGGTTTAATGAAGAAGCATTTAATCCAGATGCAAGTGAGTATCAAGGCAATTGTGAACTGTTTAGGACTTTTGTTGCTTTTATTCCCATCTTTGGATTTCTCACTCAAATTCCATGTGGCACAACAACTCTGTACTCTTGAGCAAGTTAGGGCTTTGCAACTTACAAGAGAAAATAAGGCAAATAAGGTTGAAAGGATGTGAGATGGGGCCAGAAGACCATGAGCATCATTGAGAGTAGGGGTTGAGGGGCAGCAAGGCCAGCCCCTGCTCTGCACCTGGGAAAGTTGCCTGCCTTCCAAAGATGGTTACACCTAGCTGTTGTGAATGGCACATAAAGGAGGAGAAGTTGGGAAAGGGTAAACTCTTCAAATAGGCTTAGGCATTGCATCTGGGCAGCAGGGAAGGGTACATATTCCTGGGATGTGGTGGATGGGGTTGACTCAGGAGATCCACACTGGGGTGAGCAGAAACTGCTTTAATATACTCTTCCCTCCCACCATACCCACTCGACATATTAACTACTAGAAATAAGTACTGTTCATGATTGTCACTTTGGGGTCACTTTCCCAAATTACTGTTATTTTCTCCTTGATTACATATTGTCTATGGCTACTCTTACAATACAACAAAAGAGTCTGGTAATTACAAGAGACCAGATAGCCCGCAAGGCAAAACTATGTACTGTCTGGTCCTTTACAGAAAAGCCTTGCGGATCCCCCAATCTAGAGCAATAATTTTCAACCCTGAAAATCCACCTGAGGGACTCTTTTAAGTGGCTGCATAGCTGTGTGTATTCTGTTAAATTTTTGCCTTCCCAAGAATTCTGATAAGTAGCCAGCAAGAAGATCTGCTGATCTAGGGAGGAAGCGTCTCTTCTTAAGAACTTAGGAGAGGACTTCAGTCTGGAACACGAAAGAAGTTTTCATTAGTATTTGAGAAGGTTTTGTTCATAAGAGTTAAAACATTTCTCATTTTAATAAACAAATGAGTGACCAAGCATTCTGAGAGTATGGCATTTGTTGATGTTAGAGCTGGCCCATGCCAGTTTGTGTTTGAACTCAGAGTTGCAAGGAGCTGGTGTCTATTCAGTTTAACTGGGCTTCATTTATAAGTAGGGGTGAGATAATCTATGGGGGAACATATGGAAAAAATGGTTTCAGGATGCTCTTGGAGTGCTGTTCTCAATTAGGACCACTTTGAGGGCCTGCCTCTCTCCCGCTGTCTCAAGCCCCCTCAAAGTAAAGCTTCCACTTATTAAGAAAAATGATGATGGTGACTCATAGCTAAAAGTGTACCTTTATTTTTATAAGGATGTAAATATAGTTTTTAAAAACACTTATTCTTTAGGGCAGTACTTTTCAATCTTCTTGAGATCACAGACCACTGAGAAGCTGACAAGTTGTTAACCCTTTTGTTAGTAACCCAGATAAATGCACATAAATCCTTCTTTCCCCTTAATTGTTTTCACAATTTCAGTGGGCTCACCTGCATTCCTGAATCTGTGGACTGTAGGTTAAGTATTTCTGGTTTAAAATGAATAATCTCTTAAGTGACTTGCTTTCTTACTTGTTTCTCTGTAATCAAGGGGAAACATGACTTTAAAAACCACATTATTTTCTTCCAAGAATTTATATATATATATTTTTCTTCATTCAGTCACCGTAGATGAGTACTTTGCTAATAACGTTCCTGACTTCTGCCTCTAAGATAGGGAGCTGGAAAACTCTTAGAACGCTTGGTCATTCATTTGTTTATTAAAAGGTTTTTTAAAATTGAGATTGCATCATATGCCAGACATGTAGTAGGTGCCGGATGTGCAGATGAATGTTCCAGCTCCTGTGGGAAAGCAGGTCGTCATCTGGGGGTGGAAGCCATGTTTTGGAACTTGGATCCCATAAACGTACCCCAGTCTAACATGTTACATAACTTATTTTCTTACTTGTCTATTTCTCCCTGCTAAGATCTTTGAGGCCAGAGATCTTTTTGTCGACTTATAGTAATACCTGGTACATATTAGGTGTTCAGTTTATATTTATGGAATGAAATAATGAATTCAATACATCTTGAGGGGGTTGGAGGACTGGGAAAGAGACAGGCAAACAGAAATGTAGTCCCTTTGGGGAAGGCATAGCAAGAGTATTTCTTGGGTACTTGTTGCATTGGCTGTTTGCTGGAGCAGTTCCAGCTTGTTGCTAATGTTGGTTCTCATGGAAAAGATACGCTTGAAAGCTGATTGGGGATTTTTTTTACCATTATGGTAAAAGCAGCTTGTTTATGGGTGTAAGAATTTTTGTTTTGCCTTTTTTTTTTTTTTTTTTTTTTTTTTGCCAGTGGTCGTGAATTTATGCCTCCTTTTATGATCCTGTCAAACTGTCATTAAGCCTCATTAGTGTGCATTAATCCATCCAGACAGCTCATGGAAAGATGACTACTATTCAGTTTTAGAAAGAAGAATAATTAGACTACAAGCTTTGAAACAATGTTACAGTAGCTCGACAATCATTTGATTACATCCTAATTAGGAAACTTTTATGCAATTTATTTGTGAAAATACTGGCTCTGGGTCTTGGTCTTGGATAAAAGGATCTCCATTTCATGCTGCAACTGCCTGTTTTCTTCCCTTTTTGAAACTGGGGGGATAAGTACATGATTTGTCTGCTGGGAAGTAGATAGTGCCGCTTTCACCTTGTTAATAAATTTTGCAGGAATTTTCCAGTAGCGTTGGCGAGCCAGTTATAATAGTTACAGCAGACGAAAGTGGCCTCGCTCTCAGAGCTTTATAGAGCTAAGCAGAGGTCTTTCGGTTTTCCTTCTCTTCCCTTTCTGTGGCTAGATAGTTCTATGCATGCACAGCCAACATTAACTAAGTGCTCAGGCTTTCTATTCAGAAGGGAGGAATGGACATCGAGTTTCAGATTCTCCACTGTGTGCATGGGTTTTGGGTTGGAAGCAGGGTTGTGTGGCAGGGTTGGGGGGTTAGAGATGGGGGATGTCAGTTTGAATTAGTTAACAGTTCTGAGAACCTAAATTTCCCCATTACTTCGCCTTGTCTCTTCCATTTCATCCTTGTACACTTCTACTGCCACTCCTGGCTCTTTGTTCCTGCTCAGCTGGACTTCACTGCAGAGTCCAGGCTCTGCTCTGAGGAAGAATATTTTTGCTGACAAGGGTGCTTGTGCAGAAAAACTTCATATGGATGTTTGGATCTATGTTAGCCACAGGTTTCCCTGACAACTGACCTAAGTGCACCCTCCAGAGGATCCTAACATTTGACTGTAGAGTGGGGAGGGAAGGATCTAGTCCCTCTTAGTGTTTCAGGACAAGATGAAAACGAGAGAGGGAGTAAGGACAGGAAAAGTTTAAAAGAGTAGTCTGAGAAAGGAAAACATTACAGTAATGGATGAGGGGCAAAAAAGGAGGGTTAAACTGGGGGAGGAAAGGAAGAGGCCTATGTGTGACACTGAAAGTGACTCTGACGGGGAAAAATGACAAGAGAAGGAAGTCATTTTCTTTTCCTCAGTTATTTGTTTTTCCTCCCTAGGAATGTGAAAATTGTTGACTCCAGGAAAGTCAGTAAAGCAAAGAGGAAACTTCAACGTGTAATTAAAGCAAGATTGCTCTAGATGAATTTTGGAGTTAGAAAAAGGCCCCTAGTTAATCTGCTTCGGAGATCACAATTTTTCCTAGCCTCCTTGCTGTTTTTATAAATCTGCGTATACTTTATAGGAGACTTAATCCATATGTTTTAGCTTCATTTACACATAATAAAGATGTGGGCTGAGCACGGTGGCTCATGCCTGCAATCCCAGCACTTTGGGAGGCCAAGGCGGGTGGATCACCCGAGGTCAGGAGTTCGAGACCAGCCTGGCCAACACGGCAAAACCCTGTCTCTACTAAAAAAAAGTACAAAAATTAGCCAGGCATGGTGGCAGGCGCCTCCTGAGGCAGGACAATTGCTTGAATCCAGGAGGCGGAGGTTGCAGTGAGCTGAGATTGCGCCACTGCATGCCAGCCTGGGTGACAAGAGCGAGATTCCGTCTCCAAAAAAAAAAAAAAAAAGACTTAAAAAAAATAAAAAGTTCCTGGGCCAAAACATTATCAAGGTCTTTCTTCCTTTGTAAATGAGAAAATTTTATTTCCCAGGCAGCAAAGGGTGCTGTGAACTTTTCAAGGATTTTCAAATTGGGGTTGTGCCTTAGGATTTGTGAGTTTTGCATAAGTTCTGTTCTTAACAGAGTATACTTGTCATGCATTAATTTGGCGCATTTTTTTCCACCAGTGCCTGCTGTGAGTCATTCATGGTGTGAGATTTGGGGGAAGTAAAGACAGTCCAGTAGGGGAAAGAAGAAATGTCCAAAAGTAGCTACAAGATATGGTAGAGGATAAGTACTTTGAAAGAGAGACAGAGAGAGAATGAGCGAGAAAGTGGCGGCAGCTTCAGAGGAGAGTTTATGTTCAACTGCAGGGAATCTGGAAAGTTTCCCCAGTAAGTGCTTTGAATCAGTTTTATAATGGAGTTTGAACAGGTGGAGATGTTTTAAGAGGACATTTCGGGTATGGGAGACCATGTAATCAGAGAAACACAAAGAGGAGGTACGTGTTCTGGGAACGCAGCTCTTGTTGGAACATGGGCAAATGGCAGAAGATGAGATTGGAAAGAGATTGGGGCCAGGTGTGGGAGGTTGAGAATGCCGCTTTAGGACTTTTGCATTTACTTTTATAGGTACTGGGACCACTCAAGGTTTTCAAGTAAACTGCTTCACAAAACTTAATCTGACAGCAGGATTTGCAGTAGGAAGTAGAGGAATGAAAGGCTAGGAGAGAGGTTATTTGGCATAGTCCAAGGACATGGGAGTGAGAATGGGGAGTTCCAGGGTGGACAGCATCATTTGGTGAGGTGGAATAGGCAAAACCCGGGGACTGGTTTTGTAAGGGGTCTTGGGGAAGGTGTGATAGAGATTCAATCCTGGGACAAAATGGGTGTCACTAAGAAAAGGAAGGAGCAAAGGGGTTTGGGGGAGGAGTAAGATGAGTTCAGTGTGTCACATGGTGGATTATAGTTACCTGTTCAAGATAAGTCCATTAGACAGAGAGGTGGCACTCAAACTTATGAGTGAATTTAGAGGTAGAAAGTATAAGGTATAAAGACAGATTGGCATAAGAAAATATTTATTGGATGCTCATGATGCTACATGCTTTGGGTCTACTAGAAAGGGTGTTAATGTAATTCTAGTGTATGTGGATGCTTCTTTGTGTATCCATACACATAAAAAATACATATATTAGGCCGGGCGCTGTGGCTCACGCCTCTAATCCCAGCACTTTGGGAGGCCGAGGCGGGCGGATCACGAGGTCAGGAGATTGAGACCATCCTGGCAAACATGGTGAAACCCCATCTCTACTAAAAATACAAAAAAAAAAAATTAGCCAGGCATGGTGGCAGGCGCCTGTAGTCCCAGCTACTCGGGAGGCTGAGGCAGGAGAATGGCATGAACTCGGGAGGCGGTGGAGCTTGCAGTGAGCGGAGATCGCGCCATTGCACTCCAGCCTGGGCAACAGAGCGAGACTCTGTCTCAAAAAAAAAAATAAAAATACATCAAACATAAAATTCCTATTGCATAAATGTATGTCACAGTATCCCTATACGGCTGTAAAATGCTTATTATGTATATTATCTCTTTATACATCTGAGAGAAGTGAAATGGCTGTAAAATGCTTATTATGTATATTATCTCTTTATACATCTGAGAGAAGTGAAGGTGAGAGCTTAACTTGCTCATGAGTACACAGCTAGTAAATGTGGCAATGCTTGGGTTTGAACTGAGATTGACCCCCAAAGCCCTTGCTTTTCATCACTAGGAGAAGACAATAATATCCTTGAGAAACACCAAGATTTTCCTGTTAGGGGTAATAGAGGAGCCAGAAGAAACCCAGGCAGGATCAGGTCAGTGCTAGTGTCAGGGTTGTCTGGGGGCGTTGTCAAGGATGCCAGATAGGTCCCATGAGATGGGCGAGTATGAGGACGGACAAGTGATGTGAGCTCATGAACCAGTGGTGTGAGTGAACTCTTTCAACAGTGACATTTCGTTATTATTTTTTTTGAGATGGAGTTTCACTCTTGTTGCCCAGGCTGGAGTGAAGTGGCATGGTCTTGGCTCACTACAATCTCTGCCTACCGGGTTCAAGTGATTCTCCTGCCTCAGCCTCCCAAGTAGCTGGGATTACAGGCGTGTGCCACCATCCCTGGCTAATTTTGTATTTTTTAGTAGAGATCGGGTTTTACCATGTTGGCCAGGCTAATCTCGAACTTCTGACCTCAAGTGATCCTCCGGCCTCGGCTTCCTAAAGTACTAGGATTACAGGCGTGAGCCACCACACCTGGCCTAATGGTGACATTTCTGTTGAGAGCCAGAGTGGAGATCAACTTGTAAGGTGTACGTGAATGAGTGTTCCAGAATGAGTGATATTCAGTGTCAATTTTTTTTTGTTGTCGTTTTTGTCATATGACAAGAATAAATAAAGCAGGAGGAAAAGCCAGAATAGACGTGGAGGGGAAGGACAAAGCAGGACCGCTAGCACCTGAGTTTTGCATGGCTCACTGATTACCTTCAGAGTCTCGTGACCTGTTAGCTCATGTCTGAGGTAAGGAGTTCTTTAAAGGAACTTAGTTAAACAGGGGATGAACCTTCTCAGGAGTTGCTGAGTCTGTGTAGATTGAGTCATTTATTTTAATTTTTGTGGGTACATACTAGGTGTGTATATTTATGGGGTACATGAGATATTTCGATATAGGCATGCCATGTGTAATAATCACAGCAGGGGAAATGGAGTCTCCATCACCTCAAGCGTTTATCCCTTCTTTGTGTTACAAGCAATCCAGTTATAGTCTTTTAGTTATTTTAAAATGTATAAGAAATTATTGTTGACTTCAGTCATCCTGTTGTGCTATCAAATACTGAATTTTATTCTATCTAACTATATTTTTGTGCCCATTAACCATCACCGCTCCCCCTGCCACTGCTCACTACCCTCCCTTGCCTCTGGTAATCATCATTCTATTCTCTATCTTCATGAGTTAAATTGTTTTATTTTTTTGCTCCCACAAATAAGGGAGAACATGTAAAGTTTGTCTTTCTGTGCCTGGCTTATTTCACTTAACATAATGACCTTAAGTTCCATCCTTGCTGTTGTAAATGACAGGATTTCATTCTTTTTTAAGGCTGAATAGTACTCCACTGTGTATAAGTATCACATTTTCTTTATCCATTTGTCTGCTGATAGACACTTAGGCTGCTTCCAAATCTTGACAATTGTGAGTAGTGCTGCAATAAACATGGGAGTGCAGAGGCCTCTTTGATACACTGATTTCGTTCCTTTTGGGTATATACCTAGCAGTGGGATTGCTGGATCATATGGTAGCTCTGTTTTTATTTTCTGAGGAACCTCCAAACTATTCTCCATAGGGGTACATTGCCACCAAGAGTGTTCTCTTTTCTCCACATCTTTGCCAACATTTTTTATTGCCTGACTTTTGGATAAAAGCCATTTTAACTAGGGTGAGATGATATCTCATCGTAGTTTTACTTTGCATTTCTCTGATGATTAGTGATGTTGAGAACCTTTTCATATACCTCATTCTTATATTTGATACACTATAATGTAATAAAAACTCATGTTTATAATTTGACTCCCTCCTCATCTCCCCCAACTTCTAAGGGCCCTTGAAGATTCTGAAGAGCCTGTGAAAAGCGTCAAAGACCATATTAATCAGGGTGGTTTTCTTCTAATATCTGTCTTAATACTGAAAAGATGGCAATTTATAAAGTAAGGAATATAATGTTACTCTCGGAATTACTTAATATAATAAAATTCAGATTAGATTGATCTTATTGAGTGTTTTAATTGGATTTTCAATGAGATTTGTAAAATTTGGTGCTTTGGTTGACCTTAGCTTTGTGTGGTACTTCAGTGTGCTCTGATGTTTCATTGATTTCCTGATGATCAGGAGGTTTTTTTTCTAGTATTAGCCTGTGTTAGTCTGTTTTCAGGCTGCTGATAAAGACATACTCGAGACTGGGAAATTTACAAATGAAAGAGGTTTAATGGGCTCACAGTTCCACAGGGCTGGGGAAGCTGCACAATCATGGCAGAAGGTGAAAGGCATATCTTACATGGTGGCAGACAAGAGAACTTGTGCAGGGAAACTCCCCTTTATAAAACCATCAGACCTCATGAGACTTACTATCATGAGAATAGCACGGGAAAGACTCGCCCCCATGATTCAGTTATCTCCCACTGGGTCCCTCCCACAACACGTGGGAATTATGGGAGCTACAATTCAAGATGAGATTTGGGTGGGGACACAGCCAAACCATATCATAGCCTTTATGTATTAGAGTTTTGTGGATGACTTTGTGCCAAAGGAGAATTAAATTTCATGTACATTAAACATTTCCTGGACAAGGATTCTTTATAATTTTGTAATAAGCATTTTAGCTTTTGTAATAGGGACTGTGATAGAATGTGTCATTTTTTTTGGTGTGACAGTGAAGGCCATTGTGGTGGTCTTGCTTTATCGAAATGGCTGGTGGCCTTGTACTGTCCAGAGGTATCTTTATGGCACTTTGATTTATCCTTGTTTGCAACATGTGCTGCAAAGTCCCTGAGTAGCCTGTGTCCTCCAGTCACAGAGGAACCTAGACAGAGCAGTAGGGAGAAGGGTATATGTGTTTTCCATACGTCTTAGTCTGTATTGTGTTGCTATAACAATACTTGAGACTGGGTAAGTTTTAAGGAACAGAGATTTTATTTCTTACAGTTCTGTAAGCTGGAAAGCCCAAGGCTGATGAGCTGCCTCTGCCAAGAGCCTTCTTGATGTCTCGTCTCATGGCAGAAGGCAAGAGAACTGTGACAAAAGAGGGACAGAGAGAGTGCATGTGCAAGCGAGTGAGGGCCAAACTTGCTTTTCTAACGAACCCACTCTCGATTACAGACCTGTGCCTGAGATAACATGAATCCATTTGTGAGGGCAGAGACGTCATGACCTAATGACCTCCTAAAGCTCACATCTCTCAACACTATTACATTGAGGATTACGTTTTCAACATATGTACTCTGGGGGATGCAGTCAGACCATAGCAGTGTCCAGTGTAATCACCAGAATAATAAGTTACATGCATATATGGAGGCGTATCACACTGCTTTGTTTTACTCTTGTTAACCCTGCAACCAACTTTATGACCTGCATCTACCTCTCTTTGCCACAATCAATAGGATGCCTTGGTGCTCCTAGGTTCATTGGTGTAATTGGATTCCCATTCAGTCTCAACTTGCTGCTTTCCCAGTAACAGCCACATATGGACTGTTTTTGATAAGGAGCATCCACTGCTCCATTCCTGTGGCTACAAACACAATATACGTCCTATCCCTCTTCTATGGGTTGGTCTCTGTCATTCTTTAATATATAAAGAGACTGAGTGAGTAGTATCCAAACCATTTTCCCTCAAGTGCAAGAGTCTTCCAGTCTTACAGCATGCTTGCCATTTAATGGGAAAAAGAAATCTCTTAAACATCTAGCCAAAAATGCTTCTTGATTTAGCTTTGCTGGCACTGGGTTGCTAGGCAGCACTAGTTTTTATGTGAGAGAAAAATAAATGTCTTAAACAACAACAATAGCAGCAGCAATAATAAAGCTGCAAAGTTACTAAAAGCTTTGTGTCTGCCTGAGTATTGACTGTTCAGTGTAGAAGTCAAAACCCCATAGCAAGAATATTTGACAAATTTTCAGACTGCCCCCCACTGCCAGTTTTCATGAATGTTGACTTATTTGGCGTTGCTATGAAAACTTTACTGTTTTGTGTGTGTGTGTGTGTGTGTGTGTGTGTGTGTGTTTCCCTTCTCAGCAGGGCTTTGCATTTTCTGGAGTGTTTAAAAGGAGACTTTAAAAGCACAGGAAACTTTGTCATCCTTTCTCTTTCCTTTAAGGAGAGAAGGAAAATAATAATGACATTGTCTTCTTTATTCTGTTTTTCTTTAGCTGTGGCATTGGAAGCTTCTGCTGTCATGTGGCTCTGTAAATGGTAGATTGTATTTTCCCTTGGGACCAGAGTGGTTTGATAAGAGCAAATTGAGGAGAGAGTCATTCTGCATCATTTTAGTGCCCAGTATAGACAAAGCACTGGGAAATTGAAAGGCTCCAGTATAAAGGATGCATAGATTTAGTCTTTGTTGTCTAAGAAAGTGTACTGAGTACAAGTGAGCAGTCCTTGCCAGGAGGTGAGTTTTTGATTCAGTAGAAGGAAGAACTTCATAATATTTATAATAATGAGAACATGTTCATGTTAGGGATGGGACTGAGGTGGAAGAAAGCTAGCAGGCCTCTGAGGTCCTGCCCACTCTGAAATTTTCTGCCCAAGTGTCTGAAAATGTGGAGCTGCAAAGACAGCTCCTCGGAGCCTAGCTCAATGCTTAGAACTTGGCATTTGATCAGTATTTGCAGAATAAAATATGGTGATGAAGAATATGACCCTTTTCTTCTTTGTGTTTTTAGGTTGTTTATATTCCCAGGAACACAAAGAGTACGTGGAAGGGAAGATAGGAAGGAAAGAATGAGAGGGCGAGTGTGGTGGCGTATGTGTAGGTTGGCTCCAGGGAAGGCACCAGCAAGGCCTTTTCTTGAGGGGGGAGGGTAGTGTGGGCTATATACGGGCTTGAGTTTTTGCCTTGAGCTAGTGCTCACCTTTTTTTTTGTTTGTTTGTAAAGCTTTTAGAGTTGTCTCTCTTGTATCTCTCAAGATAAAATGAGGAGCAATAATAATTATAATAGCTAACATTGATTGAAAGATGATTGTGTGCCAGACACTAGGCTGGGCTCCTTATATGACATTTAATTAAAACATTCCATAGACAGTATAGTATAATGTGGCATCGTGGGCTCTAAAGTGGAATTCCTTGAGTTGAAAGCTCAGCTCCACCCAACTGTGTGACTTTTTTTTCCCATTTTTATTTTAGATTTGGGGGTACAGGTACAGGTTTGTTACAGGGATATATTATGTGGCGTTGAAGTTGGAACTTCGATCCTGTCACCCAGATGGTGAACATAGTACTCAATAGGACGTTTCCCCACCCTTTCTCTTCTCTCTCTCTGTCTCCCTCTCTCCTTTTAGAGTCTCCAGTGTCTATTACTTTCATCTTTATGTCTGTGTAAACCTAAGATTTAGCTTCCACTTATATTTGAGAATATGTAGTGTTTGCTTTTCTGTTTCTGTGTTAGTTCACTTAGATAACAACTTCTAGCTGCATCCATGTTGCTGCAAAGGACATAATTTTGTTTTTTTAATTTATGGCTGCACAGTATTC